>NC_041807.1:8597995-8910124 GCF_900964775.1 Scleropages formosus
ATGCCATTTATTTGCCTTCGGGAATATATTACATTCTTTGTCATGGAAAAAAAAAGGAAAACAAAACCATAACCATAAGTGAGCATTGTTCAAAGATTATGATGTCCTTGGTTTTAAAAAGTGTGGGTGATTCGAGTCGATTTGGATCAAAAAGCACGTTGATGGGACATGATGGAACCTGTACGTGTTTCGTACATACTAAAAGTAAAGAAAATGTGTTTGTGGGGAGGATTTTGTGTGTGTGTGTGTGTGTGTGTGTCGTGTCCAGCTCCACATCTCCCGTCATCGTTTCCTCCTCTTTTTTCCACCCTTTACTGTTGAGGGAAAACTTTGAAAGTTGAGCACGCAGAGATGAACGGAGCTCAAGCGCTGCAACATGGATTTCTGAGGCAAAAAACACACACGGGAAACAGATAAGCAGCACAAAAAGGTAGGAAAAACACTTTAATGATGCGTTTTGTCTACGGGATGTAGTAGGGTGTGTTGATAAAAATGAGGCACTGGCCGGGTTAATATTAGTCAGTGTGCTTTAGATGATGAGCTCACGGTCGTCTTCCCAGTTTTTTCCCTCTTTTTCCATGGCCGTAATAATTATAGGTGGTAGGTAAGAAGTACTACGAATTTAACCAAATAAACGTTTTAAAAAAGTATTCTTTTTTTTTTAAGGCGGGTATAAAAAATATCGTATGAAGAAATTTGAAAAGAGAAGAATAGCCGTCTAGTATAACAGGCCACTTCTGGCAAGGTCTTAATGTGTTTACAAACAAGCCGTTGCGATAAATCCACTGTAATTTTTTGTGAATTGTGTTCCGTGACACATCGTCGAAACGCGGTGACGAAAATATGAGAAACTCGTGGCTCCTGAACGACTGCTGGAGCCCAAGTTTACACGCCTCTAGGAGAAAGACGGCGTCGCAGGGAAAGATTAGGAGAAATTCGATGTGTGTGAAAGAAAGAGCGTGGTTTTGCTTAGGGGGAAAACGATGTTGCGGGCTGTTGAGGAAAAAGATGCTGCGTGCTGTTCGCCTCCGCCGCCTGCAGGAATCCCGCGGTGTTGCGCAGCGCGCACCTACAGGGGGCGCTGTTTCTCTTAATATGATCTGAATTTTAAAACGTGTGTTCGCAGAAAAATAATCCGAAAAGAAACGTCAAAGAACGGGAAACTGGGATGAGGTCAATAGGAGGAGAACACTTCCCTTCCCTTCGTTGTTAGGAAGATAGATAATGCGTTTGGTTGACGGTGACGCGCATCTCTTTATTAAGAAATTTCACGACTCCTCGCTCACACTCGAGTTAAGAACATTCGAACCTGCGCACGCGTTCGGTTTTTACTTCCTGCGGGCTGTTTGTTCGCACCGCGCCGACAGGTGTCAGTAAATAGAACCGGAGCTCGCGCGAGAGGGTCGGAACTCGATTGGTTTCCATAGCGCTTAGATTTGGCGTCCGGTGTCTGAGTGTCGCTCCTTCTGGTAACACCAGCGGGGACTGGCTGTCTGTTTCCATGGTAACCAGAGTGGAGCTAAACAGTCAGAAGAAGATGAGGTGCGGGAGGGAGGCATTTTTATAAATTGCTCATTACCTGTTTGCCGATTATCTGTTTTATTTTCGGTTGTTTCAGTAAGACAGGGGTAAATGCTGGCGAGATGAATTTGACTCGCGGTGACCACTCACATGGTTTTCATGGTAAGGGATGGCATGGAAGTGGTTTACCATTATATTACCGTCACTGTTACCATTGCCTTCTTCTGCTCATGTCTTCGGACTGAGAATGCAGGAAGGAACATGGAAATTCTTTGCACCCTGAGCTGGATTCAGACCAAGTCCTGCACACTCAGCTCAGGCAGTGTTCAACCCCAGCGCTACTGCTGTGCCCCTCATGTTGGTGTTGCCTGGAGTTCAAAAAAAAAATAAACAAAGAGTCCCTTTACAAGAGACTTTTCTCAAAAGTTAACCGGCTTACCCTTATACAGCTCTGTAATTTATACCAGAGTACTTGAGGGTTGGGGGTGTGGTGGCGCAGTGGGTTGGACCAGGTCCTGTTCTCTAGTGGGTCTGGGGTTCGAGTCCCGCTTGGGGTGCCTTGTGATGGACTGGCGTCCCGTCCTGGGTGTGTCCCCTCCCCCTCCGGCCTTATTCTCTGTGTTGCTGGGTAGGCTCCGGTTCCCCGCGACCCCGTATGGGACAAGCGGTTCTGAAAATGTGTGTGTACTTCACTCAAGCAGATTACAGCTGGAGGTGGGATTCAAAGCTGCAACTTTTAGATCCAAAGGCAGCCGTTCTAACCACAAAAGTACAAGCTGCCCTTCTAAGGAGGTAGTTATTTTGTAGATATGAACAACCTCCAATGTCATGCGTGTTCCTAAGTTGAGGAGTCAGTGTGATCATATGAGTATTTGAATGCCTAAAAGCTCAAAGCATGATTTTGTGGCTCTTCTCAGAACTGTGGACACACTTACCCTCGTGTATTAATGATCCCACGCAGGGATCTGCCCGCCCAACTGATTGCCTTAAAATGACTGTGAGTTTTTGGATGAACAAAGCAGTTCTGTTGAAACTAGAGACTCCCTTTGACCCTTTAAATAAAGTTGTCATTTCAGTGAAAACTGAAAATCACAAGCTGTTTTTGTTTTTGTTTTTTTTTTTTTTTTTTAAAAGAAAAAAACAATGTCAGGGTTGCTTCACTGTGCTTTTTTTTAATGTCAGTTTACTTTCTCACATTTTTTTAGGGGATCATGTGAAATAACAATTTTAAATAATTTAGTTTTTTTGGTTTATGTTAGATTATTTGCTTGTAATCCTTTATTTTTAAAATTCTTTAGCCTTGCTTGTTTAACACATCCGTGATTGCGACACAATTAGATACGACCCTGAAGGATATTTGCACGTTTGTGGAACCCGTGAAAGTTACCATTCCCAACAAAAATTAATGGTGCAAATGACAGCCATGGTGAGAGCCCATGAGCACATGGAAGCCATCACACTCCAGAGGACAACATGATTGAGCTTCTGGTTGCCGTCTCCTCATTTTTTACAGCTGCCAAGTGTCAGCAGTCAAATTACCTAGAAAAGTTATGCTTGTGGTTTCTTGCTTTAAAGTAATAGAATTAAAATCCAAATGTAAGAGTGTGATTAAGAATGAATGAACAGGTTTATTTTGCCCCAGTGACACGGCAAGTTCTGTAACACTTTTACAGTTTTTTATGCTTGAGGCAAGCGCTACGGGCCGGGCGTTGTAAATGAAGTCCATATGAACTTTGAAGTCCTAAAGGGGTCTTGGTGGCGCCTCTACGCGTGTTCTTAACCATGCAGCAATGAAAAGCACCCCCAGTTTTTTTTCCAAACAACCAGTATGTTTTTTTTTTTTTTTTTGATAAACCTGACATACAAAATACAGCCCATGATTTATTTTCTCTTGTTAAGGGAGGTGGAGGGAGTACCTTTGTGTGGTACCCTATTTTATCAGTTCCAGAAGCAGCTTTTACTGCCTTCGTGTTTAAATATAACACGGATAAAGTATACATAGGACAGTAGTTACAGTTGTGATCGGAGCAAGTACGGAATTTAAATGCGAATGTTTCGGCCTCAGGCCTTCTTCAGTGTGTATAAGCACTGATGGAATGTGTAAATAAACAGAGAACACGGTGTCACATGACTCCCAGTTTCACGTAATAAGGAAAATCATTGCACGGAGAGTGGTTTAGGTTAAAACAAAGGGCAACCTGCCTCAGACCAGCTGATCAGGACATTTTGTTATGTTATAATACCCAGTTGCCCATTTTATATGTGCAGTATTGGTGACAGGGCTTCAGAAATGGCACCACTGTATTACAGGACAGAACCTCTCATGAGACAATAATGTTAGTGACACAAGCTAGGACATTTGATGTGCAGGAAAACGAGTAAAAAACTGTAAAGCAGGATAAATAAACAAGAGCATAACTCAGAAATGAAAGTGAGAATCCCAAACAGCAGTTCAGTTACAATAAGCACATTAGGGAAATGTCATTCCAAACAGGGATACGGCGTTTAACTTCTGGATATACCATGCTTCCCTTTGGAGGGGGAGTCAATCCCTGTTATCAGCTCTACTGTGTTTACCTCTCGTCTTAGTCCCCATAAACCATAAAGACCTCACCCCGTGTCCCAGAGTATTGAAATGTTTCACCACTGGAAACTTCCAGCTGATATTGCTGAAAGAGCATTTGTGCTCAGTTGTTGTCATTGTTGTAGGAGCATGGCCACATGGGCATAATAGGAAATAAACCACAAATAATGTTTTGCAGGTGATTTTGCCCTTGATGTTGATCAGAATGGACAACCACCCACATTTATGGGCAATGCACACACACACACACACACACACACACACACACACACAAACATCATCTGAAACCGCTTGTCCTATGCAGGGTTGTGGGGAACTGGAGCCTAACCTGGCGACACAGGGCGTAAGGCCGGAGGGGGAAGGGACACACCCAGGACGGGATGCCAGTCCATCGCAAGGCACCCCAAGCAGGACTTGAACCCCAGACCCACCAGAGAGCAGGACCCGGTCCAACCCACTGCAATGGGCAATGCAGAGTTACCCATTTACACGTCTTTGGACTGGAGGAGAAAACCCATGTGAACCCAGGAAGAGCATGCAAACTCCTCTCAGACTGAGCCAGATTCAAATCCACATCCAAATCCACAGCCCAGTAGCTTCAAGGCACCGGCACTACCCATTATGCCACCCAGCTTGTTTTTATGACCTATTTTTATGCCTGGAAGGCCTTCATTTCCAGGGCACCCTTGACCCAGTGCCAAACTTGTATAATCTTCCAAGATCTCCACAAATATCCCATAAGAGTAGGGAAGGCCTGTTAGGATGTATGTTACATTTGATAAAGCTGTTTGTTTTTATTCTTAATTGCTTCTGATGAACATTAATGCTGGATTCATTACATTCACAAGTAAGCGCGTTGTAGCCAATGGAATAACACTGGAAAGTAATTTTTTTCACTTTCCATTTTAGACTGCCTTGATCCCCAGGGAGATAGTCTTAAAATGGATTTACAGCACCAAAATAATTGAGGCAAATGACTGTAACTGCTTTTTCTTGACAGAAAAATAAACTTTCTAGACTGGGCAGCACTGATGATGAACACAAATACCAATTTCACAAATTTTAATTCTTTTTTAATTAGGGGGAATATTATTTTTCTCATGGAAGGAATACAGTGGCGAGCATGTCCATAAATGAATGCCAAGAAAGAATTAGAGACAGAAAGAGACAGACGTGGGACCAGCTTCTGGAGTATCAGGTTTGGATTCGGCTTCTTGATAGCCATACATGTGCCTTGATTTCTTTCTAGAGCAACGCAGCTGTTGAAGGAAGCCACCCGGGCGCCACGTTGCACCCTGAGATTTAGCGCCTCCGATGATACCTTTAAAATGTCAGACATCAGAACTTACATCCGTCCTGGAATGGAGCTTCTTTGTAACGACAAAACTGCTGGCTTCCTCTGAGATGACAGGAGGTCAGTGATGGACTTTCTGTTTTATTCTCAGCAGGACTAGGGGAGCTATATGGTGTTGGTCTGGATGTCAGTGCCAGAAGGCACTGTTGTGTTCAAGTCCTTGCAGGTGAAATCTGAGCTCCAAAATCAGCTCACGTCCTATAAATCGGGATAAAGAATATACAAACGATATGAACGTTTCTGTGTTTGGACGTGGGTTTGAATCCAGCTTAGTCTGCGTGGAATTTGTATGTCCTCCATATGTGGATCGGATGCTCTGGTTTCCACCCACAGTCCAGTGACCACCACAATCCTGCGTGGGACAAACAATTGAGAAAATTGAGGAAAAAAAGAAATTTATGTAGCTGGACTCTGTGGCTGTTTATTTTCAGGACACCTAAAAGCAGAACCTGCTGGAAACGCTCTGGACCCGAGCTGCTTCGGCAGAGTGGGCTGGGACCTGAATAAGAAGTATTTGTAGCGGAAGTGCTGTCAGATTCTGGCAGCTGCTGCAGCGCGTCTGTGCTATCGTTCACGCTCCGAAATAATCCCCAGCCCGGTTCCCCAACATGTGCAGGGGAAGCTGCGGTTTGGGTGGAAATAGCTGCTCTGTGGAATAAGGCCGGCACTTTTAATCCTCTTCTAACATGCCTTATTAAGTTATTAAATGACTTATTAACTCCGTGGTTGTTTTGAGTAGATTTCTTTTACCTTTCCATGTCTCTTACAACATAATCAGTGGTTTATATAAGTCAAGCTCACCTCTTTGTTGGGCTTTCCAAGGAAACGAAGAACATCTCAGAAAGTTAGGGCAGCGAGGTACATGACGAAATCCACGGCTTGCAGCTAACATATTTTCCTTCAGTGGCGAAAACCCAAAAATTCTGGGCAACACGATCTCAGTTCAGTCTCTCGGTCGTGACTCACCAGATTGATTAGAAAACAGTGTGTTTAAGCTTTTAGAGGTAAGCCACACTTGAGCAACAAAACAACCGCAGATTTTTGCATCGTGATTTTCCTAACAGGCGTCCAACCCCCTAAGGAGATATTTAGTCTGTGCTGCATTGTTTTTCTCTGCAGTCAACTTATCGACAGCCGGAGCAGGAATGTGCTGCAGATAATAGACTCCTGAAGGAGCAGGTCGCCACGAGAAGCATGGATAAGACACCAGGTAATGGATGGAGGGGAAGGAATTGTGACCGTAGGCTTGCTGATTTGAGCCTCCTGTATCTGCTACATTTGCATTTGGCAGACTTTTCTCCAAAGCAGTGTGCAACTGAGAGTAAACAAAAGTGCATCCCGCAACACACAGAGGGCTTAGAGCTTAGATACAAACACACGATTACTGAAGCGCAGCTTGTTTGTTTGATACCACCGTTTCCCTGGTGCACGTGTTCCAGTAGCTGCGAATAGCAAAGTCGATCTGCGAAGGTAACAGATGGTTATGGCTTCACAAAGCTCACAGGATCCTGGGTGGAAAATGTGCCAGAAAGAGAGCCTTTTTGAAAGAGTTTTGAGACCCTTCTTTTCAGAGGGGCTGCAGCAGTTTGTTTGTTTCGCCACATCATGCCGAGACTGAGAAGCCTGGAGTAGGAGCAGGGTAGAATGTGGTGTCAAGGGCTCGTGGATTCTACAAATCCTTGAACAAGGTGCTTACCCGTAATTTCTCCAGCAAGGACGTCCGCCTAAATAGAGGGCTCAGAAACTTTATTTCGGGGGGTGTGGTGGCGCAGTGGGTTGGACCGGGTCCTGCTCTCTGGTGGGTCTGGGGTTCGAGTCCCACTTGGGGTGCCTTGCGACGGACTGGCGTCCTCTCCCCCTCCAGCCTTGTGCCCTGGGCTGCCCGGTTAGGCTCCGGTTCTCCGCGACCCCGTATGGGACAAGCGGTTCAGAAAGTGTGAAACTTTATTTTCTCTTGCAACAAATGAAAAGTGCTTGCGCCCTGTGCTGAATATCAATTTATGAAAAAGCTGCAAATTCATCTGGATTTTAATATGGATTACGTTTATAAAAATAAGAAGTTACCTTGATTTTAGGTGTGACAGTTATACAAAACTCACTTGCAAATTATTTCTACTTCACTTTTATAGAGCTGAGGGTGATGCCTCTCTATACACTCAGGCTTTTGCAGATTCCCCCCGAAAAATCGAAATAAACCTCCAACCGTACCAATCAATCACACACCGCTGTACATTTTATGCCCATATACGGTGCTGTTTGGGAGAGGTTTCGAAGGTCCAACCTCGGGTTCCTCCTTCTGGGCTGAAAAACTGATGAGGAACTTTGGGAACCACAAGTCTTTTAAGGTTTGGACCCACTTTATAGCCAGATTGCTTGGGGTTTGTGTCTAAAGAGGTGGAAGGTTTGGCTGTGTCTTTCTAATTAGCCACCGCTAATCACTCAGGGTTTCCCAAACCGTGTCTCTGGAACTGTCACGTTATTTGCTGAGGCTGCAGCTGAGTCAGGCACAATATTGAAGACATACATATGGTAGGACTGCTTTTCAATCCGTCTTCTTTGAACTCGGCATTGCAGCTATTACAGACCAGCACCCTATTAACATTCTGTCAGTTAAACAATGACAGCTTTATAAAGTACATCTCAGATTTAAATATCAACGAACGAGAAGCAGCTTTAGAAGCATTTGTACAAGTTAGTCCAAGACACGTTGGACCATTGAGTTAGGCTATATTTTCCAGTGATATGTCCACAAGTCAGCGGGAGGTGTGGTGGTGCAGTGGGTTTGGCCAAGGTCTGCTCTCCAGTGGGTCTGGGGTTCTAGTCCCCCTTGGGGTGCCTTGTGATGGACAAGCGTCCTGTCCTGGGTGTGTCTGCTCCCCCTGTAGCGCTGGGTTAGGCTCTGGCTTGCCACGACCCAGCTTTGGGCAAGCGGCTTCAGACTCTGTGTGTTCGCAAGTCTGAAATTTTATAATTTTAGAGGAACTCTACTGGGTCAAACCACTGCCTTAAGGCTCCTGAGCTGCTCACTGGGTGTGGATTCAAGCCTAGCTAAAGGTGTGTGTGCATCTTTCTCCCCATATTTACAACCCCCAGACATGCAGGGAAGATGACATTGGAGGCCACTTCCACTTTTCCTTGGTAAAGTATTTATCTTGGGTGCTGAACCCATGTAATTGAGTAAACAGTAGTATGTAAACATCAGATTAATTGTTGCATTGTGATGTCAATAGCAGTCATGCAGTATCGGTAAGAAGTTTGAGGACACCTGCTGGAAACCTCTTTTTTCACAAGGCATTCGTTTAACACGTTTGATCAGGAAGTGAGGTGTCATGTTCCCAGCTCTTCTACAGCAGTTCCCAGAGATGTAAGGCACTTGTGAGAGGCTTGGGTTTCAAACTTCTGTCTGGTTTGTCCCTTACAAACATTAACCAGGTCGCCCAAATTTTGACTGATGCTATAAGCGTTTAGCCGATATCAGGCCATTTTAGACGAAGGGCCCTTCTGAACCTCAACTGCTTATGCCACATCCAGCAAGGAAACTAAGCAATATTAAACGAGAGATACCGAAAGGCTTCAGTCCAGCTGGGAGGCACGTTGAAGCTCTCTCTTTCTCTCTCTCTCCCTCTCAGAGCTAATGTTCCTCAGACCCACAGTGAATTAGTTACAGATGCATGGGCCATTCCGGAGGAACTCAAGCTCAGTTCATGCCATACAACAGCACTTCTTTATTACTGTCTGCTCCGGTTTTCTGCCCTTCTGAAAGCCACTCAAAGGGAAGAGGGACACAAAAATCCTCATGGCCATTTTTTGTATACTACAAAGGCTTACAATGGCACATGCCGATGAATGACTCTGGGCATCTGTAAGTCTCTTTTTTACCTGCGAAGTACTGCACAGGACTGTTTAGACGATAACAGATTTCTTCAGAGCAGTTGCTGATGGACATTCGGTCTGTCTTTAGGAAAGTGGATCCAGCTGTAAATGTACATGGAACTGCTCTCAGACGTCGTATCGCTGATATGCGGTAAAGCTGTGTTGATGGTTCCCCAAGCAGAGACTTCTAAACGTCCCAGTGCGTGAGGCTCCGACTTCAGTCACCGATGAGTCACAGCAGGATCATGAGACCCCAGGGAAGGCTGGTCCCTCCTTCACTGCAGCCCAGCATGTTGAGTCAACTCACTTTTGTGTTGGCACATTTTATGCCCCGGCTTTCCATCGACTAGATGTTGTTCAAATTGTTCCATTCTAACAAGTTTCTGTAGAACAGAAGCTTTACCGAAATCTCATTCAATGACTATTCCTGGATTTTTGCTTTGAATTCAGGAACTTCTATTCCAAGCGCTGCAGACCGCAATATTGAGATAGTTTCTTAGATCCTAAGATGCTACTGATTGAAATAACAGGGTTAACATTCAGTTAAAAGCGAGTTTGAAATGTCATTTGTATGGTACTGGAGAACATCCTCTGTTTTGAATGATCAGACAAACACACTGTCAGAATATTCTACGTTAAGAAATACTTCAGAATTTTTAGGGCCACGCAGGGTAGAGTACTGCTTCCAATAAAATGCAAGTGGAATTAATCTTTCGTTCGGTGACCGGGTTCACACAGAAACAGAAAATCTCCATGTGAGTGCTGAGTGCTGGAAAACATGCTGGCTAAAAGCAGTTGGATTCCCTCAGCTAACGCCAAAAGCGCTGATGGTCTGCAGGTCTCCAGCACGTCTGCAAGACCACAAAGCGTGCAGGTTTGGACTTGATCTAGCCAATTATTTCTGTAGTTTTGACCAGCTTTGCAGCCTTTCATAGACATTAGCTGCTGGAGATTTGGAAAACTTGGTCATTCTGTAGGCCTCTGAGACCAAGGGATACTATAACTTTCAAAAATGTCAAACTCCTAACAAAAGCACTCAGTGCAGATAAAAATGAAATCGGTCCAGATAAATTGATGTACGAACTTCATATTAGTAAAAACATGAATTGAAATGACAGCTTTCTGTTCACCAGGCTTATTCAGTGACTTCTGTGGTCAGGTGGGCTTTTTATATCACACTTCAGTTTCAAGACCAATGTACTTAAATTTGGGGGATGCAGCAGGTTTGGCTGGGTCCTGCTCTCTGGTGGGTCTGGGGTTTGAGTCCTGCTTGGGTGCCTTGTGATGGACTTTCATCCCATCCTGGGTGTGTCCCCTCCCCCTCCAGCCTTACGCCCTGTGTTGCTGGTTTAGGCTCTGGCTTGCTGCAACCCCCCTTGGGGCAAATGGTTTCAGCCAGCGTGTGGCCGTTTAAATTCACTTATTTAGCTGATACTTTTCTCCAGAGAAACACTGTTGAGCAACATACAGCTGTTTATCTATTTTTACCACTGGTAATTTTATTATGGCAAGTAACTTCCTCAGGCAGGGGCATTACAGGTAAAGGCTGGATTTGAGCCTATGACCTTTCAGTCTAAAGCCTGCAGCACTAACAACTTCACTATCAGCTGGCACCCATGCTGTACTCTTGCTTTGCTGAGATTTCTGTTTACTTACAGTCTCACGCACATACCCAGCCTGGTATTTTACCAGAGCAGATGAGGGTAAATAGGTTTCACGAAGGGCTCTGCTCAAAGTGCTGTTCAGATTCCCGGAGAGCGTCCCCTCCAAAAGAAAAAGTGTGAGTTTGTGGGAGTCAATCAGTGTGTGTCAGTCTGTGTAAAGTGAGAGGGCGCTAAAAGCCGAAAGCGGTGTGGAGGGGAGGGGGTGGCAAAACAACGCGTCTCCATGGAAACAGCCCCAGCCCGGGGCGAGCATTGTGCGGAGGGAGGGATTAAGTGTGCAAGGTCATGCCTGGGGAGCAGAGGGAGAGCCAGCAACAGGCATCGCTCCCTACACACTTTGTTACTCAGTCTGTTACAGCAAGGTAAAACGGGGTCCGCTTCAGTTCGGGAAACACGGCGGAAAAAAAAAAAAAAACCGATGTCGATGAGGATGGCGCCGTGGAAACGGGAAAGCGGCTCCCTCGAGGTAAAGGGTGTGGGTTGCGGGTTTGTTTTCGGAGCTCTAAAATTTGCTATGTATCATGGATGTTGAACACGTTCCCGTCGCGCGATCCGCACATGATGATGATGATCATGGAAAACGCGCACGCACGACTCGTGCGTGACCGTCACGTGGAGACGCGCGCGACTGATACCCCCCACCCCCCTCAGTCGGGGAAAAGTCCGAAAAGTGGAACCTGCGGCGAAAATGTGACCATATTTGGCCGCTTCTCTCTGTTCCACGACGGTCTTGCCGTTTCTCTCCGCTTTTTGTTCTCGCTTTGTGTCCTGCGAGCGCGAAAGGAAAATCCCACCGTTTTCTGCGCGTTTTTCTGCTTCACGACAATACCCAGATCATGGGGGTAGGATGCGGATGTGGACCGTTCGCCCCCCCGGCGTGATGAAAGTGACTTCGCGGGGTTGACGGGGGTCCGCAGCATCCCAGCAGTGGACGGTTTCGCTTCCCCGACCTACAGTGAAGATCAGAGTTACTTTTTTTCATTATTATTCAGACATGGAACTTGCAAAGAAGGCTTGTAGATAGAATGAAAATATAGCCCTTTACTGAGCTGTTATGCCACATCGCTGTTAATCCCACAGTGACTGTGTGTAAAATGCGCCCCCGTTAGATCATGGACATGCGTCCACTCTGGTGGGAACTTATGAGGAGAAGCATTGAAAAAGTCGTGCTCGCGGTCCCCTTCCACCCCTTGCCGTGAGCAGCAACACAAGTTCTCCCGCTTGGATCTCGTGAACAGACCGTCCATTGTGTCCATCCAACAATGACCTTCCCTTCTGATCGGGCCTCATTGTTAGCTCAAAGCCAGAGGGCCGCAGAGTGGCTGCGAGGGTGGGAAGGCGCCCGGCCGTGGTCCTCGACGTTGCGCCACCTCGGGATCTGGTTTCCCCCGAAACGTTAATAATCCATCAAAACGAATGTGCCTGATTTCTTTCTGATTTTTCAAATATGCTTGACCGCTGCTGGCGTGCTCGCGGTCTCATGGTCTTTTCATGGTGGCCGCCATGTACGGATATATTACGATGACCTCGCTAGTCCTGTCCACATTTCCTCAAATTGCGTTACAATACCATTCCAGTGTTTGTTTTCTGGCTACTGTGTCTCACACAAAAACATGTCTGAATAAAATATGGAGTTTTTTTTTTTTTTTTTTTTTTTAGGGAATACCGTCTTCTGAGAGTGTACTTTCTCTGTTTTCTTTATGTATAACTATGTGTTTTTCTTGTCGACAAATTATAGGGTAAGGGAGTATAAACGGATCTTATGCTGTGTTTACTGGGCCTGTGTGTCGGAATCCGTTTCTCACTAACTGCTGTCGTGATAGACAGAAGTGCAGGAATAGAAAAAAACCTTGACAGTGTAGTTCAGTGTTTTTGCTTTTCAGTCCGTTTGCTGTGTGACCGTGTTAAACATGTTCGTATCAGCTAAACCATATAAGGGAATGAGATCCTCCAAAGATTATTATTATTATATTATCATTTATTCACCGCTCTGATTTTATGCCACATTGTCATTCTCTAGGGGCTGGACCAGAGACACCACATCAGTGCAAAGGATTATGGGAAACTCCTGTCAGTCATATTCAAATGAATTCAATTTAATTTTTATAGAGCGCTTTTCTCACCAGAGTGACACAGAGCGCTGAACAAGATTAGAGTAATCTGACATTATAGCTATAACAAATAAATAAACCAGCTGGCAACCATGGAGGAGAAAACAAAAAACTCCCAATCACAACCAAAGGGAGAAAAATAAACCTCTGGTGGTAGCAGTACCAGTACCAGTAGCTGCCCACCCCTCCTGGGCAGTTTACTGTGGTGACAGAGCACCCGTGCAGATATGTCTAGTACAAAAAAGGATAGTTCAACTGTAAAGACTAAGATACACTCTACAGAAGCTGTAATTTATTGTCCAAGTCCAAGGTTGCTGCTCCTGTTGGTCGTGTTATATCGTCGATGGCTTTAAATGTGTTCCCCAGCTTCTGACATCTGCTATAGATCTAGTCAAGACAACCATGCTTTGGGAATGGAACAGTGGACAGTGTGAAAGCCTCTTCAGTGTTTTGAGCATTTTCACTTTATGGGGGAAAAATGGCCTGTTAACATTTACACATGCAAGCGGAGGTATGAAAGTACACCTCTGACCACCTCTTTGCGTGAAGGTGGCTACTGTGTTTGTGTTGGCAGTCAAGGCTTATGAACAGTGGTGTGTTGCACTTGTCCTCTTGTCTGGAGTTCCAGGGCATTGGGCTGCTCATATCAGTGCCCTGTCCCTCATACCCTTCCTCCTTTGCCCTGGGTATCCTCTTCGTACACCCCCCCAGCCACCTACCTCAACTCTGCTACTTCCCAGAAACACAGAGTCACCAAAGCACACTTCTTCGGACTTCCTCTTGCATTTTGATCTCTCCTGGTCAGACCTTATATGTATGTCCCTTATGTGTCTTGAAGTGTCTGACGAAAGGAGTGCCACCCCTGTCCTCTGCACCCATACATGTGAGTGACATGGCCCAAGACTTGGGTACCTTTTAAGTTCTGTTTTAATTGCGCAAAACTAGAGAGTCTTTGACGCCAGTTTACAGCTCTTATATTTTAAAGGAGGCGGAAAAAGCAGCTTTGCAGATTTAAACATGATAATGGTTTAATTACAATAATTACTGCTTTATTACCATTTTAACCCGAAACAACCGATTTTAAGAACGACTGATTACTTCAGTATACTTTTGACTGCATTATCATTGTCAGGGACTGAAAGGAATGAAATTTATAACAGTAATAATCTGGATAGATGTATGTACTGCTTCTTCTGGCGGAAATAGGGAAAGTTAAGTTTTAAACAGGGTACATTGTTGGATTTCTTGACCTGCTTAGCCATTAAGAGAGTGATAGTTTTGAATTTAACTGTCTGTGCTGAGACTTTGGTCACATTTCACTGTGGCTCTGGACTGAAATGTCATATGGATGTTGTGCTAGTGGTCACTTTCAGATCTCGTTGCTGCTTTACTGCAGCATCCATTCCATTTATCATCATCATCATATATATGATAACATTTTCAGTTTCTGTCTGGACCATGGGAATTATTATGTTGGGGGGTGAAAGTATGACATAGTAAAGGTATAAGCCAATCACCGTAACCCCTATTCTGCATTGGAACAGGCTGGTACGTAGCACTGGCTCATTTTTAAGTGCAAGCACTTTGTAAAGTAAACTTTGTTTGCTCTGTTATAAGCACCAGAGTCCTGCTCTTGGGGGCGGTGCTTTGGAAGGACCTGGGCCGTGGCCTGGTTTACATACCAGACCACTTGGCGCACTCCGCGATGCATTAATTCAGTGTCTGTTGAGGCTTCATCGCTGGGTGAAAGAAGCCTGCATCCTTATCAGTTTCACATATATTGAGTTTCAACCTTGCAGTCATTAACCAGGTTTGGCTATTTTTTCTTGGTTGCCTTCAAACATTGTCATCAAGAGATAGCCTCCCTGTTTCCGTAGGGCACATTTACCGCTTGTCACCGATGATTCGCTGAAAATACAAATCTAGGTCTAAGAGGTCTGAACTTCACTTTTAGGATCACTAGCCTGCTGGGGTTGGGGTTCAAAATTCCTTTTTGTTCAGTTCAGTTTATTTCATGTAGTGCTTTTCTCAATAAAGTAGCACAGAGCCCTCAGTTATAGAACATATACGAATGATGTAAAAATGAACATACAATGTTGGTTGTGTACCTTGTCTCATGTGCTAAGCTTCCAGGGTAGACCGTGGATCTCCATGACCCTGCACTGGACGGGCGGTTATTGTTAATGGGAAGAAGGATTATGCAGTAAGCATGCAAACATGGGCAAAATGTAAGAATAGTTTGTTTTGCATCTCAGAAGTCCACGTTTTTGTGTCGAGGGAAGACGAAGAGGTCCCGTGTACCCGTCGACAGCTGTACGCATTCATGTCCAGTTCACAGCGCAGAACCCTCTCTGCAGAGAGCAGACCTGCCATTATTTTCCTCTGAAAAACTGTAAGCAGCTGAAAGAGAGCAGGAGAGAGAAGAACGAAAGAAAGGAGCTTAAAGAATTGGTTCCATCTGGAGTGTGAAGTGAGCCTGGCGACAGCCGGGGATTGTGGGTATTGTGCGCAGGGGCCCGTTCAGCTGCTGTGAGCCGTGACCGATCTTGTGCCGCGTTCTGCCGGAGTGGCAATGGGGGCCCCCCGTCAGACACTTTTTTTGAGGAACACCACCGGGTACAGCCAAGCCCCTCCAAAGGAAGGAGGTCCACCACAGGGACCCTTTTGCCCCACCTGGTATTCAAGCTTGAGTGAAAAGGCAACAAAAAGTGAGCTCCTTTTGTCAGTTAGGTGCTTGAGGGGAAGAAGTTGTCCATCAAGATGGCAGGGTTTGTACCACCAGAACTTGTAAGAGTTTTTAATTAGAACCAGAAGCTGCATCCAAAGGAATTTTTTTTCTCTCCAGCTTCTTTCATGCTAGAGGAGACATGTCCAAATACAGCATATTTGTATAGTGACGGCAGGCACCACTGACGTACCCACGCACACGGTGCCTGTGTTTCTCCTGCGTAACCTGCGCGAGCACCTTGAGATGTGATTTTAACTGCAGAGCGTCTGCAGGTTGTGCAGTAACCCACCCCCCGCCCTCAGGAGCTGCCGACTGACGGGGCGGGTTTCCGACGGCACCGGAGAATCTTGCTTTGATAGACGAATGCTGGCAAATATGAGTGAGGAAAAAACCGTGAGAATTTGGGGTCCATTCTAGATGTGGGTAATCTGCAATGGCTGTAAGAGAGCATCTCTTATATCCTTCAGACCTCTGCTGGTGCTGGTCACCTGGAAACAAAGAGTTTGCTGCCCGAGGTTGCTCTACGTAAGGTGTCACAGAATTGAAGTACTGCAATGGAACCCCTGGGACATGTCCAGTGGACTCTACAGAGTCAGTAGATGAGCTATAAGTTTTATGATTAAATATACAGGTGTTGCACAAGTTTCCTCATATGTGACTTTGACAGCCCGGAAGTCAATACATTTTGAAATAAATATGGGAATAATAGTGCAGCATGAGCATGTAGTTCTGTACTGTAATTATTCTGCTATATTAGTATTATTTTAATGTGTGAAACTAGTGAAAAGTATCACAAGGCCATATTATACAATGGACCATTTATTATTTATGCATCTTAATTATTTGTATAAAGAGGGGCGTGGTGGTGCAGTGGGTTTGGCCAGGGCCTGCTCTCCGCTGGGTCTGGGGTTCGAGTGCTGCTTGGAGTGCCTTGCGATGGACTGGCGTCCTGTCCTGGGTGTGTCCCCTTGCGTCCTGTGTTGCCAGGTTAGGCTCTGGCTCACTACGACCGTCTGTGTGTGTCTGTGTGTGTGTGAATTATTTGTATATCCTTATGGTTCATATTATATTACTGGATTTTCAACTTACGATGGAATCATCAGAACAGAACCCGAGGATCGCCTATATGACGTCAGTGCCAACCCTCCTCGTTCTCTCATACCCACCATAAAGCTTAGAAGTCAAGGCATCCATGGCAGCTGAGTTAACTCAAACTGAGTGTGTCCCCAAGGCTGTTGCAGTTACAGTGCTCCTATTAGACCTTCATGCTGGGACAGCAGGCAATGCCGTGGTTAGAATTGTTGCCTTGCTATCGAAGGACCCAGGTCCAAATCCTACCTCCTGCTCATCAAGGTACTTACCCTGAACCGATATGTGAAGGAATCATAGCAGAATGCACAAACGTCACATTGCAAGTTGCTTTAGACAAAGGTGACACGTAAATCACGGTACATAATAACAATAGCTGAACAGTGCTTGTGACATCACCCCGGGTCAAGCTTGTTCAGCCCTTCTTTAAAATGAGTAAACGGTATGATTCTGATAGACAGGCAGATATTACAGCAACCCTGCCTGCAGCACATTTTGAACTCCGCACTTCGGTCTGTCCGCCTTGGGATGATGGGGTCGTGACCTCCGGCATTCTGACCTGCCAGAATTCCACTCTGCATTGGACCCCCGGGGGATGGGGGTGGGCGGTGCGGTGGGAATCTGCGTCACCATCCTCCAGCAGTGCAGGACTCTCTATTTCTAGCTTTTCTTCTTTCCCCTCCAAGGACGGTGAACACAAAGAGCTTTTAATCAGATCTTAGACTCTTCTGTTTCAGGGACATAGAAGGTTTTAGTGTCTGGAAGAAACACATTCCTCAAAGAAGCAGCTGCAGCAAGTCAGCAGGACATAACCAGCGAAGCAACACCATGTTCAAACATTTGCACCCTTTGCTGCTGGCTCATGGTTTACACAGAGCTTTGAGTGGCTTCATGCATCCCTACAGTGATCATTATGATACACTGAGTCCTTGAGTTACGAATGGTTGAATTACACATTTTATAGAGATGAAATCTTTTCCCCGGTGTATCTTATTGCATTCTCTTCCCTTATCAATTTTTTTAACTTCTCCCGGTAGTGGAGCGAATGTTGCCTGTGTTTACTCTCCAAGCCTATAGATGGCTCCATAATTTAACTTGCTTTCAGAGAATTCATGGATAGCGTCCGGTGTTTGTGAATGTCAGCGAATGTCAATAACAAGACGAAGAATGTTGCTCATGATTACGCCGACATTTATTCATTCAGTAGACGCTTTTTCCCCAAACCGACGTCTCGGGAGGAATCGGTCAACATTCAGTACTGAATATTTTAATTTCAGTGTAAATTTTTGTTAGTAAACACGTAAAAAGGACAAGTGTTACAAAGTATTTATTTATTTATTAAAGCCACATGCAAGGCTTTTACGAAACCTTGCAAGTACGTAATTGGAGGGAAATCTGCGTCATTAATCTTTCGCGAACTATGATTCCATGGTTAAACTGACGTTGGAGGTATGAACAATAATTTATGAACGACGCGATCAGTTTTTGACACATGTAGCCCATACGGTTATGACTTGCAGTTTAGCTGCTGCCCAGGTTTCCCGTCAGTTGTGCCGTTGTGGAGATTGGATGACGAAGCCATGAAATTCCTTGTCTATTTTCCCTATGGGTTCCGGGCGGTTTACCGCAGGGAATGTCTTACATTGAGGCTCGAGTTGTTAATGAAGTTCATCATAGCTGTCACGGAGCGTGACTGGGAAAGGAACCGGCTCGCGTCAATGCTTCTTAGGCCCGATTTTCACAGCGCCCCTCCGGGAACAGGGAGAACCCAGACTAAGTCGATCTGAGTCAGGACAATGGGCCAGAGTTATCTTGAGAGTTCAGACGCGGCTCTGGCTGGAGCTCGGCGAGCTGATCAGCAGCTGGACGTAGTTGGGTGTTGTGCCGAAATGCTTGCGGACGTCTGCCTGAGCCCTGGCTGTGGAAGCCGAGCGATTAACTCCGCAGACTGTGAGCGGAGGGCCTGGCGCTCAGCCCAGTGAACACGCCTGGTGGCTTCGGGAAGGAACTGGGCAGAAGGATGGGGGAAAGTACAGGTCTTTGTCAAAGGAGGAGAAAAACCACCTGTTTTCACGGGCTTCTGTGGTTGCATGGTGGCATAGCTGCTAGTACCGGTGCCTTAGAGTTCTTGGCTGTGTTTTCATGGGATCGGTCTCTGCCCACTCTGTGTGGGAGTTGGCATGTTCTCTCCATGTTCTTGTGGATTTCTCCCAGGTGCTCTGGTTTCCTCCCACAGTCCTAAGGCAGGTGTTTCAGGTGAATTGGTCAGTCTGTGTTGCCTGTAGTGTGTATTTGTGTATATATGTTACACTGCTGGGGGCGCAGTGGTGCAGCGGGTTGGACCGGGTCCTCCTCTCTGGTGGGTCTGGGGTTCGAGTCCCGCTTGGGGTGCCTTGTGGCGGACTGGTGTCCCGTCCTTGGTGTGTCTCCTCCCCCTCCGGCCTTACGCCCTGAGTTGCCGGGTAGGCTCCGGTTCCCCGCGACCCCGTCTGGGACAAGCGGTTCTGAAAATGTGTGTGTGTGTGTGTGTGTGTGTGTGTGTGTGTGTGTGTGTGTGTGTGTGTGTGTGTGTGTGTTACACTGCTCTGGTGTGTAGATGAATCAAAGACGGTGTCTGTTTAGTATGTCTAACAGTCTAAAGCAATCTGGATAAAGGTGTCAACTAAATACTAGTTAATCATTATATGTTGCTTTGGAGAAAAGCGCCCGCTAAATGTGAAAACAGTAATGTTTTGCAGAAATATCATTCTTTCCAGAGTTCAGAAAGGAAATGAATGCGTTCGCACTGCATTACACTTTTAAATATGGAAATGGATTAAATATTCACTGTGATGAATATGGATCTGGGCAAATTATCGAAACAAAATATCAAAGTAATGATCTTTAATTAGGTATGCCGATTCCTAACGTTATGTTCTTTACAAGCTTTTGTTTTTCCCTTCCGATGTCACCCACCAGTAACCCTGCTGTTAGGATTATTATAAAAACACAGCTTATTTTCCCATTGAGCCACAATGTTTTCTTGAAGACTGAGATGGAGACACTTTAAAGGGATGGAAATTGGGGAAAAATGTTTCCTCCTGCAATTAACAACATATACATCCAGCGGTTAATGTGTATATGCTACCCACCCTCAACTGGCGGTTTGGAAAGATTAATTGACCAAAGGATTCTGTGGCCAGAAGTGGGACCAGAAATGTTATTATTTCATGTGTGCATGTGTTAGTGCTTTAGATTAGACTGACCAAAGTGTAACTGCAGCAGAAGTGAAGTGCTAGATTGCTTCCAGCGTTTTCAGGGTGAAATGATGGTGTCCCAGAGGTCTGCTGCACAGTTTGCTACTTCCACCTCCTGCAGAACATGGGAAAATGAAGCCTTATCCAGGCTCCTGCTCAATGGTCCAGGCCACTGGGATTGTAGGGATGCAGCTGTTGAACCCAACCACCTGGAAACAGTGGAAAATCACATGTGTTGACAGCCAGACTGATGTAGAAATACTGAGGCTGGGAGCAGCGGGCAGTGTAATGCAAATGACCCGGGTTCAAATTCTGCTCTCCCTGGATCAAGGTACTTACCCTGAATTGTTGCAGTAAAAATTACTCAGCTGTATGAGCGGCTGAATAATCGCAAGTGGTTAATTGTGCAACCGTAACATTATAGGTCACCTTGGACAAAAGCGTCAGCAAAATGAATCATTTTAAAAATGAAAATTGATGACGCAGTGGCAGGCAGTTTTTCTTTTTTTTTTTTTTTTTTTTTTTTTAAGCCACTGAGGTCATGGGGTTCCACCCCATGTTATTCTGCCTTGCTTGCACAGGGCAGGGGATTTTAAAAGTTTGTCTTGTAATACAGGAGTAGTGTAATCAATCTCCCCTTGTCTCTCGCTCCATTGGCTTCCTGTAGCTCCTCATATTAAGTTCCAGTCTCTTGATATGACCTACAAGACTGTAAAAGAATCTGCACCCCGATACCTGTCTGGTCTGATCACCTGCTACATCCCAGCAAGAGCACTGTGTTCCTTCTCCTCTGGCTGTCTGCTGGTCACATGCATGAGGTTCAAACTTGAAAGTTCACATGTTCTCTCTTTTGGCCCCAATGTGGTGGAATTCAGTTCAGTTCAGTTTATCTTTATAGAGCGCTCCTCTCACACAGTAACGCAGAGTTCTGAACAACGGATCAGGAGACAACACAGATACAAGTCTGGCTATACATTTAATCATCACAGGAACTATATTTGGTATTAAAGTTATAAGTAAGAAAAGTGACCAGAAAGGAAAGGAGCAAAAAACTCCCAACTGAAGGGAAGAAAGAAAAAAACCCTCTTGGGGTCCAAGTGGAAGTCACTGCCCATCCCTCCTGGACCTTCTCGATAGAATAGCTTTTAAGCCCATTTATACAGCTATTTATAACATTACTACAGTCTTTAAATGCTAATAAGTTGATGGATATGCCAGATGGAATATTCCTGACAACATCTGGCAGACTACTCCAAAGTTTTGGCACTCTATAGCTAAAGACACATCCTCCTCCTGAAATCTTATTGATCACAAGAATGAGCACCCTCTGTCCCTCAGCACTGCTGAATCCCTTCCAACATCCAAGAAGGTTTTCAGAACACATGTCTCTCAGACCCACCTCTCTCCTGATGATCTGACATTTTGGAACACGTCGTCAGACTACATTAATCACACCGACTTTTGTATTTCCTGCCAGTTTTGTGGGCAGCTGCTCGACCAATGTGTGACACCAACGTGTGGCGTGAGACGAGTCGTGGTTTGACAATCACTTGTCTGTATTTAAAGCTCTTTGTTGTGAAATGCACTTGTATATGCTCTGAACTGTGTTTCACTTTAGAGGAAAGCATCTGCTAAATGAATACATGTAATTCATGCACACTTGACACAACTATGGGGATGGATATTACCCTGATGCTGTTGCTACTGGAGCATTTGAGATGCTTTGGAGGTTTCAGGGTCACGCT
Source organism: Scleropages formosus (assembly GCF_900964775.1). Classification (NCBI taxonomy): domain Eukaryota; kingdom Metazoa; phylum Chordata; class Actinopteri; order Osteoglossiformes; family Osteoglossidae; genus Scleropages; species Scleropages formosus. The sequence goes on from NC_041807.1 coordinate 8,619,901, forward strand.
GGCACACTTTGCTCAGCCTTCTATTGCCGTCCCTAGTCTTTCCTGACGAGGAACACTAAAGCCTGTGGATGAGAAATTGGACTGAGATTCTGCACAACCTTGATCTTCAGACCGGAACCTCGAGTGAGTCAGTTTGGGAATGTCCCAGGCTTAATCCCTGGCGAAACACACGGCAAGCTTACAGAATGGTTTCATTATGTTCATTTCATTCCAGGAAGGCACCTGCCATAGTTGGCGCAGGGCGAACTCTGCAAAAGGCAGCGCGCCTCTCTCAACACATACTACTTAAGGAAGATGGAAGGACAAGTCACCATCTTTCCCGCAATTAAGGCTTCTATCTGTGATGATGCTGACTCTGAATTCTTCACAATGGAATTACCCCATACAAGCTGATTGTAACTTGAGGGAAGGAGGCAGTCACAAGTATTCAGACTCCCCAGAGAATTATTTTTCTCCCATTTCCTCAACCTGGGAGATTTTTTTGTTTTCCTTTCTTCAGTTGCCAGGCAGTCTCCTTGAGAATTTTGCACTAACAAAGTGCCTTGTGTTTCTATTTTGACTTTGCTTTTTTGTCATCTCTTATTTCAGGGGTATCCAAGCCATTTCTTTGGCCAGGGACTACAATCATTATTCTGAACTGGTCTGAGAGCCACAAACTGTGTAAAAATCACAAATGATAATGAAATGAATTGCGTGTCCAAATTGATAAATAGTTTACTCTAAAATGCAAAAGTATTAATTACATAAACTGCTTAAGCTTTAACTGACACACACATCATCTGAAACTGCTTGTCCCATACGGGGTCGCGGGGAGCCGGAGCCTAACCCAGCAACACAAGGTGAAAGGCTGGAGGGGAAGGAGATACACCCAGGACGGGACGCCAGTCCACTGCAAGGCACCCCAAGCGGGACTCAAACCCCAGACCCACCGGAGAGTAGGACCTGGTCCAACTCACTGCACCACCGCACCCCCCACCACTTTAACTGACATTTAAAGTAATTTCTTATATACATAGAAACTTCATTTTCCCAAGAACAATAGAATTTACACCATTTATGGAATGTATAGCATATATTAATAATTTATTAATAATGTTCTCATAAGCCACATTTCGTGAAATGGTGGGCAACATGTTATACACTCTCATGCTGGACACCGGACAGCCCTGCCTTATTTTTTTACCGCGTGCGCCCAGTTGTTCAGTCACTTTCACAAGAAGCGCTCTTTATAAAAGTAAATTAAATTGCATAATAGTGCCTCGAGCTGTGTGGAGTTTTGCAACACTAAACTGAAAAGGACATTCCTGTTGGCTTCCAGTCTCTATCCAGTCTATCTCTAATGCACTTTTCTCAAATATGAGCTTTATCTGAGAATCTTGCGTTGAACTCGCTGGTGTGTAACAGCCGGACTGGTGTGTGACCATCACAATGAGTCTCGCTGCCCTTTCTGGGCAGTCCCAGTGTTTGCTCAGCTCAAGAGTCATAGCATGAAATGTATTACGTAATGCATCTGTTGACATTCGCCAAGGTGGGGGTCTCACCTCTGTGTTCAATTTCCCGAAAGTTTCCAGTAATCTGACATAATTACAGACCGCGAGTACGGACTGATTTATGATATTAGACTGCACATGGCCTGTGAACAAAGGTGGGATTAGTGTAACTAGGCCAGGTCTTTCCAGGCTTTATGGAACCAGTTGTGTCCTGCCCCCTTGGCTTGTACGCTGCTGTTTGCCTGGTGCCTGCGTTCTGTCACCTGTGTAAGCGCTACTCGGTGGGATGGAGCGCAGAGGTGGGGTTGCTGCATCTAACGCAGATATTCACGAACTCCGCACAGTCACCATGCCGAGTTGTGTGCACATACTGGATCAATGATCAGATTCCGGCTGCTGCTGTCAGTTCCCGGTATTTAGACTCCATTGTGAAGTACAGAATTTCCTTAACTTAGAAAAGCTTTTCTGAACAAAACTGTTATGAATAAGAGGAGACTGGGAAGTTGGGAATGCCGTTCTGCTGACAGTCCTGGGCTGTGCAAAAACAACTCCTCTCATCCCTTTTTTATGGGATGATTTCAGAATGAATCGCATGCAATCATACAGTGAGCTGACAGTTCTGAATGGATCTGCGGCGCTGGGATTGACTGCAGATGGAGGGGATTTCAGGTCCTTGTTGACTTTATTGCTTTTTTGCGCTGCGTTGCTTTCAGTTTTTCATGTTGGACTCCATTTCTTGTTACCATTACAATCTACTACAAGGCCGTGCATTGTGGCAGCTCAGAATATTTCAGTTTCTTAATCGTGTTTTTCTTTCAGGCTGGAAGTATGAGAAGTCTTGGATTAATTCATCCTGGGGTCTTGGCCGTGAAATCCATGAAGGAAATCAAGTTGTGTATCAGATCAGGATGAGAACCTTCCTTAAGAGTACTACAGCAGATTGGGATTCACACCCAGGTCGTTTGATTGCGAGGGAGCAGCCCGAATCGCTAGACTACCCGCCGTCTAAAGCACTTACTGCAGTGCGGTGATTTTATGTGGGTTGAAGGACTCTGACCCCTGATTCTTCTCTTCTTTAAGTGAGGAGAGATGGGAAAATACCTTTGAGGTGAACTGGGAAAATACGTCGGCAGGGACTGAGATTGCGCGAGTCCGACTGAAACGATGTCTCGTGTCCTCGCTGTCCTCTGAAACCGGAAGTCAGTGGCAGGAAGCATGCTGTGTAGTAACTCCTCGTGTGTTTCTCAAAGACTCGGCCCTGTCACTCGCTTGCCGGCTTCTTCAAGTGACCGCTTCCTGTAAACAAGCGGTCGGTTCAGGTTTGGTTCATTCTGGCCCCTGGCTTTAAATGCCATACTGTAGGTGGAGGGTGGGGGTGGTAAGGGGACAATGTTGATGGAAACCCTGGTCAATGGGGGAGGTGTTTTTTATCTTTGAAAGCTTTTGTTTCCCCACATCTGTGGTAGGAAGTAGATGCCCTGTGGCACCGTGGTACTGAACACTGAAAGAACACACTGACCTGAACGAAGAAGTCTTGTGCGTGTGGGATGATGGGGAAGGTGGTAGGTCCCGCTGCAGTGTTTACGGCGTTGATGTCAAGATTTACGGTACATGCACCTTGATCCTTTTTCTGCCGCCTGTGTTACCAGAGCAGATCAGACAGTAAAAAAGCTCCCCTTTTCACTCTTCGGTGGTGCTTTAAAATCCAGACTCAGATAATGAATTTTTGAAGACACGAATGTTTTCCAGTTTATAAATTTTTATTCTGTTTGTTACAAAGCCCAAGTGATTTGTTTTTTTGTGCTCGGCTGATAGATGGCAATGAAGAGCAGTTGAACAGAATAAGAGTGTGGAGTCTACCTTAGTTTACCTCGCTTCCATGGTGTTTTCTGCCGGTATCGGGGGTGTTAGTGATTAACAAGATGACTAGCATTACAGATGTCTATGAGATTAACCAGTATACGGTTGTGATTTAATAGGATTTTTTGGATTTTTTTATTTCCAATCATTTTAGTTTTAATGCAGCTCAAAGTTAATAAAATATTACATTTACATTTTTAAACATATATACAAAATATTACTCAGTACTTGTTTTTTATATATTATAGCAATATCCAAGTCTTTCTCCAAACCTAACCAATGAATAAACCCTGGGACAGCTTTATTATTAACCTTTGATAATTACTTGGGTTACAAACAAAACAAATTTTGAACAGATTTCCAGTCCACACTGTATCAGTACGATAAGGAGAAGGTTTATTATCACTACTGTTATCATTATTGTTTTTCTGCTTAGTTAGCACTTTTGGCCAAGCAGTTGAACAGTATTTGACCCAGCTTGATAATTGTACTGGGGCAATTCATGGTAATGTATTCTTGTATTATCACTATTTGTGCATTTAGCTTAAGCTGTTTACAGTTACTAGGGGGCACGGTGACGCAGCGGGTTTGGCCAGGTCCTGCTCTCTGGTGGGTCTGGGGTTCGAGTCCCGCTTGGGGTGCCTTGTGACGGACTGGTGTCCCATCCTGGGTGAGTCCCCTCCCCTCCAGCCTTATGCCCTGTGTTGCCGGGTTAGGCTCCGACTTGCCATGACCTCACTTGGGACAAGCGGTTTCAGTCAATGTGCGTGTGTGTGTGTGTTTACAGTTATTTAATCTACCCATTTATAAAGATAGATCATTTTTTTACTGCAGCAATTCAGGGTTGCTTAAGAGTACTACAACAGATGGTGGGATTCAAACCCAGCTCCGTCATTTTCACGGCGATGACTCTAAATACTACACTGTCGGTAGCCTCTTGTTCAGGGCTGCTAAAGTAGTAGCTGAGAGTGGGTGTTGATTGGGAAGCTGTCAGATTAGTAGTCCGTGTCTTCAGCTGCTGCACTCGCTACCTGCTGGCCCAGAGGATTTATAGATTTTGACCATAATGTTCCACCATAATGGTGGGTTGCGGGTGCTTGGGGGTGTAATGGTGTCAAACAATGCAGGCATTTCCTAAACACTCAGTGTTTGCAGGATAAGGTCTCTGGTGTGGCTTGGACACACTAAGGAGTTAAAGAGAGGCCTGTGGTATGTCATCTGGGTCTTGTAGACTGAGCACAGAAACCACAATACTCCTACGCAACTTATAAAACTAATATCTGCAATAAAAACACAGCCAGACTTTTTTCATGGCCTTCTAAGTGCACATGTTCGTGGGAAAAAGTAATCACTTCTTAATGAGCCAAAAGAGCAACTGCTGTCTGTTAATCTTGGCCGATCCATTCACACGGGGACCGATATCTACAAACAAGTCTGGAAAACACACAGGACTTCTCTGCTCCTCACTCTTAATCCCGGGCTTCTGCCACCAGGAGTGTTTTGTTAGTGAAGCAGTTGAAGTCCTCCCCATCATTACTGCTAGGAGCCTGCTGCTTGATGTATTTAATTCTACAATTAAAACTCTGTGTGCGCTTAAAATGAATAGGGTGACAAATACATGGGCAGCACGGTGGCACAGTGAGTAGCATGGCTGTCTCACAGTGCCTGGGTTGTGCGAGAGGACATGGGTTCGATCCCTGCGCAGTCTGTGTGGAGTTTGTATGTTCTCCCCGTGTCTGCGTGGGTTTCCTCCGGATGCTCTGGTTTCCTCCCACAGTCCAAAGACATGCTGTTCGGGTTCACTCATAGTGTGTGAGTGATAGAGAGAGTGTGTTCCCCTGATGTATGGAAGAGTGACCCATTGTAAGCAGTGTATCAAGCAGTATAAGTCACCTTGATGAATAAGGTGTGTGGGCTGATAACACTACATAGATTTCATTGGAAGTCACTTTAGAGAAAAGCATCTGCTAAATAAATAAATGTAAGAGGGTAAAATTTCATGTTTGCTACATGCAATAACTCAGTGTTCTTGTTCAACTGATGTAAGAAAATAATTTAAAAAAATTCAGCTATTCAGCTCCTCTTGCAATAGATGGGTGCTGTTCTGGGATTTGACTTCAGGCTTCAAATTCTTCTGTGGGGTGACCTCATTATTTATTTTCATTCATTTGTATAACAGAAAAAATTCACCAGTTAGTTTCTAAATAATGTGACCAGTAGAACCAGAGAAGGGTGTGTGGAAAAATCAAATTTGTATAAGTGCTGCAACCTCATGCAGTTTCCTTTGTGATCAATTCTTGTTCGTTCATTCATTCAACTATCGAAGTAAATAAAAATAAAAATTGATAGCGAACAAGTGTATTGAGCAGATAGGAGATCAGGAGAGAATTCGGTCTGAAAGAGATGTATTTTGAGAATCTTCTTGAACGTTGAAAGGGATTCAGCAGTTCTGAGGGAAAGAGGGAGCTCATTCCACCACATTGCGGACAGAAACAAGAACCTTTGGGCTCTTGCTTTTTGACCTTTCGTGCATAGGACCATCAAATGGTCAGAATTGGAAGAGAGTAGCAATGTGGTTGAGGTGTAGCGAGTGATCGGGTCCTGCAGATATCGGAGTGCAGATCCATTGATGGTCTTGTAGACCACAGTCAGAGAGTTGAACTCTATATGGGCAGTGGAGAGAGACCAGAAATGGAAATACATGGCAATGCTTTGGTGGGTTAAACACAACTTGTATAGCAGAATTCTAGACGATGTCCACATTACCTATGCTTCATGTTTTATTGAGCATTTATTTATTTATTTGTTTACTCGCCTGTGTACTGCACTGTCCTGTGTTTGCACTTGTCTTGCATTATATTTCCTATGTGGCACGGAGGTCCAACGAGAAACGAAATTTCGTTGCCCTGTGTGTCTTCACTCCCCTATAGGTGGAATGAGTCGAAGTTGACTTAGATTTTTTTCTTTGATTTGGATAGAGCACTTGTAAAGACCATTATTTAAGCAGCTCAAGAAAGACCAGGTTTTGGGGTTTTACTGCAATGCTGTAACTTTGCCTTGGAGTGATTTAAAGCAAGGGGCATGGGAGTAGGCAGTGTTTGTAAATTTACACTGTTTGTCTGCTTGTTTTCCAGGTAAGCTGGATGCTGGAGGACCGAGGAGACGATGACTGCCAACAAGAGCGCAAAGGCTGCTGTCCAAGCTGGAGAGAGTAAAGTCTCCCGGGACATTACAGGCAGGTCAGCGATGCCCCTTTAGCTGGAAAAGTTGAACTAAGCAGCTGCAGTAAAGAATGGATGCCACAGATTAAAGGTTTAAACTTGCTCTTCATATTATGAATGGTCCAGTTTTCTAAGGTGCAAACATCTGTTAGTTTATCTTTAATTGCATTTTCTTCACTGATCAATTTTCTAAAATTTCTATATGTTGCAGAGCAAATTTGACCTCTGATCCAAGGCAATAGCTGGCAGTAGGGAGAACAAAGGTGGAATAAGAACTTGAAACCTCCCTAATTCAACTTGCTTCCACAATGTTTTTAGTGTTTTGTCTGATGTTTTTCCATTGTTGGTTGTCAATAACAATATGAAAAAACATTGCAGGTTTATTAGATGAATTTCACGGACACAAGTGCAGGAGACCAGTGGTAGGAACCAAGAGCAGGATTGTTTATTACTTTTCCGAAGGCGTGAGGTTGTGTTCATGGTCGGGGACGGGTGCGTCTCAATGAATCGATGTGCGAACGTCGCACTAAGGGATGATCCGAAGTCGTGGTTGAAGGACGAAGCTGTGGTTGAGGTTGGGACGTCAGGACTTTGGGTGAGGAGATGGGACTGGAGTAACGAAGCAGGGACACAAGGTGAAGGACAAGAGATGCAGGTTGCGAATGCAGAGGGAACTGGTGTCTCGGGGTGATTCCTCAACTTGGGAGCGGTGGCGTGGCTTTTTATATTTGATCCTGCTTATTCCTGCCAGGTGCGGTAGACTGCGATGCGGTCGGGGATGTGACAATAAACTGGTCAATAATCTGCATTGAGTAGCAGTTTGTAGTGGAAAAGTACCTTTGTATATTTTAATTAATGTTAGTGTACCTCAAAGTTAATTAAAAATATTGCAATGAAGTTTTACAAATATCTTTATCTATTATGGCTATATCTGAGACTTTTACAGAAGATAACTAAATATATTGAGGGACATCGGGTTGTTGAGCTTTTACTGATTGTGACTGTGTGGTTTTTGTGGCTTCGGATTTATGAACAAAATGATTTACAAACAAACTTCCGGTCACAGTTGTGTTTGTAAGTTGAGGAACGGGTGTATCCTTCAGGCATTAATACGTGTTCTTTTTGTCGCATTCTTAGTGTTCTAGAATCTGCTTGCTTTGATGCCAGTAGACAGGGAAAATAAGCATTTGGGCACGTTTCATTCGCAGGCCTGCTTTTGTAAAATCCATGACTTGGGAATTTCAGCGTGAAGCTGCATCCTGTTCTTTGCCTTTTGTGGTTCTGTCTCTTTGCATGTCATGGGATCTATGAATCACCTAAACCATGGAGCACAAGCTTAATTCGTACTTTTCTTATGGCTGTTGTATTGGGTTTAGCCAAAAGTGTTTTCCTGCCTTTTTATTTCACTACCAAAAGGCCTTCCTTGCCTGTTTGTGTCATATTTCATACTCTGAGATGTGTATGTTCAAGACCAAGGATCTGCAGGTCTTAATAAAAGAGCTATTCAAACACATTCCATTTCTTTGCTGAGCAGATTCTGATTTGAGCTGTTAACTCGGCGACTGTAAGAACTGATGAAATAGTGAGCACAGCTGTTAAAAGGTGTCTTTCCTTGTTTCCAGACTCTGCAGTTTCCATCACCAGCACATGCATGATTGAGCAAAATTATCCTTATTATTTTTCCTGGAGCCGTGCAAGGTAATTTCCTTCTTTGAGGATATAACAGTGGTACTTCCAGTGGGACTTTGAATAAAAACCTTCAGGTTCCAAGGCTGGGACTTTTTACGGTTGCGCTGCCTACACCTACATCTGTATCATGCGGTGCGGACAATTTCTAAGTTCTCAGACCAACGATTGCGTGACTTAAGTTATAGGTACTAACAGCTCCACCGTGACATACAGTGGCTGGTGTTAGAACTTACTGGCTGTACCATGTTATATGTAACAACTTGCGTTGTTGTTGACATTATTGGAAGTAGGCAAAGTATCTTGAGGAGGAAGCGATGAGTGTGGAGGAGAGTGTTGCGCCAAAACCCATAGATATAATGAATACCTGTTGAAGAATCCCTGTATCAACTATGTACAAACAACTAATTCTGCAGGAGCCAGCTCTGGATAAAAGACTAGAACCAAGGCCACGAACCTTCCTGCCCTCCTCCGCCTCCTTCCTCTTCTCCAACCGCTGACATTTTTGCTTTTTTCTTCAGAGATAAAGTCGATTCCATCACAGATAAGTTCTCGGCATCCACCTGTCCCGATCATGCTGGATCTCCCAGCGAGGTCTTGTTCTGTGCATTTCAATGCCCGTCTGAAGATGAACTCTCCAGTCTTCTGTTGTAACAGAGCCACCGCCTCCTCCCCCCCGATTCAGTCCCTTAACCTTTGCTACAGGACATTTCCCAGCAACTTATCTGGTTTACCTCCAAAATCATAAACTCCTCACTTTCCTCTGGTTGCAGAGATTCACCTTCCAAACTGCCCTCAATTCACCTTCTCTGGATCAGTCCTAAACTACAGGCCAGGTACTCTCCACCCTTTTCTGTCAAAAATTCCAGAATGGGCATCCTGTAATACAGAGTTTTCTTGGGTATGACGCAACCAGCTTTGCACACCTGGATTTGGGGGATTTCTGCCATTATTTCCTTCATTCCTTGCCCAGAATGATCGCCTTGATGGTTATCAGCCTGGATTCAGAGTTGGACATTCCACTGCAACTGCCCCCCTTGCAGTATGAAATGTTCTGCAGTCGGCCAGCATCAGTCTCCTCAGTCCTCATCCTCCTTCAGCTGTCTGCAGCATTTGACTTTGTCAACCACAAAATTCTACTCTTCTCTATTAGATAGTTTGGCATCAAAAGAACTGTACTAAAATTGTTTGAGTCCTACCTATCAGGTAGATTTTACCGAGTGGTCTGGCATGGTTTCCAATCATCCCCTCAGCCTCTCTCAGCTGGTGTTTCATAAGGCTTGATACTGGGCACCCTACTCTTCTCCATCTTCACCTCTTTCATTGGCACTGTCATTGCCCCCCAACAAATTCTTCTACCGCTGCTATGCCGATTAAACCCATCTCTTCCTCTCCTTTCTCCCAGGAGCTACAGAGATTTCCTTACGCGTTACTTCCTTCCTCTCATACATCTTTGCCTCAATGTCTGACACCACTTAGAACTCAACCTCTCCAAAACAGAAATCCTTCACCTCGCAGCTAGTCTGCCCTCCCGCTAAGAACTCTTTATCAAGCTGGACCAATTGCTCACTTCACTTACTTTATCAGCTAAAAGCCTGGGAGTAATGATCAACTCAAGTCTGTCTTTCTCTCAACATATTAAAGCCACAACCCGGTCCTGCATATACATCCTGCATGGTATCTGTAGGATCCTCCCTTATGTCACTACAAACTCTGTGCAACTTCTGGTCCAGGCTATGATGATATTGTGCTTGGACTACTGCAACTCTCCTGTCCGGTCTTCTGGATTTCGCCATGAAACCTCTCCAGGTGATACAAAATGCTGCTGTACAAGTTGTTGTGTTTGACCTGTCAAAGCGTTTGGATATATCCCAGGTGTCCCTCCTCCTTGTCTCTTCATCTCTTCCTCGTCATTTTCTTCCTGTAGCTGCCCGCATCAGATTCGAAACTCTGGTTACAGCCTACAAAACCATGAAAGAATCTGCTCCCTGATATCTACAAAACCTGATTACTCACCACGTCCCAACAAGACTGCTACATTTTCAGCAAGACTGCGAAATTTTACATAAATGTAAATTTGAACCCGTCATAGAATAAAACCATTAGAGGGGGAAAAAGTGATTTATGAAATCTTTGATGTTTGCAAGAGTTCCACCCCAACCAACTTAACCAAGAAATACTATTTACACTGGAATTTGCATTATTATCCACATTTCAAGAAATACTGCTGGGCAGAAATGGGCAAGAACGGGTAGAGTTCAGTAGGTACATGTGTTGGAGCAACTCTGTAGGAACGTCTGTTCTGCAGTAGTCAAACAAGGTATGTTGCTCAGTAAAAGAGGACTGAAAGAGTCCCACTTATGTGAGACGCTGCCTGGTGCTCCTTAGAGGACCTCTATAGGGGAATGTCCAGTCTGGGGATATAAATGGTCAGTGCAGCTTAAACCTGTTCCTCCCTTGTAGCTGGCAGGAAGCAGGCAGCCACAGACGTGCCCACGAGCTCCCGGCCATGACGCGATTGCCAGCCTGCGCTGGGTGCGTGTGACCAGAGTGTCTGACATTCCTTGGCACCGCAGTGGCTCTTGTTTGCACTGGCTGTGCCAGTTAGCCGGAGTCCCAGGCCCACCCATCCAATTCCCGGTCCAGACAGTGGAGAAAACCTGGCTCTGTTCCTTATTTCTGGTGGTTCAGGAACTTGCAGGAAACAAACCCTGAGGTCACACGGACTCATGTTACAGCTGTTTATGCCATCACGATTGGGGTGTGTGCAGGGGGTATTTTTAAACACCCTCTCCACAATCCAGACTCCGCTCTACTTGAATCTGTAAAATGAAGAGCTAAACCCACACATGGCAGATGGATTGATTTTGCTTTAAGCATTTTTCTTCACAGTAACAGTGTCTATTGGCCCAGGGTGCAGGTATGTCACCTCATACTGTACTGTGGTATTTTTATTACCTTCTATTGCACAGATTGATCACCTTGTTACAGTTCCAGTACTTGGTTTTAGATTTTCATTAACAGTGCTAAAAGATCAGATGATTATGCTGAAGAATTTAATTTACTCAGTTTTGCTAACTGCTTGAGCTGGTCAGGGTCACGACAGTTCAGAGTCTATTCTTTAGTCACTTGGCACAAGGCTTGGGGGTACACCCTGGACAGGACACCAGCCAATTGTAGATAGCACTGCACGCACGCACGCACACGTTCAAAACCTATGGGCCTTTAGAGTTGCCAGTATACCTCCTGACTGTGGGAGGAAACCAGAGTACCTGGAGGAAATTTATGCAGGCACAGGGAGAACATGGAAACTGCACACAGACTGAGTGTTTGGTTGTCCCATGTACAAAGGTCCAAAGTCAGAACCCCAAAAACTTCTCAGTTCTGACTGCATTGTGTTTCTTACAGACCCAGTTCTTTTCTGATCCTGTCTGCTTATCACAATATTTATCTGTTTAAAAAAAACTGACTGTCAGTTTTGTACTATTATGTTTGCTGGCAAAAATGGTGGTATTGAAATAATTGACTATACATTGTGAATGGCATGTCTGCAGCTCTCCATCTGTTGGTGAGATGCTCTTCGGTTTACTCTTGTGTTGTGTGTAGCTTTCAAGAAAAGTATCTGCTGAATGAATAAATGTAAATGAAAGAGCCCATTTAGCGGCTGGATCAGAAAGAAGGAACCCAACGCGGCTGTGGGCCACGCAGTTCCCTTCACAGCGCATCCCCACTGCCACAGTTCACCACAACATATTCCTGATCTCTGCTGGATATGCAGGGATCAGTGACACATGGACAGCGTAACAGGTTTTTGCTGTTATGGTACATTTGTCCACAGTAGAGGTAGTTAGTCCGAGAAAACGCTGGAAATTGGCATCTCAGCTCCAAAGTTGAATTCATGCATAGGAAAAGCACACACATCATCTGAAACTGCTTGTCCCATACGGGCTCGTGGGGAACCAGAGCCTAACCTGGCAACACAGGGCAAGGGGACACACTGAGGACAGGACGCCAGGCTGTTGTAAGGCACCCAAGCAGGACTCAAACCCCAGACTCACTGGAGAGCAGGCCCCAGTCCAACCCACTGCGCCACCATGTACCGTCGTAGGAAAAGCGAAAAGAAATTTTTTACTGGCATAATGAAATGCAATAGAACATTCAACATTCTCTGTGAAATGGAGATACATGAGACTGTATATAAAAAAATGAGCCATTTCTCCTACAAATAAACCATATGGTATTAAAGGGACCTCTAGTTTTCAAAGAGGGTATAGTTTCACAGAAACACTGATGTGATGGCTTTGTTACCTATCTGAACTTGGTGAACTCAGCTTTCTGCCAGCGCTTGCACCTTTTGGGGTTTCCTCTCGTGTGGTTGTTTCCCTGTACACTTTGTGCTGAATGTGCATAAAAGTCAGTTTGGTGAGTTTTTTGGGTGAGATTTAATAACCTTTACAACATGGAACTTCAGGCATTTATGGCGAACTTTTCCTTCATTATGGTATGATGCCATAAAAAGCTGAGATTACCTGTGCTACTGGGACTGGTGGCTGTTTATTTTCTATAAAAATAAATTAACATGATGTGACACTTACAGGGCACGGTGGTGCAGCGGGTTTGGCCAGGTCCTGCTTTCTGGCAGATCTGGGGTTCGAGTCCTACGTGGGGTGCCTTGTGATGGACTGGCGTCCTGTCCTGGGTGTGTCCCCTCCCCCTCCAGCCGTGCACCCTATGTTGCTAGGTTAGGCTCTGGCTTGCTGCGACCCCGCTCGGGACAAGTGGTTTCAGTCAACGTGTGTGTGTGTGTGTGTGTGTGTGTATATATATCTGGCACTTCATTTGCATGAGCTGCACTGATCTCCTACCACTTCAAGAAGTAGGCAATTCCAGGTTGCCACAAGGCTTTAGTAAGGCAGTTTTCTCTCATACCATCCCGTCCCTGTGTTTTTTTCTCAAATATGATTTAAAATGCCCTCGTGTGTCGACCTAACACGAAGGCTAGGAAATACTATAAATTGTGGATCCATGATTAGCTCTTTCAGTTATTTTTGTGATGGATTTTGTCAATGAGGATTTAAAAAAAAAACCTAAGATTGCATATTGCTGCAAGACTCGTGGAAGAACTTTTCTGACGTTCTGTGAGATATTACCCACAGGCACATTGTTACTTGACTGGTAGGTGATACCAGATTGCAAGAAGGAAGTGGGGGTGTATTTCCACAACTGTTGGACATCCACATGGAGACCTTCTTGTGGCGCTGCCCTACCCATGTGTGGCCTGTGTATTTTGAGTTGTTAATGAGTCGTAAAACTGGTCTGGTGCTACATGTCCTGACCTGAAGCCGGGATCATTGCCACGGCTTCTTCTTCTCACTGTCGTCATCCCAAAGATCTCTGCTTTCATCCGCCCAGCTTCGGTTTCGCAAACAGGTGCCTTTGCTTATCGACACCCACAGACACCTGGGAGGGAGAAAGAGTGGCAGATTGGTAATCTGCAATGACGTGTTTTTAGTTTTTTCCTGGAAGCTGAGTCGATATCTGTAATGTTCAAAATGCTGTGGTAAATAGCAGCGCCGGTCTCATAGAGCTGCTCTCCTGTGGAATGTGACTTGGTGTACAGAAGCTGTCTGATCTACTTCTTGGAGAGCAAAGTGCCCAGGACTTTCAGCCGCAGCGTTTTGACCATATGGCAGAAGGTAGGGAGGGCTTCTTTCCATGGCATCCACTTGCTTTTGTGGTCCCATGTGTGGGGTCCACGTTCCACCCTGAATCACTTCAGCAACGTGGAAAAATCCGCACTTGCCTTTCCCTGAAGATCCGTGTTTCATTTGGACGGGGTTTCTATCCGGCTCTGCCAAATTTATGTCAGGTCTCTGACGCACTTTCCTTGGATTAATTTACATGCTGGACATTATTTGAGAAGAAGTGCATGTTCCTAAGACGCATTCCTCACCACCTCACTTTATTGCGAAGGGTGTGTGCTTTGCTGGTAAGCTTCTGCAGTTATTAATCATCTGGCAGTCTGCACGCACCTGTACTGAGGTGATTTTCTTTTATCCTGTTGTCAGCACACTTACGAGTTGTTCCCGACTGCCCGGTCTTTTATTTCTTATTGAATCGGTTCCATGCGGCAGTTTTCGTTGCCTTTCCTGTACAAACACATGGGAACTCTGTTTTATGTCTTTGTTCCAGGTACCGGTCTGTGTCCCCGCCTCCCATTCTGTCCCAGGTGAAAGCGCCAGCATACCTGCTGAGCGACAGCCAAGACTCCTGCCAGCAGGCCAGGGAAGCCAGCGCCACTGAAGGTCAGCCCCTCCGCCTGAGGAACTGGAGCAATAGGACGGACAGCCTGCGCTGCGTATCACTGCAGTCGGCTCGCTTTCAGTCCCAGACCCGACTTCTGAAATCTCGGAGCATCGCCTGCCTGGACAACAGACTGTCCATCTACAGGCCCCCTGGTAGCCAGGAGCAGAAGGAGAACCGGCAGGAAGGCAGCCCACAAAAGGGAGGCCTGAGCACCAGCTCACTGGGCTGGAGCACCCTCTCTCTGGGATCTTCGTCCCCCACCGGCCGCCAAGCAGGGTGCCTCTCACCTGCTGGCATCCGCAAGAAGATCTCTGAATGGGAGTGCCGGAGGGTGGCGCTGCCTAGGATGAGCCTGTGCCTGGAAAAGAGGCCGCTGGGAGAGCGGGTAGGTGGCAGCGAAGGCTGCCCTAGCCTCTTGTCCTCGCCGTGCAGTGACAAGACTTTTGACTTCAAGAGCATCCGGAGGACAAGCAGTGCCTTGTCTGAGAGCTCTTACCCGGAGACGGAGGAGGAGGAGACAGCGGCCTCTGACCGGCAGAGGACCCTAGGCAGCTCTGTGAAGCGACCCTTCCGGACAGACACCACAGGGGTCCTGCTGCGTTCCCTGTCCTCCCGCAAGGAGACCTCCGCTGTCCTCAGTCGAATACAGAAGATTGAGCAAGCGCTGAGAGAGAGCCCCCCAGGTGCCCCACCCCGGTATCCCAGCAGCTGCTATACTCCTGACAAGCTCCGCCACAAGGCCTCTGTGTCCAGTGGGCCAGGGCAAGTGGACAGTGCATGTGCCAGCGAGCTGAGGAGCGTACTTTCAGCCACACCGGAGCCTGAGGCAGCCACCCCTAGCCAGGACAGACTCTCTAAACTCAAACAGAGGTTTAGCGTAAGTTCAGTGGGCTCTGCGAGCTCCGAGTTACTCTCCCCGGACACGATAGGTGGTGCGACAGTCAACCCCCTGCCCAAGCCCAAACGCACCTTTGAGTACGAGGTCAACCAGAACCACGAGAATCACAAGGGCCCGTTGCCAAGCAACGGTCTACCTCCTGGCAGCGACTCCGAGTCTCCTCCCCCACTGCCCTCTACCCCGGCACCCCCCATGACGAGAACCCTGAAATCAGAGGGGAGTTTCTGCAAGAAGGCACATGACAGGTGAGAGAGGGAATTGTCTTAGTTCTCGACTCGGTATTAGGTTGGCATGAGAGTTGGGAGAAAAAGGAAGACGAACGGATAGAGCTCGTGAAGAAAATCAGCCTGAACACGACCGCCTCCAATGGCGCCTGGCTCCGCTCACATGATTGTCCAGTTTTTCTTGGAAGAGAGAAGCATGTTTCTGGGCAATTTTCACTTTGTTCTGTGTATCCTGAGACACTGTATCTGGACCTTTGAGCTTGGCCCACAGAGGGACTCAGATTCACACAGGCCTGAGAACGAACGAAGTTTATTTATCCATAGTGGCGAAACGGGGAGGATTGTAAATTTCTTTAGCTTCCTTACAAGAGCTCCTAAAGCACACTGACGATTTATTTTACAAGCACTGCAAGGCGTATTGAATGTCTCCTGAGAATCTCAGAAAGGGTAAGGTTGCAGGTCAAGCATCGGCATTGTCGATGTTGCTTTATACGGTCTTTGTTTTGCTGCAGGTTACAGAAAGTGCAGTCTTGCTCACAGGCTGCGTCGTAGCATGTTACCTTCTGACCTGGTCAGAACTCCTTGCTGCTGTTATTAATTATCTGGTCAGCTGCTGAATTTATAAAGTAGTTAATTCGTTATCAATAACTGCTCATCCAGTGCAGGGTCGGGCTGACGTAAGAAGGGTTTTTCTCTCCTACTGTTAATATTATTGGGCTATTATTTATCACAGACTTTTCTCCAAAGTGACTTAAAATGTTAAGTTTGTTCACTGTGCTAAATACACTTAATTACCCATTTATACAGCGTTTTGCTGTATCAGTCCAGGGTAAATTCACTGACCGAGGGCACTACAGTTTGAGCAGGAATTTGAAATGCTGGTCATGCTACCCTGTCCTTGTTGCTGTTGTACTCGTCTAGAAACATGTTGTATGGTGGTCTTAATAACTAAAATAAAGTTTCCAGAAGTATGAATTTCAACAGATAATGAGATACTTGAGGCTTAAGAGTCTTTCCTCTGAGCTCTAGCAACATAGCTCACAGACCTGTGTGTTTCCACTTGCCATGAAGTCAATCGATGCATTTTCTTTTCGGCGAATCACATATTTGTTTTGATTGTCTTCCCTGGTGTGGGATTGTCGGAAGCCAGTGATACTTTGGATAACACTAATACTTTTCAGTTTATTTAGTTTATTTTTTTGTCCAGGATCCCATAGTTGTGTTGAGCTTTTTGGTTAGTGTTAAGTTCCTTGGGCTGAGATTTGTTGGCTTTGATTCCTGGGCCCTTTTTACACTTCAGGTTTCGCATATTCAACGGAGATCGGATGTCATGATTTAATATTGCTTCGGCACTTTATCATCGTTGCCCGATACTGCAGTAATGTGATGCAAATGTAGGAGTTTAAACTTGAACCTGATTGCGTTTTTTGTCTTAAAATAACGTTCCGTAATTTTTATAGCAGAATTTGATCCAGAATCTTGCAAAATGAAGATGGGACTTAACCATCACTCAACTACCCTGAACTATAAGTGTTCAAGACAGAGACATGGACATGGGGATTATGGTGATGATCCCCAGCAGTGATGGTAGTCAGATTTTAACCAGGCCTCCTTGTGTTCCGTAATGCATAGAGCAAGTGTTGATGCTGTTGTTCCTTCCGTTCACTCCTCCATTTACTTAATGGTTTTCCTTTTCCTCCCTCGCTGGCCCAGAGGATCTCTGGAGTCTGAAGATGCCTCCAGCTTGCCACCCTCACCGGCTGAGAATGGCAGCACCTCCACGGGCAGCCACAGCCGACCCAGTTCCAAAAGCACTTTAGAGGAGAATGCCTACGAGGACATTGTTGGTGAGTGGATGGGGAATCGGATCCTGAAGTTGTAGGTTTGAAAACTGAGAGGGAATCCACTGCGCTGACTTTAGACACAGATTATGAGTTATAGAGAACAAAAGATGCTCATTAATCATCCAGACAAGACTATGCATTTGAGAGTGGATTTCTGTAACAGTGAGTGTTTACTGATAAGCAAGGTTAGATGGGTTGAATACACCCTGACATTCACTCATTGATTCTTGCCAAGGAAGATGCCCTACTTTTGCCGTAAGGGAGTTGCATAGCATCTTGATGTTATTTAGCCCCTTTCTTTTCTAAGTGTGTAACTCAGAAGCTGAGAGGCAGGATCAGTCTTTCTTCATCAACACTCTTACTAAGGCGGTATGCAGTACGTTGCTATTTCGTGGTGTTGAGTTTACATGTTCTATATGCAACAATATGGGCATTTTCTTCAATTTGCTACTCAAGGTAAAGAACTTGTTAAATCCTCTTTTAAGGTCAAGGGCTGAAATAAGCTGACTGAAATAGTTTTCGGGTTTCTAAATCTACATTTACCTGTATATGAGGACACTGTACTTGAGTTATAGCATTACTGGAATTGTTTTAATAGCCTCCCTTTGGAAGTTCCCTGGAATAACCTTGCTCACCATGGAATGTGCCTTGTAAAACATGACCTCTTGTTTGATTTGTTTTCTAATATCTCATGTTGAAAACCAGAGAACTGTGCTTTACACAAACAATAAGTCGAGGAGGATCTGTTGAGAAGGATCGTGTGGTTGCAGCGAGTGTTTGTCCTTTCTTGAGGAGAGGTGGAAAGCTGGGTCCTGTTGGAAAGTCTAGGGTGAGACCTGATGATGAGGCTTAGATGACAGATCTTAATACAGCACACCAAGACCAAGGTGTGGTCATAGCTGTCTGGTGTCTTACAAAGAGATTTCTGATGGGAGATTGTCAAGACTCATTTCTTAAGAGAGAGCTTCGCCTTCCTGCTGTCATACAGCCCCTGGAGAACAATGAGGGAGGACCGTGATGTTTATGATCACTGATTTCTCCAGACAGGGCAGAAATTTGGATTCCTAGGAGTCTAGATGACCTTTCTGTGCGGGGTACATTGTTTCATCTGCCCAGTATTTCAGAAGTTGGGCTCAGTGATTTGTTGGAACCCCATGAATACAATACAGTGACGCTGTCCAGAGATATGACTCTTCTCTGCGCAGCCAACATGTCACAACAGCCCCGTTGGTCTTCTGCTTTGTAATCACTTTCCTCTACTGCTTCAGATTCTGATGTTTTTGAAGATGTACTCCAAAGGACCTCAGCCATCTAGTGTTGCCTTGATTTGTTAAAAATAAAGAAAACAGTGTGAAGACATTTCTTCATTGGTTTTTGTAATCGTCTTTGTTGGTTATCCTATTCTTGCCTGTCGCCCGGTTTGATATTTTTAAGGCCTCTGCTCTTTTTAAGATCTTTTCTGGTAATCTTTTTATTTGTAGTGCCCGATTTGTTAATTTAATTAGTTCTTCTGTATCTGTTCTGTTCCTCTATCAATCTGATTCTTTATTTAGTTTAATGTATTTAAGTTACATTTTATCAATCACTATGCCAATATTATATATTTGTTGGTCTATTGAGTATGATCTAATTTCCCATTTAGTTACTTTAAAAGTGTATATTTGGCATTCCTTTTGTACCATACTGGTACACTGATGAAGGCTTCTTGCCAAAATGCGTCCGTCCTGAGAAATAAAACGGTTTTCTGTAAGCTTGAGTCTACTCTCCCATCAGTGCTCCGAAATCTTATATACAACCGGAGGTTTCAAGGACCCAAGCCCTTTATTCTTTATTTCGCAACAAGTTGAGCACGTCATCTGTTCTTTTATTTAATAAATGGCACACGAAAATATGTTAACAAGGTAAAGATGTGAAAAAATGATGTGGAATACGATTGAACTCTCATCATCATGCACTGCAGCTTATACTGTGAATTTGCGTGTTTTGACTTGGTCATCTCAGTTCATCTGCGGAAACGTGTACCCATTATTGTTGATGGGGGCCCTGTCATGTTGCTTACTCAGAAGAGGTTGTTCATGCGCAACTATGTAGTCATCAGTATGAATGTAACTTCTTCCTTTGGAGGTGCTCCAGAGATCTCAAGAGTGACATGATTTGGCAGCATGTGCTGTGCTATGCACTGTTTCTGCAGTTGACTGGAGCCCCACCTCTCCACATAGTGGGGGTTGGGAATGACTGGATCACATCTGTGCTGTGATTGTTTGTACTCGCAAAGGTTAGTGTTAGATATCAGTCCACTGTCTTGCTGTAAACGCAGGAAGGCCGGCCACTCTGCTGCGAGGGGATAGACATGTCTTGGAGTTCAGAACATGCCCTGTCGTGACATATTTCTTGTGCTTGACATCAGACAGCATCATTTCATAACACCCACTGTACACCCATTGGCCATAAAGGGCTTGACGTGTGATTCTCAACATTAATGTTTAGCATCAGAATATACTGTATTTCCCATCACACCTTGTTAGAAAGCAGGACTGGAGGGGTCATGTGGCCTGAATTAAAAATGGACACTAACCTTCTGGCTATACTGAAGAACTCAGCAGTTTTAATCTCTTCTCTCCTTATATGGATTCTAAGAGAACACAATGGAACATTTTGCTTTGTTTCACTCTACGATTATCATGGATTATCTAAGCTTCACTCAGAAAAGTAAAGTGGCTCAAGAAGGAACAAAGGAAAGCAAAGGGCCAGTGGAAAAATGTTTGATTATCCTTTTGATGGATATGAAGGTTCATAAAGAAATGGGACAGCTGATAGAGTAGTCATTAGGGCTGCTGCCTTTGGACCCACAGGTTCAAATCCCACCTCCAGCTGTACTACCCTTGAGCAAGGTACTTACCCTGAATTACTACAGTAAAGCTACCCTGCTCTATAAATGGGTAATTGTAAGTTGCTTTGGAGAGAAGCATCAGCTAAATGAATAAATGGAAATTTTCAATGGCTAAAAGAAAATCTGTTAGAAAGAAGCATATGTTCCATGGGAAGAAATGTGCACATTCTATAGGTTTGGAACATTGAATTGCGGTTCACGCAGATGTGCTTGGGCTTTAACATTCTAAAGGAAAATGAAGCTTTTTCGGTTAATTCATACCTGCGTGCATTTCTCATACCACAGGAACATGCTAATGGCTGTGTGGCCTTTGCACAATAAACACCGCATTGCTGAAAAGATTCCGACATGATGTAATTAAAAACTGTGGTTAGCCCTAACCAGCACTAAACAAAATCTCTTACAAAGTATCATAGTGTAGTTGTAGTTAGTATACCTTTTCAGTACCATTATTACTATGTCCTTAACTGTTCTTTCACCTGCTGCCTGGTTTGTCTGGGCTGCGGATTCTGATGGGTTCACACACACACACACACACACATTTTCAGAACCGCTTGTCCCATACGGGGTCACGGGGAACCGGAGCCTACCCGGTAACACAGGGCGTAAGGCCGGAGGGGGAAGGGACACACCCAGGACGGGACGCCAGTCCGTCGCAAGGCACCCCAAGCGGGACTCGAACCCCAGACCCACTGAAGAGCAGGACCAGGTCCAACCCACTGCGCCACTGCACCCCCCCTGATGGGTTCAAATCCAGCTCATTCTGTGTGGGGTTTACAGGTTCTCTGCATGTTTGCATGGGTTTCCTCTGGGTGCTCTGGTTTCCTCCCACAGTCCAAAGACATGTGTTTCAGATGAACTGAGGACTGTAAATTACCCTTTGTGTGTGTGTGTATTTGTGTGTGGGTGAATGAGAGTGTGTGTTCCATTGCTCTACTGTATAAATGTGTAAATGACTGTTGGGGGTGCTAAATGAGTAAATATATTATTGTCATAGGGGTGCGCAGTGGCACAGTGGGTTGGACTGCATCCTGCTCTCCGGTGGGTCTGGGGTTTGAGTCCTGCTTGGGGTGCCTTGCGACGGACTGGCGTCCCGTCCTGGGTGTGTCACCTCTCCCCTCCAGCCTTACGCCTTGTGTTGCCGGGTTAGGCTCTGGTTCGCTGCGACCCCGCTCGGGACAAGCACTTTCAGACAGTGTGTGTGTGTGTGTGTGTGTGTGTGTGTGTGTGTGTGTGTGTGTATCATCATTATTTTGTTTTACAAAGTTTATTTACAATTTTATGTATTCAAAACAGAAGTGTGTTTTACTGCAACCATTGTGACCTTGGCCTTTCTCAGGGTGAGATTATACATCTGTATTCTTCAGTGACACACTCTGTATCCTTAACTGCTATCCCTCCTGCTGCCAGGTTTGTATTGCCATGTGTACTACCAAGACAGAGGACTATACAGATAGTCAACAATGGTGGATTTCAGAATTGAGCTTCTATATTGTTGAGCATTTTTCCTGACTTCCATGGATTGTTTAGCTTTGCATGTAAATTCGGTATATGACTGGGGTACAAAGATAGATACCCTTTGTATCGCTTTTTCAATACCATTATTTTCTTTTAAAAGTCAAAATGGGTTTGGGGTTGGGGTAACAGTTAGGGTTAGGGTTAGTTTTTGTTCAGTGAAATTTACTAACCAGTGTTCATATCACACAGCAGATCTGTGGACATGGTCTTGTTGGTCTGGTGTCAAAGAGTCTGAAAGTGTCACATTTCCTGTGGTGATAACCTTCTCCCCCACCACCCATGTGCTCTACGTACTGTCTTTGTAAAGCTTGTGACCACAGCGAACAAAGTCCAGCGCTCACTATTTTTACACACAGTATAAGTCACAGCAGAAAGCCTAAAAACTGCTCCACCCCCACCCTCCATCTGTCGTCTGAGCAGGTCATACTCTGCAGATCCCCCTCAAATCTACTCTCATTTCCACACAGAGTCCCTCAAAGAGAACCCATACGAGGATGTGGACCTGAAGGACAGGGGGGTGCGGCGGAAGTCCCGCTTGCTAAATGAGAGCCCCCGGGACTCCGTGCACAGGATGTGGACCCCCCAGGATGGGAAATTCAGTACACCTTCTCAGGTACTTTATCATTGTTAATGGAACAGCCAGGTATTTTTCTTCGGTAAATCGACCTCCCCACCCTCTTGGAGCCAGGAACTTCACAGGGGCCAAGACAGGCAGGATTTACAAACAGCCTGGTCTCTGCAAAAAAAGCCCATATTTTGCCACAGAGAAAGAAAAGCTCTGAAGTGCTGGAACACAGTAATTTGCCAGATTAATGTGTCTGTCGGGAAATTAACATCATAAATAAATAATTACGTGGTGACAGCCGAGTTCAGAAAACGTGATTCAGAATTTCACTCTCAGTTTAAGACGACTTTTTTTTGATAATTTTGCTGACGTTGAGGGATTAGTTTGGACAGACAGAGCGTGTCTCTGCATTTGTTTTTCTGATGAGATGCAGCACAATATCGGATTAGTTTTCACGTTCTGTCGTTCGGGCCAGAAGTTCGCCGCTGCCACCACAAACGCTGCGTTGACCTCCACCTTGGTCCGATGTGAACATTACCTGCCTCGGGTGAACCCTCTGTATCCTAGGTGTCCAGCACCCAGTCGCCACACCTCCCAGGGCACCGGGCATCCCGTCAGGCCAAACGCTTAAACCAGGAAGATGTGGTGCTCATGCCCCAGCTTGGAATCTCCTCTTCCTCATGCACCGTAATGGAGGATGGCCTGAGTGGCGTCAGTAGCACGTTGACCTCCCACCGGCTCCGGAGGGTCCCCAAGGTACAGCTCTGTCTTGCAGAGCCCGGTGCAGCGTAGCACGTGTGAGGAGCAAGCGGGGCAGGATGTCAAGTGAGCGGGACATGTGGGTGCACAAGAACTCAGTTTTTGAAGCTATATGGCATGGACCACATTGTTCCAGTACACTTTTTCCACACTGGACCAGTTCTGCCCCCTTGACTCCCTTTCTTGTTGTTTTTATAAACGCTGCATTGCTCCGCATAGCAAATCCAGCTGTTCAAGAGCGATTGCAGCACTTTTAAAATTACTTAGCATGACTTATTCCCTTTAGTTGGCAGTGCACTCTTTTGGCTGGAGAGTCTCTCCGAGTATGAATCTGTTATTGTGTTGTGTTATGATGTTGTGCAGTAGAGGCAGACCACGGTACAAACTGTAAAGACGGTGCCGATACTGTTGCTCTCAGGTGGTGCAGAGGATAAACTCGATCTACTGTACGAAACGAGGCAAGAAGAGGCTCAAGAAGCTCAACCTGTCCAGCATCGAGAGCGCCTCTTTAAGAGGTATGCTTCTTCCTCTTTTTCATCCATTTGTACTGCAGAGTAAATAAATATTAACATGTCCTCAGTGTCCACTGCCAGGAACAGACATATACATTTGGGTTACGGTTAACGTAAGCCTTTGCTTGTCTCCTGTCTGCCCGCAGATGACAACAGTGAGAGCGAAAGTGAGTCGGATGACAGGTTCAAAGGTGAGACGTCACCGTGGGCATCGGGACATGAGAGTCCCCCTCAGCCGAGGTGGGGACTGTGGCGGTCTCTTGCTGCAGAGGATGTGTGGGAAATCGGTGTTTTGACCGTACAGATTATTCATGAGCGCTCGCTGGATTGTGGTGGTAAACAAAGAGACCTCACAGCAAATGTTTGGTTTCATTTAAAACAAATTACAGGCGGGATTTTACAGAGATTGTATGCTTGCGTATCAGATGTTGTAAACTGTGTATGTGGAAGAAGAGCTGATATTTGAAAAGAATAATCAACCAACAGAGGGCCTTTTGTATGGACAGTTTTGCTCTGTTTTGACTTTGGCGTGTAGCTCTGGTGCCTTGCAGCTCCTGGGCTGTGGGTTCCAGGATGGATTCAACTCCTCGTCAGCCTTTGTGGGGTTTTAATTGTCTTGCGAGGGTTTCCTCCAGGTGCTCTGGTTTCCTAACATGGTCCAAAGAGGCGTTTTAGGTGAATTCGGTGACTCTAAATTACTCTTAGCATGTGTATGTGACTGTTCATTTTCTCCGTGTTGGGATATTGAACTGTTTGCCTCTTTCTTGGTGCTGAGAAGCTGGTTGTTGTGTGAGACAGCGAATTTGTCTATGATCCCCCTCCACCGCTGACAGCCCACATACGACGGCTGGTGAAGCTGCAGTCGATGCTGCGCAGGGCCCCCAGCTACCGCACGCTGGAGCTGCAGCTCATCGAGTGGCAGGAGAGGGAGCTCTTTGAGTATTTTGTGGTGGTCTCTCTGAAGAAGAAGCCCACCAAGAATTCCTACACCCCCGAGGTCACCTACCAGTTCCCTAAGGTGAATTCCAAATCTCCAGCGTTACGTTGTCCTTGGGTTAAATCCAAACTGGTAATGATAATACCAGTTAAATTGTGCTTCATTAGTTTAGCCCTTTTCAGCATTCTCATGTCTGCTTCTATCACTTCTGTGTTTCCTTCTGTAGAAAGTTGCAGAACGTTGTGTATCACAGTAAATTAGCCAATACATTGTTAAACATCATTTAATGATTACTTGGAAAGTCCTTCTGAAAGCTTGCCAGTGGAAATGACTAGTGTTCGTAAAGTAAAACATCTCTTTTCAGTTCAGTTTTATTTAAAGAATTATAATGAAGAACCAGTAAATTACTTCCCTAATTAGAAAACAGACTGTGGCTGTGTTTTTCTGGTAGAGCCACAGTATCCCTTGGGGAGATGCACTCAGTGCGTTTGCTGCCAGAGAGCTGTCCGACACCGTGGAGGTCTGGGTCGGAACCAGAACGGCCACCAGGGGCGTACAGGGTGGTGGGAGGGGACAGTGAGAGTTTCTAATTGTAAATATTTCCCCTTACCGCAGAGTTGCTGCAAATACAGAAGAGATTTCTGGAACTGTCTTTGTAGCACTGTAAAGGGGCACAGTTCTCACCGGCATCTCGGTCCTCCCACAGCTGGAGCGGCTCACCAAGCAGGTGAGGGAGGCAGAGCAGCGACTCAAGGCGATCCCCCAGTTCTGCTTCCCCGACGCCAAAGACTGGAGCCCCGTGACTGAGTACAGCAGGTAAAGTCGGGGTCCTGTGCTGCCTGCAGCCACTAGGCTGCCTGACACTCTCATCCATCGACAGCATTTAGGTAACTTCCTGTTGCTGTCTGCCTCTCGCTGTCAACCAGTCAGCCTTTAGATAACTTCCTGTCACTGTCAACCAATCAGAACCCTTAGACAGCTTCCCATCATTGTTAGGCAATAGGCGCACTTAGACAATACCAGGTCACGGTCAGCCAATCAGAGCTGCAAGATGAAGCCACTCCTTCATGAATCAGCCAATCAAGCTGTGCTGGAAGGCCGCATATCTGGGTAAATGTGTAGGTCTTTACATACTTACCAAAAATGCCCAAATTCCATTGAAAAAATCTCCAAAACTATATTCAACTTTTTTTTTTTTTTTTTTAACAGTTAAGTTAAATGTATGTCTGACAGATGAAACAACAAAACTGTAATTAGATTTAGATTTGAATTGTATTTGTGGATATGTAGCTTCTTAAGCTTCTTGTTGCTCTTTTTCATTTTTACAGGCAGTATGTAGACTCCTAGAGTATTATGAAAAATGTTATTTTTGTGCTTAATTGCTTAAAAATATATGCCGAAAAGAGAACTGTCTAAAAATTAAATGTCAATATGGTAGTACTCTGTCCCATCCACAAATTTTGATATTGTGTGCAGAGGAAAGCCCCATGTACTGCCAACAGGAAATGGCTTTTCACTTCTTTTTTCTGCATGTGAGATGTGTTTTGGGAGTAGACAGTGTTTACTCCTAAAATATATTATATTATAAAAATATTATAGTTTTTTCTCATGGCATGGTGGCACAGCGAGTAGTGCTGCTGTCTCACAGTGCCTGGGTGGTGCGAGAGGATGTTGGTTCAATCCCTGCTCAGTCTGTGTGGAGTTTGCCTGTTCTCCCTGTTTCTGCCTGGGTTTCCTCTGGGTGCTCTGGTTTCCTCCTACAGTCCAAAGACATACTGTATAGATTCCCCCCGCCCAGTGTATGACTGACAGAAAGAGAGTGTGTGTGTTCCACTGATGTATGGTTGAGTGACCCATTGTAAGTAGTATATCTAGCAGGGTAAGTCACCATGGTGAATAAGGTGTGTGGGCTGATAACACTAGAGTTCCTTGGAAGTGGCTTTGGAGAAAAAGCGTCTGCTAAGTGAATGTAATGT
The DNA here is from genome assembly GCF_900964775.1 of Scleropages formosus. Taxonomy (NCBI): domain Eukaryota; kingdom Metazoa; phylum Chordata; class Actinopteri; order Osteoglossiformes; family Osteoglossidae; genus Scleropages; species Scleropages formosus. Next base: position 8,646,587 of record NC_041807.1, read on the forward strand.
AATTCCTAGAACAGAGAAACCTGACATGAATGACATGAACGCTTTCCGATCAAGCAATATATAGGTTTTCTCTCCCAGGAAAAAAGGATTTATGCACAATTTATACAGCACATGTGTGCTGCTTTACAGTGAGTCTACTCTGATATGGTGATTCCCTTGAGATTTGAATGCTAAATTACGAAGGTGACAGAGGTCCTGTGTGGTTTTGCGTGCAGTGAGACCTTCTCATTCATGTTGACGGGGGAAGACGGGAGCCGAAGATTCGGATATTGCAGGAGGCTGCTGGTGAGCCATTATTCTTACCTCTCATCTTTATGCTCCACAGTTTTATTGCGTTTAATCCCAGTTAATGCAATTACAGTGTGAGATTGATCATTCCCAGTTATGAATAATAGTTCCCAAGGACTATGAACAGCCACTGTTTTCTCATTTATACCCAGAAATGCACTTCTGTTTAGATGAACTGAAGAAGTCGCATATAAATTTGCTGCTGTTGAACGTGGTCCTGTAACGCCTTTTTCTTCTTTCACTCCTTATTCTTTTTTCTTTTTTTGGACTTTTGTGTTTAATCCCTTCTCCGCTTTGGCTGGACTTCAATGGGTATATATATACTGCTGCATGTGGGTGTGTGGGCCAAGTGTGTGTTTTGAGTGCATGAGGGGACATTTTTGAATCAAGTGTCTATCGAGCCTCTTTGCTGTCCTCTTGGCCCCCCCTTCAACACCTTCAAGTGTTGGGCGGGTGTGCTGGGCTCTCCGGCCTCCTCTAGGGAGGTGTCCTTGGCCTTGGACTGGCACGGCATTCCTCAGAGTTCAGCATCACAGTTCCAACCAGACCATGCATTCCTCTCTTAATCACTCAATGTGCTTCAAAGAGCTCTGAAATTTTCATACCTAATATGGACTTGGGGGACTGTGATCTCTGGTTGTGTGCGGAGATGTGTGACGAATCAGCAGACCAGGTGGCTTTCGAAGAACAGATCTGTGATTCAGCACCATAAGAAGTGTCTGGTGATCTGTTTTGAGATGAGCACACTGTTTTGGTGAATCCTGTTTAGGGCGCTGATGTGCAACTGACTCAAAACCCATAGGTCTGCCATGTTAACTTCACACGTTGGGCGAAATTGTAAGCATTTAACTTCAGGCTGAGCTGGGCAGATTTAGGTTTACATTCTGAGAAAATTAATAAGTGGGCTGTCAATTCTTAAGTGAAAACAGCCAGAACTTCAGAAGATTCAAAAATTAACCGACGTTTCTTGATACGTTTCGAAATACTTATTAGTAAGTTCACCTGTAACTGCTTTCAAAAATTGCTGCAGTATCTTGTAAAATGACTGATGTTAATGTATTTCGGAGGAGAGCAAATGTTTCTAACCTATTCAAAAAATTTCAGATATGGTAATGTCTGCAACGCATATCATCCATCTAATGCTGGATCGCAGACTCAGTGTTGTTCTTGATGAAACAATATTATCATTAATCTGTGGGTCAGTGAATTTTAAATATGAAAGACTTGATGAATGACTTGTGATGAGTTTTTAATAGCATGTCATAATTAGTGCCAAATAGCTGTGAGCTTCAACTCCCTCAAACCCCTCTTGTGAAGTTGGCTTTGCATGGAGAAGCGATGGATGCATGGAGTGCGTTGTGTAGCATGTGCTGGTGAGAGCCCCACTTTTGTTCCTGTCTGTGTATTTTGTGTGTGTGTGTGTGTGTGTGTGTGTGTGTTTGTGTCAGCCGTTTGGGGACGTTACCTGTATGCTGATGTAATTCTCAACTGAAGAATCTGTCTTTCCAGCCCAGTGGGAAAGGGCCCCGCCTGCCTGAAGTGTACTGTGTCATCAGTCGGTTGGGCTGTTTCGACTTGTTCTCCAAGGTGAGTTCATCCTCAAACCCGGGTCAGCAGCTGCACTGCCAGGGATCGGCATCTCTCCTCCCCCTGCCAGAACTCTCGGGCGTGTCTGTCAGATCCGTACCTGACTTCGTTCGCTAAAGCCCTGCTCAAGACCAACTTTCTCACTACTTTCTTTGTTTACCTGCTGAATTTATGCCACTCCTGGGATCCACAGAGCTCTTGAGCAACAGGCTGTGTGCGTCCCCTCCTCCTTGTTGCAGAACCTGTTTCCCATAAAGGAGATTGTTCAGAATTTGCTGAATGACGTTATATTATAGCCGTGGAACTTTCCCTGTAAATTCTTACTTCTCTACAGAGCTCAGTTAGTGGGTAAAGTTTTCCTGTTGCATTAAGAGGAAAATCATTAACTCTTCTAAAGCTCTGACTATAATGCCAAAAATAAGGATGCCTGCAGAAATTAAGTATTAATGTAGATCAGTGGTCCTCAACCATGGTCTGAAGTCTCTAGTAGTGGCTTTGATAAAGATGCAATGGATAGGATGAGGAAAAATTATTTTGTATTGCTAATTATTATTACATGTATTTATCTTTTTACCCATTTTGCCGCATTTGTGTTTGTTTGTGTAGATGTCCCCCTAGTGATGAAGGCTCAAGAGTCAGGCAAACATGTCTCTTTTTTGTTCTGATTCAAGTCCATGTGTGCTTTTACATTCAATTCTTTTTTGCATGATAATGGAATTTGTATCTATATATGAACTGAAAAATTCATATCTGGTTTTTGTCCTAACTGAAATGTTACAGGACTGCGATGTATTACCATGGTATTACAATGGTCTGAATAAATTATTTACACACCATTTGATGTGTAATTAGATACTTCAGAATAATATATGTATATTATAATAATATGCCAGACTCCGGGGGTGCGCTGGCGCAGTGGGTTGGACCACAGTCCTGCTCTCTAGTGGGTCTGGGGTTCGAGTCCCGCTTGGGGTGCCTTGCGACGGACTGGCGTCCCGTTCTGGGTGTGTCCCCTCCCCCTCTGGCCTTACGCCCTGTGTTGCCGGGTAGGCTCTGGTTCCCTGCAACCCCGTATGGGACAAGCGGTTCTGAAAATGTGTGTGTGTGTACCAGACTCTCTTTTTTTGGCGCTCTGACTAATTCCTCTGCTGAGTTGAGAAAAGAATTAAGTTGGGGTTGATACAGACTGAAGAGTTGAGTCTTCAGCTTGATCCAGGAAGTGAGTTTGCAGTTCATACAGGTATTAGGATGCAGGGAATGCTGGGATGTCGGATCTTTTGCAAAGATCGAAAGCTGCTTTCCAAAGAGCTCGACATGGTTTTCATTAAGTGCAGAGAGTTTGATTGCAGCCGGAGCGGTAGTCCAGAGACAGTGAACAGAGATTGTATCGCACAAACTTTCATCTTAATATCCATTGAAGGAAGACAAAACGTCTGGAGCAGATGCATTGACGTGGATGTGGTTTTCCTCCCGCCATTTTCCGTTTGTATCAGACAGACACGGAAATATGTTAACATTCGGAAAGAACACAGGTTGTTTCCACACACCAGTGTGTATTTTTAACTTGACTCAAACCCACGACAGAGCGATGCAGACTAATCAGACCAGGGAGTTATTAAATGCTTTTCATCTAGCGGCCCTGTTCACCGTCTTGAATGCAGTGTGAATATCATGCTGCCAAGACTGACAGGATGGAGGTTAATATTAATTCCATAACATAATTCCAGACATTCTGGGGTGACTGAGGTTGGGGAGGTGTTCTGTTTCACACAGATCCTGGATGAGGTGGAGAAGCGCAGGGCCATCTCAGCCGCGCTCGTGTACCCCTTCATGAGAAGCTTGATGGAATCACCCTTCCCAGCCCCTGGGAAGACCATCAAAGTAAAGACCTTCCTGCCCGGAGCAGGAAATGAGGTGAGTTCCTTGATGCCAAAGACGTACTAGCAGTTGCACTACATGTTCCACTAACTCGGCAACATAGAGAACGTGTGATTCCTTTCTGCTAACTTAGTGGTGGATGTCGGCTCAGCAGGAACCCTGCACCCCGAAGGAGATGGGCAAGATGTCCCTCACTCCCAGAGCCATATTGGCTTCAGTCTTGAGGGAGACTGCTGTTGATGCACAAACACATGATGCTTGCTGTTTTTTGTAGAGTGTGACTTCAGTGTTAGCCCTCAGTGCTCTCACAAAGGTGCTCTGTAGTTAGAACCTTGATGGTCCGGGAATCCTGCTGAGCTGTTTCCGTGCCGAATCCAGGTGATGGAGTTACGGAGGCCCATGGACTCCCGCCTGGAGCACGTGGACTTGGAGAGTCTTTTCAGCTGCCTGAGCGTGCGCCAGGTGGTACGAGTCTTCGCTTCACTGCTTCTTGAGCGGAGGGTTATCTTCGTGGCTGACAAGCTCAGGTAAACGCCTCCTCAAAACTCACATCCAGATTCTCCAGCTCCTTTGGTGTTGGGGAAAAATTAGTGGTTAATTGGATAAGTGGTAACTGAAAATGGATGGATGGATGGATGGATGCTTGTTCTCTGATGATGTGCTCTTAGGCAATCTTCCTGCCATCTGCGATGGACTGCGGTAATGGTATTAAATGTTCTCTTCACAGAGACCAGATTTCAAAATCCGGAGGTGAATTTTTTTTTTTTTTTAAGTTACTGTGATATTTTACTTCACTTTAATACAAATGGACCAAAATGGCTTATTGAAGCTGTAATTAGATAATAGAAGAGGAACTGCCAAGTAAACATTATTTTCAGTACTTATTTTAACAGTGTTTTCTTTGTGCCACCAGAGGTTTAAAACACCCAGTGAAAAATTGCGGAGCCGTATTCCTTATCATGGATGTTGGACCGCGTTTTTAGTTGGTGAATAAAAATTTTAAAAACCCATTTGAATAACATCTGCTTTCTATTAAACTGAATTTGCCTGTCCAGTTTTCTGTAAAAATGTCCAAGTTTTATGGTCCGAATCATAACTGAAACAGTAAGAACATAAGCCACATTGTATGTTCAGACACACAGCAAAAGATTTAAAAAAAAAAAAAAAAAAACAAAAAACTTTCCTTTACATGTCATGTGTGGCTAAATGCGCCAGTGTTTAGGCTGCTTATCGGCAACTATAAATTTGGGATACCCTTAATATTAAAGTACTTAATATGTGTGTGTGAGTGACAGACAGAGTGTGTTCCACTGATGTATGGATGAGTGACCCCTTGTAAGTAGTGTATCTAGCAGTGTAAATCACCACGGTGAATAAGGTGTGTGGGCTCATAACACTACATAGAGTTCATTGGAAGTGGCTTTGGAGAAAAGCATCTGCTAAGTGAATAAATGCAAATGTAAAATGTACTTAGAGGCAGCAGGAGCCGTATCCAGCCCTACCTCCTGCCAGTTCACAGTGAGATCACCCAGACTCTCGCTGGCAGATCCCACTCAAGAGCCGTGCTAATGACAGGCTCTCTCTGCAGTCCTTCCCATCCTTTCACACACGTCCCCCATTGCAGCTGATGCCACTGGCTCCAACCGTGCCCTTTGCGAATAGTTGGTGGTGGCAAAAACAAAAATAGCGCTCTTGTTTTGGAAATCGAATGAGGTGATGTGGGTTTGGCGGAAGTGGGACGCAGGGAGGTCAGAGGTCACTATCCCAGCACAGAAAAACAGGGCATGGAGGAGAGATAGAGGAAGCCCCAGGGAGCAGACGTCCCATCTATCTGACCTGCTCACAGCCCCCCACAGGGTGTTATCAGGCTGCGAGGACAGCGTACACAAACACCGGTGCGGGGATGTGGGGTGAACGGTGACGCCATTTGAAAAGAATTCGCTTCCTGTGTATGTTAGTCTCTGCGATCCGCTGATCCGCCGTGACCGGAGCAGCCTGACCGACTGCACTGAGCTCACGCCTGAAACTGCAGAACACGAGGGCAGCATCGTGGAAGCATATGTCACCGGAGAGCCTGGCCCTGGGATCTGTGTGGTTCCGAGAGACGGGTCACGGCTCCCATTTGGAGAGTTTCCCTGGAATGGGGAGCTGCAGCTGCAGCGCTCGAACCTGCGCCACCTGCCAGGCTTCTGTTCGGGCTTAATGGGTGGCTCTCGCTCTCACGGGGGCAGACACTCCCATGGCTCAGAGAAGCGACTGCTGCCAGAGGCATGCAAACAGAACTGGATAGCACCGCTTTAGTGAACTGTTCTCACTCCTCCTCGCATCCATTTGCCAACCTGCTAAATCCTGTTGTTCCTTAACCTGCTCTGGATATTGATTCAGCCTCTTTAGGTGTGAGATCAGTCATGATAAGACATGCAGTGCATTGTGCTTTGTCACCATTTTTTTTATTGTCGTGTTTTTCTCTGCGGCTCTCGTGGGGAACATGCGGTGGACAAGCTGTTTGAACCCCCACGCCCACAGTAACAACAGGCAGGGCCGGGGGACCCGGCCTCGAATCAGCAGGACCTCCGCTGGCGTGCGGGTGGCCTTTTCCTGTCAAAAACAGGGGCTCTGCTGGCATTGCTGGCGTTGGGGTATCTCCCAGGTTTGGTGACGCCCCGCTTGGGGTTAGCTGAGTGGGTTTGGAGCTGCCTGTATGTCCACAGGGAGGCCCTGCGGTCTGACCCCTCACAGGTCTGGCAACTGATGTGTGTGTTCTCCTGTTAGCATCTGAAGACGGGTAAAGACAAGTCCCGTCCTTGTAAGATTAATTTTTTTCCCTCAGATGGTCACTTATGATTCTGACATTTAAAATGATGCTTTTAGCAGTTACTGTTCTCCAAAGTCACCCACAGTGATTATTAATTAGTATTTAGCTGCCACCTTTCTGCGAGGTGACTGACAGTGTTAGATGCACTGCACTAAACTCCCTACAGTGATTAATCCAGCGATACAGCAGAGCAATGGGACACACACGCTCAGCATGTACAGTTCACCTGAAACACATTTTTGGACCTGGAGGAAACCTGCACAAACACTAGTTTGAGGAGTGAATATGCAATCTCCACAGACTGAACCAGATTGAAACCCATGTCTAAATACAAAGTAAAATTGAAGTAAAGTTCCAAAATAAAGCATGGAGGTTCTCGGTTCTGGCTCCGTTGTGGTGGAACGACCTTCCCCTCCCACTCAGAACTGCTGAAACTCTGTCTGCGTTCAAGAAGGGTCTGAAAACTCACCTTTTCCATACCTATTTTGCTCAAGATCTTTCCAGCTCATGTATGGTGTAAATGTTCATGCACTGTAACTTTATGCTCACCCCCAGATAAGCCTTCACACAGCTGCTGCTCCGGCATTGTATGCGAATCTTTGTTTGTGTACCTTACTACATATATAAAAAAAATTTGTAGAAGGTTACCAGGATTCATCTATCCTGCGTTTTATTCACCTACTCGAGCGATGAACATCGGTGCATCAAGTGGAACGTAACAAACTAGGTTTTCTTAAGGGTCGCATGTCTGCAGCCATGTCTCTTTCTCTTAATGTAATGTACAACTTGTATCTTTGCTGAGATGTACATCGCTTTGGACAAGAGCTTCTGCTAAATGAATAAATGTAAATGCAAATGTAAATACACAGTCCAGAAGCTTTGTGGCACGAATGCTTTGCGTTGAGCTGCTGCGGCACCTCGAAACTCAGAACCTTTGTGAAGGTGGCTGGCATTTATCTCTCTGTGTGCGTGTGTGTGTGTGTGTGTGTGTGTGGGTTTGTGTGCGTCAGCAAAGTGCCAGGATGATTTGTATGACAGAGCTCACCTGAAATGGTGTCGGCCCCTCAGGTCTGGCCCTGTAATTGTATTTTATATAGAACATCAAACGCCCATAAGGACGTTCACCGCAAGGGGCGTTTGGCCTGGGGATAGAGCTCAAGACACGGACGGAACTGCTGAATCAGACTTGTGATGGCAGGCAATTTGGCCGCAAAACGTTTTCCTACCTTTTCCCTGAGGGCTTTTAGCCCTTTGCAGAGGAGAGAAACTGGTTGCAGGGGAGTGTTTCTACTTTTCTCTCTCCTGCGTCTGTGTGAGGATCTCCGCTTCCCTGGGTACGAATGTGGAAGAACCACACGGACGTACGGCACTCGGTGGCCTTTCCCCCAGAGCGCAGACAAGACGGCTTTTTTGTTCGTTCGGAGCTTTGAAGAAGTCTTCTGTTTCTGCAGCGCCTGAAAAAGTGAATATTTCTTTTGTGCCTGGAAGTGCTTCGAGATGGGGAATGCTGTCTGCAGCCCACTTTCTCATTGCCGTTAAATTAATCTGGATGTTTTTCTCCTGTCGACCGCTGCGGTTATTTTTCCAAAGGCCCCCCACCCCCCCAACTCGGTCACTTGATCATGGCTTTGGTGTTTTAGTTTAGGTGGACGTTTAAAATCAAAGCAATGTGGTACAACTTTGTGCTTACGATGCAAATTACAGCCGTGCTTTCCGTCTGTCATTTGTTTATCAGCTTCGTTTTCTGTGGGAATCACTGACAGGAGTGGCTTTGCTCAGGTGCGGCTCATGTGGAATTGCGGCATCCTGGCCTTAATTCGAACCCGCAGTGTGGCCAGTTTTTTTGGTTTGTCATCAGACATTTGGGGAAGTTGGTCATTCTCTTGCTTCCATCCCTAACATACATTAAGAGGAAGAGAATTGTGGATTTAAAATGTTTGATGTCCCAATGATAAAAGGCTAATAGTCGAGGATGAAGGACAAACTGAAGTCCTGTGGGGAAAAAACTGAAAGCCAGAAAATGAGACTGCGATGATCTGACTGTTAGATCTCTTGATCTTGATGATCTGACTGTTGGATCCCTTGCTCTTGGTCGTTGATTCTAAGAGACAAAAGCTGTCAACTACTACTACTCTCATAGTACAAAGACGAAAGTAGTTGACAGCTTTTGTCTCTTAGAATCAACGACCAAGAGCAAGAGATCTACCAGTCAGGAGATGCACCCAAGACCAGCACTTGGAAGAGGTTCACAAATGTGCTGGTGTGTCCGTATGAACTAAGAGTAGAGTTGTTCAAGTGGTGCTATTTTCATGGATGTGAAAGATGGACAATGAGGAAGCAGGACAGGGAAAAACGTGGACTCCTTTGTACTTTTGTGCTGAAGATTTTGAAGAAAATCACATGGTTTCCTCTCATAGTCCAAAGACGTGTTTCAGGTGAATTTAGGTGTATTTTATTTTATGGCTGTATTTTATAAAAATACTCTACGTATTTTTTCCTGAATGAGTTTGTGTGTGATTACATGGCTGTATCAGTTCATTTCGGTCATCATTTCAAATATCCTTCTTTCTCAACTTGCCACTTGAGCGTCACATAGAGTCACTCCCTTCGCTTGTGGTTTATATTGCTATCATTTTGATAAATATCTGCATATGTATCTTCTCGTTCATCAATTACTGACTAATTTGTACAGTGAATCCGACTGAATCCAGTTCCCTTGATGCGTTATTTCAGCACTCGGCTTTTTAAAAAGGTCTCTTCTCGGGGGGCGTCTCCATCGTCAGATATGACTGGGGAACATACACACGCGTGCAGAGGCAGGATCCCCAGCTCCCTGCTGGGTGTGTGTGACGGTCTGCTTCGGTTCTGAGAACGGTCAGCATTGGGGTTGGTCACGGGTTCACCCCAGCCACCCCCGGGCTTACAAGCGGCCACAGATGGAGCCACTGATCCTCTGACTTCTGGGAGTATTAAGCCCACACGAGTCTGGCCCCCAGCGCTTTAAGAAAATGCACCATCTGTTACGGTGCAAATAAAACCAACACGAAGTCCCCCTCTAACAAGGACAGAGGCCTCACGCAGGGTTTTTTTTTTTTTAGTTCCCGCTGCCACACACTGGGTTTTTTTCTCCCAGAGATGCATGGCAGTTCCGTACAGTAATGATGGTTTTGAATTGCATTATGATCATATGTCCCATGAGCCCCCGGAGTTTCCTGTGGTGTCCTGTCGTTCTCTTTGTGAAAGTGAGGCAATAGTGAAAGTTGACGGCTTCCCGTTCAAACACGACAAGCAGAGAGCAGCGGTAAACCTGAAACCGAGCCTCCCTTAATCCAACGTGAGAGATGAGGAACTGTTGAAAAGACTAAAAATGTGTGTGTATGTATGCCCGCCCGCACACACACACCTCATCTGAAACCGCTTGTCCCATTCGGGGTTGCGGGGAGCCGGAGCCTAACCCGGCAACACAGGGCGTAGGGCCGGAGGGGGAGGGGACACACCCAGGACGGGACGCCATTCCATCGCAAGGCACCCCAAGCGGGACTCGAACCCCAGACCCACCGGAGAGCAGGACCCAGCCAAACCCACTGCGCCACCACACCCCCCCCACTAAAAATGTAGCACATCCTTATTCATAATTACAAATTAATTTTGCATGTATTTTTCCACTGAAGAGAACAACTTTGTGTTGCCAGGTGAACGTGAGTTTTGTTTATTTGCAAAACGATTGAGGGGAATGGCGGACTCGGCCTTCCAGGGATACGCGGCGGCCGTGTCATATCTCGCTGGAGGCTTGAGAAACGAAGATAAATGCGCAGTTGTGAACTTCGCCTCTTGGCACAGCCGCCGACTCCCTGTGAACCCAGGTCTGAACTCCCGGCACGAGGGACTCGTTGTCCTTTTGGCTGCACAGCTTTTTGTGTAAACCCCACGTAAGCTGCAGTACGGTACGCTGCAGGAAGACATCGAGTCCTTTTTCTGGAGCGACGCTCGGCTCAGCTGCTCTCTCTGTGTCTCCCGGTGTCGCGGTAACGCCGTAGGAATGACGGCTGACTCAGGTGTTCAGTAGCGGGAGCGTGGGGACCCGTGTCTCAAACCCCCGCCCTTACAAGAGCGGTCGTCTCAGCGGGAGCACACCACATCTGATCATACATCTGGCCCTTGACTCTGTTTCCTGAAACACTTTTTGGGCTTTTTTATGCTCATTGTGTAATTATATGCTGTTGGCAGCACCAAGTGAGACACTGTCGACAAGCACTATGACCAGCACAATAAGCTACTTACTGCCCGCTGTGCGGGGGGTGCGGTGGTGGAGTGGGTTGGCCCGGGTCCTGCTATCCGGTGGGTCTGGGGTTCGAGCCCCGCTGGGGGTGCCTTGCAACGGACTGGCGTCCCGTCCTGGGTGTGTCCCTTCCCCCTCCGGCCCTATGCCCTGTGTTGCCAGGCTAAGATCTGGCTTCCTGCGACCCCGTATGGGACAAGCGGTTTCAGATGGTGTGTGTGTGCGTGTGTGCCTGCTGCGTATAAACCCACAGCTCTTAAACTTTACTGTGAACGTTTCCGAAGAAGTTGTACGGCGAGTGCTGAGCAAGTGCCGGACAATTACACACTCTAAGTCAATATTAGTGGGATGAGGCCCGTGGGAGTGGGGAGGGAGCTGGTCCCGTTCGCTCCAGTTGGGGTGCCGGATTACCGTGGTCACCTGACGTTTATTTTCTCCAGTTTCATGTCAGTCTGGAGTTTTTGTTTTCATCTCTAGCTGGTTGCCCACGTCATCATCGCAAAGTACGCAGTTAATGATTTTTGCAAACTATATTTATTGAAGTATTTATTCGTTCATCATTTATTTGGTTTTCTCCCTTTATTTAAGTTGTACTTATTGCTTTAATATATAATGTTTTCTGAAAATATGTGTTATTTGCTGTAGCCTCGTCAGTGCTTCTGAGTCTGTTTTCAGGGCAGAGCACCGTATGTCGCTCCAGGCTCATTACAAGTACTGCACATGTAAATACAGTTTGAGCTGAATATGTACAGGGAGTATAGTTTCTTCTACATTGCTGTTTCCCATTCCTTCTTGATTTATAAGATGCTTTTCAGACTATGAGAATATGCACACGGGGGCACGGTGGTGTAGTGGGTTTGACCGGGTCCTGCTCTCTGGTGGGTCTGGGGTTTGAGTTCTGCTTGGGGTGCCTTGTGATGGACTGGCATCCTGTCCTGGGTGTGTCCCCTCCCCCTCCAGCCTTGTGCCCCGTGTTGCTGTGGTTAGGCTCTGGCTCCCTGCGACCCCGTATAGGGCAGGCGGTTTCAGACAATGTGTGTGTGTGTGTGTGTGTGTGTGTGTGTGTGTGTGTGTGTGAGAATATATACACACTGTCTGAAACCACATGTCCCAAGTGGGGTCACAGCAACCTGGAGCCTAACACAAGGCTGGAGGGAGAGGGGACACACCCAGGATGGGATGCCAGTTCATTGCAGGGCATCCCAAGCGGGACTTGAACCTCAGACCCACCAGAGAGCAGGCCCTGGCCAAACCCACTGCACCACTGTGCCCCCTGTACTGTGTGAATTTCACAGAAGAAAGTTGCAATTACAATATCTTTCATGTAGTGCTGATTGTAGCGCCCCCCCCTGCAGCACTGATGTGGAGTAACGCTCCTATCCATTGTGTGCGTTGATCATCAGTTATAGCTGAATTGTGAATTTATTCTTATGTTGCTCACAGCGTGTGATGACGGTATAGTCAGATGCCGTAGTGATGAACCGGTTGCTCGGTTGTCCCTGTCCCCTGTCTCTACAGCACGCTGTCCAGTTGCATGCACGCGGTGGTGGCCCTGCTCTACCCCTTCTCCTGGCAGCACACCTTCATCCCTGTGCTGCCCTCGTCCATGGTGGACATTGTGTGCTGCCCCACGCCCTTCCTGGTGGGCCTGCTGTCCAGCTCGCTACCCAAGCTCAAGGAGCTGCCCGTTGAGGAGGTGGGTCTTTCTGCCCCTCGGCTGTAGACCGCTGAGATGCTGCAACACACTGATGATCATCTAACTATACCAGTTACTTTGGAGACTCATGACAGTGTCCCCCAATGCACTTTTTACTCTTGGAATATTGATATTTGAGTCAGCATCTGCATGCTTCAAATGCTTTACTGATAAACTTTATGAATATTTTGATATAATTATGAAAACGCTTTTGTTCAGGTCGCTTACCATTGTGGACGAGCTTCTGCTCACTCCCCCAGATGTGATGCTCAGACGGAGTCTGATGTGCTTATGATGTTTCTTCATCATCCTTGTATCGATTTTCTCCTGAGACCCAGGAAGTTATTGAATTAATTTCTTGGATTTCTAGGAAGCTGCCTAAGCTCTGGCCCAAACGTGTGGTATGTTTAGAACCACAAAATATTGTCTGTATCACGTATTAGATCTTAGCATGGCATCACGTACAGTTTGGGAGGTAACGCTTGTAAGCATGTGTCCCCTGGAGAGGACAAAAATGAACGGCTTGGTCTCAGGAGGATTTTTTTCGAACGGAGCACTTGCGGGTCTATCTGAGCAAACCCTGGAAACGACGGAAGGACAACAACAGGGGATTTTCCCCACACGACCCAGTGGAACAGGCACAAGGCGGCCCGTTTCACAGTCGTTACGACATCCCAGCGCAAGAGTCTGGCTTTCATAGAAACTTGACTGCAAAAAGCCTTCCCTCCAAAACTTGACTTTGCCGCAAAAACAAACGTTGCCTCCTGTTTACAAAACGGCCCACTGGCGTGGCTTCATTAGTGACCCAAAGCTAGCGCGGTGAGCAGGTTCACATCAGCGGTGCTATTAGTCAGGCATCTGCACAGTCGCCATGGACGAGTGGAGACGTCTGCTCACGGTGCTCGCTGTCTGGATCTCGCGTGGTGACCATGGAGTCCTTCACGAGGTCCTAGGTGCGAAGCCCTGGAGGGTCCGCTGACTCGGTTAATGTCTGATGAGCAGCAGATGAATTGTGGGAAACTGAAGGCGCTGACCTGGCTTGCGCCTCTGTGCTGTAGACATGAATTACTCTGGGAGGGAGTTACACTGAAGGAAACCCAGTGACCCCCCGGCTCCCTCAGGGTTGGGTCCTCTGCTGCTTGTGGGTTTGGCATCAAAGTTATGGAGACGAGAGGAGCATATAAACACTGCTCTAATGCACTTGGGTAAAAACTGCTCAGAGACTCCTGTATTCTTTAACAAATTTTAAAATGACGAGGGGGGTTGTCAACAAACATCTGCTCCCATTTTCTTTACTTCCAGATGGTGTTTATGAACAGCATAAATGATTGTGTGCTCTGATTTAAAAGAGTTTTGTTGATTATCAATTTGTGTCCATCTAAGCCAGAGTAAATATTGCTTTTTTTCTGTCTTTAGGCATTAATGGTGGATTTGGGAACAGACCGATTCATTAAACAGGTAACAGCTGGACATATCTGACATTATTTCGTGTATTATTTTCATTTTGATTTTGCTGTAAAACACGAATGAGGAGTGAGTCAAACTACTGATATTGTGTCATAAGTGCTGAGCAGTTTGTCAGTCAGAATTCTTAGAGAATAAAGGTCGTCATCTCAAGGGTCTAGATCTTAATGGACCTAATCATTGGTCTTAACATTTTGCTCGGTTGGGCTCTAATAATGTCCTTCACTTATCTATTTTCTAAACTTTCGATTTGTATTGCTATGAATACTTCCTGGATTTACCTGCCAAGCTCATAGTGGTTCATGAGTGGTAACTCATGGTGGTTATGTGGATTAGAATGTAGGACCATCTTAATTCAACTCTCTTCCACAGTGTTTACAGCTCATGTCTGATGTTTGTGACATTGATTCTAATAGCATCTAATAGTGGGAATGGTCCTACTGGTACCATGGAGACCAAACATCTATATCTTTAAAGATTTTTACATGACCTAATGAGTGAATAAATGAAGGGACATCTTTAATGTTATTTTTGTGTGAAATTGATTGTTGACTTGGTAAAAATAACTTTAGAGTTATGAACAAAAAAATGAGTTATGAACAGCTCCTTGGTCTCAGCTGGAATCTAACACGAGTTGCCAGTGTACAAAATTTGCAGAGAACAGTGAATCTTCAAGCACATTATATTTATTTATTGTGTAATGAGAACTCAATGAACAATCAGAACTGTGTAGATCCTGTCAAAATGACTGAAAAACAATTTAGAATGCACTAGGAGCCATCTGGGGAACATGGTGGCACGGCTGGTTTGGCTACTGCCTGCCCTGTGGCAGGTCTAGGGTTCGAACCCTGCTTGGGGTGCCCTTCGATGGACTGCCGTCCTGCCCCGGGTGCGTCCCCCCTCGCCCTTACGAATTGCGTTGCCAGGTTAGGCTCTGGCTTGCTACAGTCTTGCTGGGGGCACACGGTTGTTGACATTGGTTGCTTGGTAGTAGCCATCCGCGCTTCAGTAAGTCTTTGTTGAGAAACTTTTTTGCGAATGGTTTCCGAGCAGTAGTAGAGTTTGCTCATTCCCGAACGCTTTTGGTAATTACTACACTCGTAATCTGTAGATGGATGATGAGGCCTCACTGTTGCCACGGAAACTTCAGGCCGCTCTGGAACAGGCTCTGGAACAGAGGAATGACATCATGAGCCAGGACTCCGACAGTGAGTCGGATGAAGGTAAATGAGTGACTGAGTACCTACCGTATTTCCCTCAACGTACAGCCAGATCAGTGCAGCTGTACTTCTACCTCTCCCTGGTAACTGCAGGCCACTGCTAAATTATTGAATTAAATATACTTTATTCACATTTAGCAGGGGGCACGGTGGCGCAGCAGGTTTGGAAAGGGCCTGCCCTGTGGTGGGTCTGGGGTTCGAGCCCTGCTTGAAGTGTGTTGTGGCGGACTGGCATCCCGTTCAGGGTGTGTCCCCTCCCCCCTCAGCCTTTTGCCCTGTGTTCGGCTCCGGTTCGCCGCGACCCCACTCGGGATAAGCTGTTTCAGACAGTGTGTGTTATTCACATTTAGATTTTTATTCATTTAGCTGATGCTTTTGTCCAAAGTGACTTAGAATGTTAATCTGCTTATAATTTGTTACCCTAAATTGCCCAGCTGTATAAATGGGTAAGTAGCTTGCTTAGGGTACTACAGTTGAAGGTGGGATTCAAACTTGCAACTTTTGGGTCCAAAGGCAATTGCTCTAACCACTGCACTACCAGCTGTGAAAATGATTCACCCCTTTATACAGCTGGGTTACTTTTTTTTTTTTTATTGGCTAAGTGCATCGATCAAGGGTACAACAGAGGCAGCAGGGATTCGAACCCGGGTCCTTCAGTTGCAAGGGGTTGGCTCAAACGATCGCAATTCCTAGGAACTTATAAAGAGCTATAATGTGGACAATTTCACAGTATAATGCAGACACTCGAAGAGCACACCTTCGTTTTGGATTTTGTGTAACATATTGTTAGCATTTGCGTTGGTATTTCTGCAGGGAGGAATTGCTCCTCATTGTCATTAAGAGAATATTTCACTTGGAAAAACAGAATGGAAATTTCCTGGCAACCGCCAGCAGTGCGAGTTCTAGAGCAGGACTGTAAATATTTCTGCAGCGTTCACATGGTTATGATTTAGCGGAGCAACGACTCCTTTGTCTCTCTCTAAACGCAGAAAACGACTTGACTGCGTTGCTCTTCCAGTTCGCTCCGCACAAGGGAATCAAGGGAATAATATATCCTTCGTTGAAATGGTTTTATTAATTGTCACAGCTCATTGATAAAATTCGGTAAATCTTTTTTTTTTTGCGGGGGGGCGGTGGCTGAATGCTTCAACTATGATAGTTTTGATAGTCTTGTCACATTTATGCCTCTCGTGCAACACAACACATTGATGCCTTCCTGGAGACTCTTTGGATTTGCGCTCCAATTTCTCGAGCTACGTCCCCATTCCCACAGAGTGCAACACCCTCAACAGCGTGGTGTCCGAAGCCTTCATTCGCTTCTTCCTGGAGACCGTGGGCCACTATTCGCTCTTCCTGACGCACAACGAGCACGGCGAGCGTGTCTTCCAGAGGGAGGCCTTCCGCAAGTCCGTGGCCTCCAAGAGCGTGCGCCGCTTCCTCGGCGTCTTCATGGAGTCCCAGATGTTCGCCGGCTTCATCCAGGACCGAGAGCTGCGGAAGTGTCGAGCCAAGGGTGAGATCCCAGGGTGCCACGCGGAGTTATTCCCTGGTTCATTCCCTGCAGAGCTTCGCCTTTGTCTCCAGCTGCTCGGAAGCGGCTTTGTTCTTTTGCACATGGATTTGTTTAAATGATTCGTTTGTCGCTTAGCTCTTGTCTTCATCACCTTCCCACCATTGTGACCGTAATGTCGTGACTGCTGCATTTCAAGGTAAATAAAACCCTTTGCACCAAGAAGGCCCACCACCGATTGTTTTGCAGACAGTGCCCCCTGCTGGTAACACAGTGCATGTTGGTAAATATGTGAATAACCCTTTGTCCAGATGAGTCACGGCGGTGTGGAGTCTTTCCGGAAAGCGTAGGGCGTCAGGCTCCACAATACTGCAGTCCATAGCAGGGCGGTCACACACACTTGTAGGAGGTTCCCAAGTGCTTCTAATACGTCTGTTGTCCCCACTAATGCATTTTTTTGTTTGATGGGTTTCCGCCTCTTCTGATGTGAACTCAGCGCCCTTATGCTTCAATCGCAGGTCTCTTTGAGAAGCGGGTTGAGCAGTACCTGGAAGAGCTATCTGACACGGAGCAGAGTGGAGTCAACAAATTCTTCAAAGGACTGGGTAAGGAGCACTGTGGGACTCCGTCCTGCTCAGTGTTGGGGGTGAACCCAGCTTCTCGGATTTTCTATCATAACTTCAGGCGAAGACAGGCTTGTAAATTATGTACTAATGTTATAAAAATAGTGTAGACTGAATTACTTTGTTGCTTATCTAAAACTTCAGAATGATTTTCATTTACAAGTAGTCAATTTTTTTTTGATGGCCACTTCAGGTTCATTACCTTTCTCAAGGATACAATAGCAGGAACCTGGATTTATTTTTGACAAATTATCTGCTATTCCTGATGATACAGTACATTATTTTGAAATGAAATCAACCATTACATTTTTTTTTTCAGGAAGCAAAATGAAGTTTCTACACAAAAAGAACTAGAGGAATTCCCTCCTACTCTTTCTCAAACCAAATATCAGACTGTGGATTCTTACTGCATAGCGCACATCAAACCCTGGTACACCCAACATGTGTTACATTAGGCTGTGTCAAACACATCCCATTGTGTATAAAAAAAAAAAAGAAAAAAAAATTCACTGTAAGCTTGCTGTGTTTTTTTTAAGAACTAGTCTAGTTATTTTGTAGATAAAACTGTTATAAAGATGTCAGGCTAGACAGAGGACGGTACTTAATGTGCATTTTGACTGTTTCCAAAATAACCACTGATTTTATAGGATATACGCGGACAGTCTGCTTAGCTTATGTATGAAGAATCCTAATCTCGTTCTTGCAATACATTAGTGTGAATCTTGCTTTTCTGACTTGGAATGAGGTACTTTGGCCAAGGAACCCTGTGAGTTTGACAGCTGGAGTGAGTGAGTGTGTGCATGTGTAAAGGTACATGAAGAAAATACTTGTTAGTGTTAGTCATTTGCTTTGTGTCCTTTTTGTAAATTTCTAAATAAAATGAGCAGAAGGTTTCTGAATTCTGACCATGTGTGCTATCGAAAACCTGGCCATGTGAGCAAAATACTTGTTCTACAAACAAAGCCAATCAATGACAACTTAACACTTGTGCTCTCCTGCTGAATGACTTTCTACAACATTAACAGGAATATATGAACAAAAATGAAATTTGCCCCTCAAATCCGCATGTCCACAAATTCACCTGAATCTTGATCAGAACAACCCTACATATCGAACCCATGTTAACTGAAACCTAACCACACTCATCCAGTGCTACTCACTGGGCAGATATCCCATTCTTGTATCATTCAAAGAAATGCCCCAGACAAAAATAATTCCTTTTTTACAATATTTATTGCAGCAGAGGTATGTAGTGCTCATGCCGTAAGCACACAAGCTCCTCCGACTTCCTTGATCTTCTCCTCTGCCTTCCTGCTGAAGAACTTGGCCTTCACAATGACGGGCTGTTTGGGGAGTTTGCCTTTGCCCAGCACCTTGAAGTAGCCCTGGAAGAATGAAAAATGCTCCATCAATGACCAGACTGGACTCAGTCATTAACAGACCACATTGCTATGTATTAAAAGAAACTCAAAAGTCATATCATGGGAAGAAGTTGATAATTTAAACAAGTGAACTGGAGTGAAAGGACTATTGTACTTGCCAGATATTACTCATTTCCAACTTTTCATTAAATACACTTTACTGCACTGCTTTGGGGTAGACAGAACATAGAACAGTTATTACTGTAGGTTGAAATACTGCTTAAATCTATACTACATTCAGTACGATAACACCTTTGACTTCAGCATTTTCCAGAAATATCTACAGAGAAGTGTGGTAAACCATGAGATTCCATGATAATTTAATTCACAAGTACAGCAGCCACACTGTTAGCAAATCGCCATTTAATCACCGTTAATCTGCAAGCAGAAACTGTTGCCAAGCAAGTGTCTGACCCAGCTGAGTTAAAGCTGGTCAGAGAATAAGGCTGGCATTCAGTCTGCGAGATCCCTAGCACACCAAGACAACTGGGGATGTCAGGATGAGACTCTAGTCTTGAAAAACAGGAACACAAACTGCAACATGTGAGCATCATTGCTCTCCGGGTTTAAAGGTCTGCAGGGAACCACAACTTACAGCTCGAACAACATCAATGATGGGAGCTGGTCCATCTGGCTTCTTAGCGTAGTTCACCCTGGTCTGCTCACTGACCAATGTCCACAGCTTGTCCAGGTTGATGGTTGGGCAGAAGATTGTGTTCCTCTTCAGGTGGTAATGTCTCATACCGACTTTACCAAAGTATCCAGGGTGGCTAATTGGCACAAAGAAAACTGAGCCACTTCCTTTGGATGCAGCATAAAGTTTCAGTCACAAGAAACTATTACCTAGTAGTATAAATGGGTAAATCATTGTTAAGAATTAACATTAGAAATCATCTGAGAAAGTCAACTAAATGAATAAATTACAATGTCAGCTGAAAACATTCAAACATGCAGCTGCACAAATAATTAGGTAAAGAAATAAACTGAATGCATATCACTTTAAACATCAGCTGACACCATAAATTCTGAGCCATGTGATAAAATAAGTAAAATGGAAAACACCTGAAGAGGAAATTAAGTGCCTGGGAACTGCCCCAGTTACCAGGCTGATTTTCACCTCCACCAGAGTCACAAGCTATTTTTAACACCAAGCAAAACTTCTTAGAAATATTTTGATTTCTTCGATGCCATCGACAGTGTAATAAGACTTGAGGTAATCATGTTAATTGGTATCTTATAAAGAGATGGACACTTGACCAAGAAATGAATAAACATAACTAAAAATTAATTCAGAAGGAATCAGCTTCTCTCAAAATCACTATGACAGCATGTAGAACCATTTTCGAACTGCAGGACCCAGTTTAACATCCCAGCTTCTGCAGTACCCATGAGCAAGGTAGGTACCCTGAGCAAATACAGCCAAAAATTACCCATCTGTATGAATAATCCAGATTACAAGGTTACAACCCAAACCACTGCACTACCTACTGCCACCTCCAATTGCTCGACAGAAACTTTAGAACAGACAATAGAATGTGTTAAGACTAGACATGTCACAAAGACAAGCATTTACATTAGCTTTATTAAGACTCTTTTCTCCAAAGAACTCTGTGTTATCAACCCATACCTTACATATATTAATAATATTCATGATCAGGGTGACTTACAACTCTAGTACTGTGTACACTACTAGCAGCACCTTTTGCAAACACCACATTTCTGGGCATCAAAAAAGGCCTGTTTTTGCACTCACTATTTGTCAAAGTTGATCCTGTGGTGATGCATACCACCAGCATTACCACGGCCTCCGGGATGCTTCCTGTGTTTTCCTGCGGTCCGAGAAGAGAGACGGGGGTCAGTCAGTGGGGTCTTCAGCTGTGTTCCCGTGAGCCTCAGGAGGCCAGGAGGATCACTCACGACTCACCTACACGGCCGTGTCCGTGGCTGACGTGCCCCCGGAGCTTCCTGGTCTTAGACTTCTTGGTGGGCTGAGGACAGAGTAGTTCGCGCGGTTAAACGCACTTTTAACACAAAGTCACCGTAGGCAGCACCACCTTTTCATCATCGTGCTGCATAGTCGAGGCTCAGGCTCCCACCGACGTTCTCTGGAGAGCCCTGACAAGAAACGTTGCAGAACAACGCACTGCTGGCCAGTTAACTTCGATGACCGAGCCAGGAAAACCATTTTTATTAATAATCGGGAGTATTTATTAAATTAACTGCTTCATATCACTGTATGCCAGTGCGCTAAGGCCTACAGTGTTCATGACAAGTGGATGGTAAAAAGTGCTTTTATAAAATATAACGTCAAAATTCTGTTGAAGCGATAAGCGACCACATGTCGTTCATCATTGTAAGTGCTTTGCGGGCACTTTTTTAATATCATGACAGAGGATTGATCCAGATTAAATTCATAAGCACCGGTGAGCGTATAACAAACACATACTCACCATATTCGCGAGTTACCGAGAAAAGACCGAGACTTCCAGATCTCACGATATTATACGCGAGAATTCGCACTGTTTCTTAAAAAAGGGTAGGCAATAAAGCGCAAGTGCCACCGGGCGGCGTGGAGGAAGAACTGCAGCGCATGGCGCACTTAAAATAAAACGGCTCTGACAGATTTCGTGATTTAATAATTCTCCGTCAAGTTATCGGTCAACTTATCTGCACGCCGTTTTCCCCTGGCGCGGGAAGAGAGAACAATTCGTGGAATATTACTGAAATGACAGTGCGGGGCTGGTTGTGAATTCGGGTTATGGTTGGGAGCTCGAGCCGCCCGGCGTGAGGGAGGCGGTGCGCGCGCCGCCGCGGATGCTGCGGAAAACGCGACGCGTATGATGCTGAATAACTTGATATCTTGTTTATATTTTTATATTTCTTTTCCATTTTGGTGGAGCGAAGCATGCTTCCAACAGGAGACGCTCACAGGGGAATGAATGACAGAGCTGGAGTCAAAATGGGTTATTTATTTTATTAGGATGCAGGGTTACGCATGTAATATAGAAATAAAATATCAGCGAAGGGCACAGACATGCGTTTATTAATATTTATCTCTGAATAAAGGTCAGATGTTAATATTTTTATGAAGCCAGTGTTTATATTATCCCAGCCTACTGCAGTGTAAATGACCTTAGGAGAGAAAGAGTGAGGACAGACTTGGTTTTCTCCTGATTTGCGGAGCCGCTTTTAAAACTTTAAATCAAAATCGTGGTATAAATCGGCAGCTTTTTTTGGTACATAATATTTCCCCCATCATTTCAGCCTTGAAAAGTTAACGGTGTTGTGAAGAGCACAGGCTGCGGGGCATCTGGAAGAGGACCCACGAAGACAGGATGGGACCACCAGACCACCCTGTATGGTCCATGAAGGTCCACAGCAGCCCACGTGGTCCTTGAAGATGCAGATACGCCCACGTGGCCCCTGGACATCCACACCAGCCCACATGGCATCTGGAGATCTAGACCAACCCGTGGGACCCCGGAAGATGCAGATGCACCTAGATGATTTCTGAACGTCCAGATGAGCTCGCGTGGTCCCCAAAGGCCTTTCGTGAGGCCGCATGTTCAGAGGAGGTCCAGACCGACTCACACGGTCTCTGAGGGTCTTTAAGGAGTTTCTCCACCTCTCTGTTATCTGCCTTGCTCTGCTTCCCAAGGTGAGCCTCCAGCACCTGCTCCTCCCACACTTGCCCACAGTGGGAGTGCGTTGCATGATTATGATTTTAAAGTACATATTTTCTCTGTCACGGTCGTCTCCTCTGTTCGACTGAAGGTCTCCCACTGGAGTTAACCTTGGGAGATGATTCAGAAGTTCATAGTTTCAGGTGTTTCCTGTGTTGGTTTCTGATCTGTGTGAATGAAACTTGGTTTTTACACTCCTCACGCTACATTTAGCAGTAAGGACTTTTTTTGCATGACAATGCTGGAGAGTCCGAGGATGAACGAGGAAGGGGGAGCGGAGCTCCCTCTGTGAAGACGCGATCGCCGGCCGTCCTGTTGTGTGTGGAAACTGGGCGTGGAGGCGAACGCGTGGCGTGGAGGTGTACGGACTGCTGCGGATTGCCGCGTACGTTCGGGGACGAGCTGCTCTGTGGCTTCGACTTCTCACAGGAAACTGGGTGTCGCTCTCATGAACAGTTGACACGCCGCCCGGTGCATCTCTGTCCTCCTTCGCAGCGAGAGCCGCGAATATTAGTGGCACGTCACCGAGGAGCCGCACGCAGTCAAAACACGGTCGTCCCTGAGCAGAGCTGCTGGCGCTCAGAGCCGAGATGATAATGGGCGTCAGACGTCAGGGATCGTAAGGACGATCGCAGCCAGGTGAGTACCGAGCAGCGCACATCGCCGAGGCACTGTTACTGGAATATGTCACTTCTGCACCAACCCCATCAAATGTTTCCATTTTTGGGCTGATTCATTTCTTGTCCTTCTTGTGCCTGTGGTTGAACTCGGATTGTCGGGGTCATCTTACATGTCATCTTTTTTAAGACCCAGCCCCTTAATTTGTCCACCAGAGGACACGTTTTTCAGTGTCTCTCCCACATTGCACGTTCAACCAGGCTGAGTCCTAGCACACTTTATTACTCCTGCATATGGCATTGAACTGCATCCGTAGCGTTGAGATCTGTTAACGCTGAACAGTTTGCATTCGGGATTGCGTGTCCATGTGAGATGTCAGCGTTCTCGTTTCCTTGGCAGCGCCTTGTTGTCCTGCCTCGCTTGCCGTGACCCGAGTTCCGGCGCTGGGAGGGATGAAAGGAGCGGCAAATGGGAGCACGGGGAGGCTTGTGGGAGCGGCGGGCCAGCGGGAGCCGAGTGTGTTTTTAGACCAGGCTTTGTTTAGAAGCGTGTTCCCAGCTTCCCCGGAGGAGCGTGGAGCCGCCGGGGGGATTGCAAAGTTTTTAGGTCAGGATGAGGAGTTGGCGCAGCCGCTCTACACGCTTGTGTCCCCTGCCTGCCTTCGGCCCTGCCTTTCCTCCGCAGCTACAGTCGCTGAATTGAGTCCTTGTCTTATTTTTTAATTTTAGAAAAGCAGACCAAGTTGTCTTTTCGGTTTTTTTTTTTTTCTTTTTTTAATTTTGCGTCGATTCATTTTTAGCAACAATCTCTGCAGGTAACACTGGAGCAAATAATTAATAGTGAAATGGAGCGCACATTTGTAGTAATAAGCAGAACCGTTATTACTGTTCCTGCTGTAGAAGGGAATCGTTGTTTAGGTGACACACTAACCCCAAGAGCACTGTAATGACGAGGTGAAGGACACCGCGCGCGTATCGGTGAAGGGAATCCGCTCCCCAGTCGGTGGCCAACCCCGCTCGGCATGTCACACATTGAGTCCGCTGAGACCCGCACGCACCTCTCGGACGAGGAAGGGCAGCAACACGGCGGATGAACGAAAGCCTACCCAGATCCCCCAACCCCGCATGTGTGCGGTGCTTACTGCTCTCACAAAATTGGGTCACATGGCCTTTCCTGCCATTTCAGGAAGGGCTTTAGGGGATCTTCTGCCCTAGAAAAAAAGGAAAAAAAAAAGAAATGAATTATCCACTTTCCGTATTATTATTCTCTTTCTTCCAAAATGAGGTGTGTGGTCTACATTAGAGGGGCAGGTTTGATGGCACTCTTTGAGGTGTTTGGCCCGGGAGGCTAAGGAACTGAGTGACACGTCAGCCCCCCTCCACCCCCCCCGTCCGTGACGGGCTGCCACTTTCTGTGGTGCAGGTGAAACCAGCGGGTGCTGCACATCCTTGCGCTCCAGGCAAGTCTCACTGCTGCTCTGCCAACATGAGCTGTGGCTCCGTGTGGAGGAAGCCCCATCCAGATGTGCACATGGCGAGGGTAAGTGCCTCCTCCGGTGAATTAAGTTCACTGCCCAGCTCACTTTCAAAAAGGAAGTATTATGGTATGTAAATGGTACATAATCATGAAAATAAATGCAATAACCTGGGTAAAAAGCCAGAAATTAGGCATTGACCAATATACAACGTCAATAAAGAAAAATTCATGGTTTTATTGCAGTTATCATACAATAAGGGTGTAGAAGTTATATTAACAATGTATTTGTGAGAGTTTTCCTACTGTCTTCTTGGTCATTGCAAAATCTGGGATTAGTTACTTTTTGTGTTTGAGAATTTTTTTTCAGTATTATTTTTCGGATTATGGACTGTTATAAGTCCAGGTGTGCAGCCATATTTGTGTAAATATGATTCCTGGTTCAGGGTCTCTGTGTCAAGAGCCCGGCTCATTACGCTCTTACCCTTGACACTGACAGCTGAACTTCGACTGCTGATTCTCTGACCTTGACCCTTTGACCCTTTCTGACCTCTGACTCACTCACCGTTGACCCTTTGACCCAGACTCCCTGACCTGAGTAATTGAGTATTGAGTAATTCTCTCAGTGGTGACTCCTATATTCTGGTATCCTTAACTTTCTGACCTTTGAGTCTCCGACCACTGACTTTCCGAGCATGACTCTTTGACCTCTGATTGTGCAGCCAGTGACCCTTTGACCCCAGACTCTGGCCTCTGACAACTGCTAACTCTCTGACCCCTGATTTACCAACCGGTGACCTATGACCACTGACCCTCTGACCCCGGCCATTACCCTGTCCCTGCCGGTTTGTAGTGACCCTGAGCTGTACAACTGCGTTTGAAGTCCACAAAGCTGCAGAGTTTTTAGTTTGCCAACGAAGGATCCAACCCCTGTAGCGTGGTTAAGGAATCCGTCAAAACAACTGAGGGGAGCATTAAAATGCAGACGGAAAAGAACTTCAGAAAAGCGTAAGAAAAGAATCTGACAGCAGCTCCCAGATGACAGCTGTTAAAATAAGACTTTCATTCCTCAGGTGAAATCTGAGCTGTGCTAATGTGTTTTGACAGTTCTATCTACAGTTTCACTTAAAAAAACATTTTGCTATTTTAAATTGTAGTCATTTGGGAGCCCCTGTCAGTTTTTTTCCTTGTTTGTATTTTTTTGAGCAAATATATTTTGAGCAAGCAAACATGCATGCACATATAATTACATATTCATGTATATGTATCTTGATTTTTGTAAGTAGAAGGTTGTTTGTTTAAGTGGCAGGAGGGGGGCTGTCATTGTAACCTTGGGAAGGATGTTAACCTAATTTCCACTCAGCTGTATAATTGTGTAATACAAATGAAAATGATAATTTTTATTATTAATGCCTTTAGAAGCAGCTTCACATGCTTTTAATAAAGAGGAAAGATGTACAGGTTATGGGTACAAAAAATATTATAATAAACAAAATAAAACAATAAAATAACAGTAAGACTGAAGAATGGGGAAAGGGATAAAGATGGTACAATTAAGGAAATATGGAAATTTGTTAGGTACAAGCGATTTGGGTCTTATTGTCGTCTTCTGGGTCTTATTGAAAGGCACTTTGGCTAATATGGCAACAGAGCAGAAAAGTTAAATATGTGTTCTTTAAGTTGAAGACATACAAACGTGTGCTTTATCCGTGAACACATAATAAAACAGAGCGTTCAGTGCAGTGGAAGAGTGTTACCGTGGTTCACACACAGAGTGCAGCAGTTCACATGCGTTAAACAATTTACAGTTGAAAATGGTTTCTGTCACCACATGGACCAGATGGCAGCACTAACCAGTGTGTGTGTGTGTGTGTGTGTGTGTGTGTGTGTGTGGGTGTATGCATTGTATGTATGCCTACCTGCTTGCGTGTGTGTTGTGGGTTGTGTGAATGCGTGTGCATGAATATGTGGATGTGTGTGCCGATGTTTTTGCATCCTTCTGTGTTTTTGTGTTTGTGCATCTGTGTGTGCGCGCATGTGTTAATGTGTGGGTATTTTCTGTGTGTGCGTGCATTTCTGCATGTGTGTTTTGCAGCTGTGCTCTGACTGCCGAGAGCCCGGAGGAGCCCGGAGCCTGTGCACTCTGTGTAACAAGCAACTGTGTTGCCGCTGTGCTGACCTGCACCAGCACCCCAACCGGACGGCCCCCCCACTGCACCCCTTGGAGCCAGATGCACCCCCCACTTCTGCTGGTACACACTCTCTCTCTCTCTCTCTCTCTCTCTCTCTCTCTCTCTCTCTCTCTCTCTCTCTCTCCACGGCACACACTCCTTTTCCTCTTTGACTTGACATATTTTATAGACGTGCTGACAAGTGTGATGTCATTCAGCTACTTTCAGATCTAATTCCATTTTGGACTCTCCTTAAAGGGGCAGCTGCTCGTTTTTTTGCCCTACTGCTGACATCGACGGTTTCTTAATCGTTATTTAGTGCAGTGGCGCAGGACAGAGCAGCACATGGATCTGACTCCAAGTTTTACATTACATTTACGTTTATTCATTTAGCAGACCGTTTTCTCCAAAGCAATGCACATCTCACAGGAAAATAAAATTTTAAGTTTTTTTTTTTTTATTTTTTATTTCTAAGTATATTTTTTTTTTTATTAAATTAAGTTTTATTTACAATATCTGAGTATTGAAAGTGTAAACGGCAAACTTGCTGAGACAAACAAGGCAGCAGATTTGCCTGGACATGGGAATGCGGTTCAGCAGTGTGCAGTGTTTGAGGATACTTTCTTCACTTTTATTCTGGTCTTGACGGCTTTGCCAGTCTCAGATGGAGAGGGAGCTACCTGGAGGATGGAGAATGTCATATAGATTATTACACTGACTGTACCGACTTAAATAGTGAGATGTTTCTCTTTAATAAATATTTAACCGGTTAAAACATCCCGTTTAATTATTTTTATTGAGTCAGTTTTACTATAATTTTGAGAGCTGCTGTTTTCTCTTGTGTTTGTGAGTGAATGAGTGTGTGTGATTGCTCTCCGATGGAGCGGTGTCCCATCCAAGTAATCACTGAAAATGGATGGATGAATGAATGAATGAATGATGTTTTTTTTTTTCTTGGTTATTGTTTCTTATATATCTGTCTTACTATAAAATTATTTTAAAAAGCCACTTTTAAAGGGACTATATAAAATAAAAAGTGTTATTTTTAGTCGTTATTCAGATATGTTCATCAGATTGAAACAATTGTTCGATAAATCCACCTGTGTTTCAGGAGAGAGTTTACACGTGTGAGGCAACAGGAGGATCTTAAACACATTGCAAGTCTCTCGTGACCTCGGGTCCCGATCCATATTTGACAAATGACAAGTGTGAAGTGTCCCAGCCTGTGCTCGGTGTTATGTGTGACCTCTGTAGAGCTGACATCATTCGTTCGTGGTACTTGCGCTCTTCAGCGGGAGCAAGTCTGAGAGGCAGGAGCCGGGTGGGTGAGGGGGGTCGCAGCGGAACACGCACAGGATGTGGTTGGCCTTCACAGGGGAGAGGACCCGTGTAAAGCAGCCCCCCCACGAGCTCTGGCACAGGCCATGACAGTGTGGTGTCAACGCATGTTCAGTACCAGCCTGAGCATATCAGTCAAGCCTGTTTGTGCGAACAAATAAAGGTCGGCAGTGTGGTCCAGTCGCATCATAAATGGATTCTTTAATTAAGCGACACTCCCCATGTACCAAACACCAGACAGCTGCAGTGACCCAAATTGCATCATACAGTGGCTCGCTGGAACTGAATTTAACTGAATATTGGTGTATGGTCACATAATAAAGTCTACTGCTGCTTTTAATTGCAAGGTGTTAATGGTCACGCAGACAGAAATGAATGGATTTACCCTCGTGCCCCTCCCTCCACCAGGCTCTGTCCGCTGGCTGACTGGTGCCCCCCCGTGCCCGCTACATGGGCAGGAGCTGCTGGAGCTCTTCTGCGAGACCTGTGACGTGCTCTCCTGCAGCCGCTGCCACCTGTCCAGCCATGCTGATCACAGGTGAGACAGTGGGCGAGGATTACAGGAGCAAGTGACCTTAGTGAGTTAAGTATCGCTTAACCGGAATGGAGTAATAATGTTTCCCTGCCTCTTACGTGCGAAAGGGCACAAAGGAAGTTTGAAGATACTAAGAATAAAAAAAGGCTTTGGTCAGAATATTTCTAATCTGGCGAGTTAATGCTACTCTGTGTGTTTGGTGCTCACGTCCCTCCCGTTGTCCTCAGGTTAGTCCACGTGAGGCAGGCTCTCCGTGATCAGCAGTGGCTCTTTGAGAACCTGACGGCCCAGCTGGAGGACAAGAGATCTGCTATGGAAAACTCGGCCAAGCAGATAGAGTCCAGGTGAGCCGAGCTGTGTCCGCTCATCGCAACTTACACGCGGACCCTTCCGAAAGCTGACGCCTCACTGATCTGGTCCACTTTGAATGAGTGGGGAGTGTTCAGGGTAAGAGTTAAACTCATGGGCTTGTAATCTGTAGGTTGAAGGTTCACGTCTTTAGAGAAGCCCCGCTGTCATACCCATCATCGTGATCCTTAACCTAAATTACTGCAGTAAAATATTTACTTTGTTAAAATGAGACAGCTATACAGTGATCAATAAGTACGGTATTAATAATTTTCTCATAAGAATTTGGAATAGTGCTAAAACGAGCAATGATTTGCCTGCCCAGTCTCAAGAAATCCTTACGCAACAATTTCGGAAAACCAAATTTAAACCCAGTCACGGCACAGTCCTTCATTAAATGACGGTATCCTATTGGATGCATCAAGGAAATGTTTCACTCAGCTTTGCTGTGCGTGTGTGTGTGTGTGTCTCAGGATACACGGCATAAAGGTTTTGCAGAGAAAGGCAGAGAACCAGATCAAAATGGCAAAGATGATCATAATGAATGAGCTGAACAAACGCACCAACTTGTTGACAGAGCAGCTGAAGGTAAGTTTTAAACGATCTTAGCCTGTCTCTAGTCATCACCTGTTCGCACCTGTGCATGAGCCACATTGGGATATCTGGGAGCATCATGCGAGCGGGGGTGTGAGGGACTTGTATTGTGTTTGCCGTTTGCCTGTGCAGAAGATGTCTGGCGACGTGAAGCAGCAGCTGGAGGCTCATCTACAGGGCCTGGTGGAGTTGTGCAGTGAGCTGGGCCACATGCAGAGCTTCCTGGCCTGGGCCACATCTCACCACCGCAGGACCCAGTTGCTCTTTGGCAAGGAGCTGGTAGGCTGGATGGCCTGGGATCTCTGGGTGTCTTCCCTGGATGAGATGTTATCACAGCATTACCACAGATACTACGTTTTAAAAGGGGACTTTCATTTTGAGTCACAGAAGCAAAATTTGGATTTTCTGCTGCTCTAGTGTGTGTGTCTTAGTAAATTAAGTACTGTCATGTTACCCTTTACTGAAGATGATGTCATCTGATTGTTACTTGTTGTGTTTTGCACTTGACGTAAACGCCTACCAGCTTTTTTAAAGACGCGATAGCAACAGACAGAAACGTACATTCTCTTTTCCGGTCTCTCGCTATTCAGATCACATTCCAGATGCAGCGGCTGTTTGAGTCGCATACGCACGCAGATCTGGGCCCCCCCGTGAAGATCAGGTTTAACTGGGATGCCAGCTTCTGGACCAAGCAGATCTCTACTTTAGGCAAGAGTCGCACTGCTCTCGCTGCATGGATTCAGTGATTTTTAAAAAAAAGCCGGAAATGAAAATAAAGTTTTTTGCCTGAATGACTATTTTGGAAAAAGTTCTCATCATTTTAGTTTACTGCCATTCAGCTTCTTCTTTATAAATAATATTAATAAATAATGACATGCTATTGCTCTAACAGAAGGCCCATTGTGTTTGTTTTCTTCCAGGTCAACTGACAGCAGAGGGAGGAAGTCGACCTCCCCCCGAGAGTAGGGCTTGCCCCGGCGTCCTCAGGCCACGTCCTATAGCTTGCCCCGCCCTTCCGGCATCTCTGTGTCACCGGGCTTTGCAGCAGGCCTGCGGTTTCCAGGCCTACTTTCAGCCCCAGCCGTGCTGCCCCCGTTGCGTGGATCCCAAGGCACCCGGAGACCCTTGCGACCTTCTCGTGAACAGCGGTCGCGGGTCTCCAGGGTCGCAAGGCCGGTGCGTTCCTCTCAAGCCTTACGCAAAGCAGGTGGACGTGGAGAACGTGCAGCAGAACAGCTCGTCCCAGCTCTGTCCTCCTCGGGAGGCGTGGGAGAAGGAGGGTCTGCAGGACCCTGTCACACAGACACAGCACCACCCCCAGCAGCTGTCATCTGGGCAGGACTCTCGTGGCTGCGGTTTCGGCAGCTCCCCTCCGGAACCGCTCCAGCGCTGCCCCGAGCCGCCGCCGACCGGAGTGCACAGCTGGGTGGACCTTGACCAGTTGAAGCTGGTGATGAAGCGGAGCAGACTCGAGGTAGACAGGCAGAGGCCTCGGGCGGTGGCGGACCCGGGTGGGCTGGATCTAGGAGGGGCGGAGGCGGAAGAACCGCAGCAGCAGCAGCCGCAGCAGCAGCAGGGAGAGCCCTCTCCGGTACCGGCATGCAATGCAGACCCCACGGCCAACTGGCAATCACTGGAAGGAGCTCGACTGCTGCCGAGCAGCAGCTGCAGCCGCTCGGTGAGTCAGTGCGGTTGACCAGAGCAGCGCATGCCTCTTGAAGCCCCGCTGTTTCTCATGTGAGCTGTTGACCACAATTCTCTGGCCTCTGCGTTCCCTCTCTGCTTCAAAGGTTTTACGCTGGGGGGTGGTGGTCTCACTTTAGACTGTGCTAATACAAGCATGTCACAGCAACTAGGGCATCAACAGCTGTGCAGGAACATATAGAGCAGCGCTTGTCTGCCCGGATGGGTCCTGGGCGACTTTAACAAAGAGCGACAGGTTCGTCGCTCCGAGCCCGACGCAGACAGAAACGTCTTGGTGCTGTTTGTTTATTCCTGGGAAGGACCGACTTAAAGGTAGAGAAGATTGCGAGCAGGATCAGTATGAAAGCATGCGGTGCAGCGTATAACAATGTTATGCAGTGTGATTCTTCGCATGTTTTCATTTCATCATTTTTTACATAAAATCAACTTTGACTCATATGAGGAAAAAACAACAACAAAGTGAAATGACAGGAGCATCAAGCCTGAACAATACCTCCCCCAAAAAAAAAAAAACAAAATAGAAACAGCAGTGTTTCCTGACTTCTCCCTGCACAGGAATTGCTTTCTGCTCACTTTCTGACGCTGCTTCTCGCACCTCAGTCGGTGCCCTGTCAGCCATTATAACTGTGCGGCGTTTTCCAGTAAGGTGCAGCTGTGCTTTGAGCATATTGGGGGGGCCGACGCCGGCATCCCAGTCACAGCATCTCCTGCCACAAGTTCTTAAACGCTAGAAGAACAACCGAAAGCCAAGGCCGGCGTCACCTTCAACACAGGTGTGCTGACAAAACACCCATCCAAGTTACCCCTCCCTGCCACCGCGTCTATAAAAAGAAGACATTGCTCTGCTCATTAGCGCCTCACTCTGTGTTTATTCACTTGTGCAGTACTAAGTATCACTGAGTTAAATGATTGGGAGGCACTGGGGTGCAGTCTCTTATTTACTTAACTTGGCATTAATGAGACACCCGGGGAATAGCGGGCGCTCCCGGTTTTCCCTGCCGCTCATCCTTCTCCATTACCTCCCAGTCTGCGTGCCTCCCCACCTCCCTCCCTCCTTCCCTCCTTCGCTCCTTCCCTCCCCGCCTTCGCTGGCGCCCGCCTGCCTGCCCGCACGCTCGCTTGCCGCGTTCCCTTCTCCGCGACGGTTCCGTGTCTCCGGCCGAGGCGGCGTGACACGTTGCAGGTATGTGCTTTGTGGGGGGGGGGGGTTGTCGGCGTGGATGCCGTCCTCTCCCGGTCTGCCTTGTGCCAGCGGATGCAGGGGCCTGTGTGAGCAGGAAGAGGAGCGTCATCACTCGAGGGGAACGCAGCTGCGTCTCAAGACTACTTCTCTAATCACGTTACCGTGCGGCCTGCTGGAAGAGGGAGCGGAGCGGGGTTGTTTGGTTTGAGGATGTGTGTGTGTGTGTGTGTGTGTGTGAGAGAGAGATGTACATGTGGCGATTTGCGCAAGGAGATTTCTGTTGTCGGACTTCCATTCTAACAGCGCTATCAGTCTCTGCAGTTTGTTTGGATTCAATTCTGGTGCCGCAGAAGGGCAGTTGTGCACCCGTGCTGCTCCAGCCAGATGCGAGTTCTTCAGCTTCAGTTTGGACGCCGCCGACTCTTCTCCCACTCCCTTCTCTCTCCTGGGCCGCGGCTCTGGGTTTGAGTGAGCCTTAACCGTGCCCCGTGAGAGCACAAGTGACCGTGACTGTGTCTCCTGGCAGGTTTCCGCCTCGCCGGAGATGTCATTGCCGGTACGCGGATCGCAATGGGGAAGGAGGCCCGAATCCCGGAGCGCTCCCTCCCCCACCCACACCCCTGCCCCCAGCCTCCGTGACGCCCGGCCCACAGGGGCCGCTCGCAACCTAGCAACAGCAGGTGGGGAGCAGGGCAACGCGACAGGCCAGGTAACCGCACCGCTGTGCTGGAGTATGTGGGGGAGGGGAGGGGGGGGGGGCTTCTGTCAGCTCTACTGAAACTGTAAACAAATGGCTGACCAAGCAGTAACTAACTGTCATGTCATACACTTACACCGCTGCCTCATCGTTTTAACAGCAGAGCAGTGGCGCTCCATAATAATGAACAGCATCATACAGCCAGTTATGCACAGGTTCCTGCTTTAAAAACTGGCATTAAGTAGGATTAATGCATCAAGAAAAATGTGGACTCGTGACAATGTCCATTTTTAAAAAGAGACTTCTTGACTTCCTCTGGAAATTGCATTGGTGTTGCAGTTTTTGATTTGCAGAACCGGGTGAAAAGTGGTAACGCAACACAGAGGGACTGTAGACATTAGTCTGAAATGGTGACGTGTGTGTGTGTGTGTGGTGGAAAACTACGTATATGTAGTACAGATTACATGCGTGTGTAAAAGTGTGTACGCAGCTCTCGGGAGGTTTCCAGCCCTGTGAACTTCAACACGTTTGGTGCTCCACCTGAAAACGTTTCCGTCAATTCATATTTTATCTCCCTTCACTAACAGAGTAAAACCAATACTTTCACTGAAGTATTTTTATTAAACTTTCTTTGCAAAAAATGCCTCCCAGGTCCATTTTTTTGTAGGTTGGGCTTTTGGCAGCAGTTATACCTCTGACTTTCGTTGCTCTTCTGTGATACAAACTCTTATGTGATGGAACTGAGGGAGAAGCAGCCATTTACATTTATTTATTTAGCAGATGCTTTTCTCCAAAGCAATGTACATCTCATAGAAATCCTATTTATTCAGATGTGTTTGTAGCAGCCTGCCCAGACTGTGAACCTACATGTGGCTTCTTTTCCTTTGCTCATTCTTCAGCCACTTTATGTTTCTAGAGCAGGTTAGGTAATCAATCTTTGATGTCCTCAGAGTTAGACAGCAAAATCTTCCAAACGTTACCGCTGTAAATCAATGTAGGGGGAGATAAAGACCAAAATTGTAGATTTCTAGAGCAAAGCCAGAACATATACACTCACCGGCCACTTTATTAGGTACATCTTGCCAGTACCGGTTTGGACCCCCTTTTGCCTTCAGAACTGCCTTAATTCTTCATGACATAGATTCAACAAGGTGCTGGAAACATTCCTCAGAGATTTTGGTCCATATTGACATGATAACATCACGCAGTTGCTGCAGATTTGTCGGCTGCACATCCATGATGCGAATCTCCCATTCTACCACATCCCAAAGGTGCTCTATTGGATTGAGATTTGGTGTCTGTGGAGGCCATTTGAGTATAATGAACTCATTGTCATGTTCAAGAAACCAGTTTGAGATAATTTGAGCTTTGTGACTTGGCACGTTATCCTGCTGGAAGTGGCCATCAGAAGATGGGTACACTGTAGTCATAAAGGGATGGACATGGTCAGCAACAGTACTCAGGTAGGCTGTGGTGTTTAAACGATGCTCAATTGGTACGAAGGGGCCCAAAGTGTGCCAAGAAAATTCCCCCACAGCATTACACCACCACCACCACCACCAGCCTGAACCGTTGATACAAGGCAGGATGGATCCATGCTTTCATGTTGTTTACGCCAAACTCTGACCCTACCATCTGAATGTCGCAGCATAAATCGAGACTCATCAGACCAGGCAATGTTTTTTCCATCTTCTGTTGTCCAATTTTAGTGAGCCTGTGCGAATTGTAGCCTCAGTTTCCTGTTCTTAGCTGACAGGAGTGGCACCCGGTGTGGTCTTCTGCTGCTGTAGCCCATCTGCTTCAAGGTTCGACGTGTTGTGCGTTCAGAGATACTCTTCTGCATACCTCGGTTGTAACGAGTGGTTATTTGAGTTATTGTTGCCTTTCTAACAGCTCGAACCAGTCTGGCCATTCTCCTCTGACCTCTGGCATCAACAAGGCATTTTCGCCCACGGAACTGCCGCTCACCGGATATTTTCTCTTTTTCTGACCATTCTCTGTAAACGCTACAGATGATTGTGCGTGAAAATCCCAGTAGATCAGCAGTTTCTGAAATATTCAGACCAGCCCATCTGGCACCAACAACCATGCCACGTTCAAAGTCACTTAAATCACCTTTATTCCCCATTCCGATGCTCAGTTTGAACTTCAGCAGATCCTCTTGACCATGTCTACATGCCTAAATCCACTGAGATGCTTCCATGTGATTGGCTGATTAGATATTTGCGTTCACGAGTAGTTGAACAGGTGTACCTAATAAAGTGGCCGGTGTGTATATCCCTCCCGCTGAAGAACAGAGCCAAAGTAGGATGCTGACATTGTGCTTGATGGCCTTCTCCTGGTTGAATTGTACTTAGTCTATACCAAATGTTGTGCTTCCCTTTCAGGCTAAATAGTTTAGTCTTATTACACCACAAAATCTTCTTCCAGAAGGTCTCAGGGTCTGTCACATGTCTTCTGCTAAATTTCAGGCATGACTTAATGATAGCCTTTCTTAGAAGTCACTTCCATCTAGCTACTCCCCCCTAGAGAGGTCAAAGCTATGAAGAGATTGTTAATCTCCTGATAGCTTTGGACTCTTGGTCACTTCACTGACAGATGCCCTTCTAGGTCTTCTTGACATTACTGGCGAGGACCATTTCTGAAGGCTTCTGTACATATAGTGATATGAAAAAGAAAGTACACCCTCCTTCAGTTCTGTGGTTTTACACCCATCTATGCTTTATTAGTATGACTTATTTTTGTTCGAATAAACAGACAAAGTCTGCTACATGGTATGTGTCACATTTTTATCCCTTGTTAAGATTTGATGAAGACTATGTGAGGGTTGCTTTTGTCCTAGTAAGTAAAAGCATGGAAATAAAATAGGGTATACTTTCTCTGTCTCACACACACACACGCATCAGTGAGCACAGAAGGAGAGTTTATTAATTCTGTAAGCGTTTGGAAAATATTAAGTTGTTCTTGGGGTAAAAAAATTTCTGACTTTATGATTTCACTGGGAAACTAGCTTCAGCAAAGTGCTTTTATTGCTCTCATGTTTGCAGTGTGATTGATGAAAGATTTTTTCCCTACATCTGATCTTGGATATCATAGACAAGTTCCAGCAACATAACTTATAACCCGTTGTGCTTTAGAACAAGCCTAAGTTCTTTGCAGCCCACAAATGTAGTGGGGGTTCAACACATTATTTCATCCTGGCAGGCTCCCAGGAGGTTGGTGTCAGAAGGGGCGGAGCCAGTCACCCCGCCTCCCACGCAGACTTGCCACAGACTTTCTGTCCTACGCTCATGGCACGTGTCCACCTACAAGTCAGAGTCAGGTACTCAGCCATTCATTCATAGATATCGGTCATTTTCTCAGTGATGCTCGGTGGCATTTGTAGCCACCGCAGCTGAAAAGCAACAAGAACACAGCACTGCGAGAACGTCCTCAGAAACGCTCTGTAATTAGTCTTCTCAGAAGTGCTTTGCTGTTATTGCCATGTCCTACTTTCCCTTCCTTTTTTTTTCCAAAATACAGTAAACATGTTGCTGAGGAGTCTGAAGTGTTTTTTTTTTTTTTTTTTTACCACCCCTCTTATTTTTCGTTAGATAATGCTTATGCATATAAGGAGGTTGGAGCTGAGCAAAGAAATGGAAGACTTGGAGCATCTTCACAGGAGAATATCAGGTACTGTAGGTTTTTTTTTTTTTTTTTTTTTTTTCCCCCTCTGTTTTTCTGTTCTAATGGACAAAGACTGGGGAATATGATTAAAGGAAAACACACATCTTTGTTTCCCCACCCTTTCCATATTAGCAGCCCCAGGGAGGCGGTGGTGGCGGGTCCAAGACAATCCACAGTGCTGCATGGTTGCCTAGAACGGATGAAGGCCCGGGCCACGGCAGGCCAGCAGCCACTGCAGGCACAAAAACAATGCAGCCCACATCTGTGCCCAGACCTCCATCCTGCAGGGGGCACTGAAGAGCATCGCATACAGGTACATCTCTGAACTGCTGGAGGTTTCAGATACTGTTGTGATTATAATTTTTAGCACTCAGTTGACACAAAAAAGAAGCCTCAGTCAGATGGCTTGAGTTTAATTTTTTTGCTTATGCTTTTGTGTTAAAGGCAGGAGCCAGTGAAGAGAGGGTGCCAACCACAGACATGAACCGGTTACCGCCGAACTCTTTGGACCAGACACCCAGTTGTTCACTTCCTGAGTATCCGCAGATTGAGCCATGCAGTCAGGAGAGGCTGGAACAGCATCCCTCACTAATTCAACGCAGACCTCAGGCTGATTTGGAGTCTGATGCAGGCCCGGAGTCCGAATCAGAACCGCGCTCCGAAACGGAGCCAGACATTGAATCGGAGCCGGATTTAGAATCGGAAGCAGATTTAGAACCGGAATTAGACCAAAATCCAGAATCGGACATGGGTCTAGAGTCCGATCAACAGCCTGAGCTGGAATTGGAGCCACAGCAGGAGTCAGAGGTTGATATAGATTCTAATCCGGAACTGGAGTCGGAGATGGCATCGGCCCAGCCGGAGGAATCAGAACCAGACGTGGAGCCAGGTGCACAGGGGGAAGCAGAGCCATGCTTGGAATCAGAGATTGGTCTGAGCGCCGATGCCGGTGCATACACCATGGTACCCAGTGTCGAAGACAGTATCCCCAGCGAATGTAGTGATAGACATGCTGGTGGTGGTGTGGAGATGGAGAACGAAGACTTTTGTGCCGTGTGTCTGAATGGGGGAGACCTGCTCTGCTGTGATCGTTGCCCCAAGGTCTTCCACCTGTCGTGCCACGTTCCCCCCCTCCTCAGCTTTCCTACGTAAGTGCTGACCTGGACCGCCATTGTGATTTTCTGATTGCTGCGACATTTATAACCAACCTCTGCTTGCTGCCCCCCAGAGGAGACTGGGTGTGCACGCTGTGCCGAGACGTCCAGAAGCCGGAGGTGGAGTATGACTGTGAGAGCAGCAAGGGGAAGGGAGCCCAGCATGGTCTGTCTGCATGTGATCGGAGGGTATGTTTGGGCCACGGTGTCTTCATTCTGCCGCTACTGCTGCTGTTTGACTCATGGCCGTCTACTCACCTGCGTGCATCCGTGTCCGTGTTTTGCTCTACAGAAGTGTGAGAAGCTGACATTGTTCATCTATTGCAACATCCTGAGCGGACCTTTCCACGAGCCGGTCAGTCCACTGGTAAGTGTCTTAACTTGCGAGAAAAAGAAGGAGACTCGGTGTTTGTAGAGTTCTGTTAAATTCGGAGTGAACAGACAAGTAACAGTTTAATCTTTAAGGGTTTGTATAGTTAAATGAAATGCAAGACAAAACACCCAAAAAATGTTGGCATTTGTACTCCAGATTTCATGATTTTTCATTTTCCACATTGTTTTTTTTTTTTTTTTTTCTTCCCCACAACAGGCCAGACATTATTACCAGATCATCAAGAAGCCTATGGACCTGTCTGTCATCAGGAGCAAGCTCACAAAGAAGGGCCCCCAGCAGTACTGCACACCTGAGGAGTTTGTCGCGGACGTCTTGCTCATGTTCAGAAACTGCGCAAAGTTCAATTATGTGAGTAACGGTTTCGGCTCATGTTGCGTAGAGGGCCCGACTGTGAGCGCAGCTGACCCCTGTCCATGCCCTTTCTCCCTGTGCCATGTAGCCGGACTCCGAAGTGGCTCAAGCAGGCCAGAGTTTGGAGATATTCTTCAACTCCAAGCTGGAGGAAATATACCCTGAGAGGACCTTCCCAGCTCTCGATGACGACTCGGACAGTGACGATTATGAGGATTTCCCTACGGCAGGCATGGCTGGTTTCCCGTGGCCAGATGGGAGGGAGCACAGCCACAGGAAGAGGAAGAGGAGGCGTTCTCTCAACTGGAGGAAACATCACTTCTGAGCTTGCATGGGTCTCACACAAGTCATACCTGCTGCCTAATATTTTTAACCTTTTTACTGAATGTTAGGTCTTACTCCATGAACAGTTTTCACTTTCTGAAAATATCAAAGAAGTTTCGTGGTCTACCCTAGATATATCTCCGTCATTAATGTCACCTGTTCTGTCCGAGTACAAGAAGCAGTAGAGGAATGGAAATACTGTTGTGTAGATCTGTAAAATGTATGTCATGTAGAGCTTGCTGATGATTTTTGCTATTTCAAACTACACCTGTAGAATTTGCTGGCATTCTTGATACTATTTTAAATTTATATATTGTATATATTTGTAATTTTTTGGTAGCCAGAGTGTTGCGGAATATGTATATAATACATGCTGCTAGCCTTTTCCTGAGGGGTCCCTGTTGCCCTGGGATGTGGTTTCCTCAATGCCCAGCAGCTGGGGCTGTAGTTTAAGCTGAGGCAGGACACGAGGTGAATGAGGAGGCTCATGTTACACCGCTCAAAGACCAGGAAAGAGATTGCCAGAAATTGCATGCGAGACGAGAGCGTCTCCAGCCCCGTCCACAATCAGGAGCACGCAAGGTGTTCCGGGGGTCCAGAGCGTTTACCAGGAGCTGCTAGGCTGCCCCTATGCATCCTCATCCTTGGAATGCAATTAGACGACAAGTTTTCTGGGCATTGCAGTTTTTATGAGACAACTATAAATAATTGAGAAGATCCGTGGTGGGGCTGTTACATCACAAGGGTTTAATGGAAATAAATGGAACCTGTACCGATGTGACTAAGAGCAGCTGGCGGAGTGGCAGATTGCACCGGCCTGTGAAGGAGATTGCTGCTTATGCCTGTTTGCTTCAGTTAGCAAAATATTTACAGTGCTAAATATTGTTTTTGTTTTTTTTTCCTGCAATATAAAATATGCCCTATGTAAGTGATTAACAGAGACTGGAACTTTTTTATTAGCTACATGCATTACCAAAATGTATGGTCATGTTGACTTAACTTGGCATTCCAATAAATTTCCTCTGGTTTGTACCCCAACACTTCCTGCACCGGTTTACTTTTCATTTTTTCCTTGCAGTTGCCTACACTTCTCTTACTTTACGGAGTATTATGTAGTCAGTCTCTCATATATATACATATATAAAGAGAGAGTCTCTTTCCTAATGTAGTATTAGTTCAGCGACCGATTTCTGAGGATCCTTTTGAAACAGGATTTTGTGCCAGGCGGTGCCCTGGTAACCTTGCAGAAAGATTAATCGACCTAAATTGTGGTGGATTTTTTTCTTCCCTAAAAGCACGGATTTTAAATTTGAAATTCCTGTGTGTCTTTTTCACATCATCGTCTTGTTTTTGATTATAATCACTTCCTGGAGTTATTAAAATGGCTGATGTCTATTTTAAACCACCACATTTTGCTCTCACGTCTTACATCAAGACAGCCCTGTCATTTCATGCCCAGAAAAAGAATCCAATAAGCTTTAAAGTATTTAAATTTTTTTTCCCTTCTCTAAAAAAACCCATCCCCCTGTCTAATTGGGCTGGAGGCCTGAGGTCTGACAGAATGAGGCTGTGGATGTGTGTGTTGGAAGTCTGCATGCCGTGTCTGTCTCCAACTTGGTCCATGTGCTTCTAACGCTCCTCATGCTCCTTGCGCTCCCCGCTCGGTCGTCTTCTCCTCTCCCCGAAAAAAGACGCAGAGCCTCTCCGTTGCTGAGCCGAAGCGGCAGCGGCTGCTCAGGTAGCAGACGGAATGCTATAGTAGTTTCTCCACAGATCAGACGCTGAGATGGCGCAACATAAATTATTTCCTGAGAGACTCGTATAAACCATTTTGCCTCTACGTTTATGTTGTATAATTTATAGAATAATGGCATTCAGAAAAGACAGTAAATTAAGCTACAAGGCACTTCATAGCGATAACCTCCGTATAAATGCCCATATTAGCCTACAGTGTAATGTGCAATAAAATAAGGGACCTGACTTGATGATCTTTATCTGTAGTACTAATTCTTATCTGCGACATGCAGCCATTTACCGAGACTGAATCTGTGTATGATTTATGTGTTTTCAAGAACTGCTAGTTAAGTGCCTCTTAAACAGCTGGAGAGAAACCAACACACTGCTATAATCTTGCGTCATGAACCATTCAGAAGTGTGTTCTCTGTTCATCTCTGCTTTGTCCACAGAGTCTAAAGGCCTGCTGTGCTTTGAATGGCCGCTTTCAAGCTGTTCACTTTTAGTTTGGCTTCTGTCGGAGATGATTCGGGAATCCTGGCTGCCTCACACAAGAGAACTGATACAAAGACAGGTCTATTTGAGACTTCTCCAACCAAGTTTCTCATTAATTTGTATTACCATTATTTAGCTGCTTGTTAAACACTTTTCCCACACCTACAGACTGTCTTAAAAGTTCGGATATCTCTACATGAATATGGCAGGATATTGAATCAGACAAATGAAACTTTATTACCATTCTGAAGGTGCCAGCAGTGTGGTTTTCTGAGAATTAAACCTTTAATCTTTTACTGACAAATCCAATTTATTTACCCCTTTGCACTAAGACACTCAACCCTAACCCAATCTTTGTCGTCAAAACTGTAGTTCGTGAGGACATAGCTGGACAGGAATGCACTGACCTGTCTTAAAATCCCATTTCAGGGGCTGTGGCCAGAGGTTGGCTCCACTTTGAGCCCACAGGATGAACTGCAGGTCAAGGCTCTATACAGCCAACTGTCTCACCAGTGCAGAGACCATCATTCAAAAAGAAGCATTCCATCCATCCATCCATCCATTTTCAATGGATTATTGTCAAGTTCCAGTGGTCTGGAGCCTATCCTGGAAGCATAAGGTGTGAGGCAGGGTACACCCTGAACAGGACTCCATTCCATCTCACACACTTGTACATTCACTGTGGGCAATCTAAAATCATCAACTCACCTGAAACACATGTCTATGGACTGTGGGAGGAAACCGGAGCAACGGGGCAAACTCCATACAGGCTGAACCACAGTGCTGCCCGGGGATACAATAGCAGCAGACATATGTTTCCAGCCCCTGAGCTGTATTTGCTAATATAACCTCTGAATATGAGATACATGGAAAAGTAACTGGTTCTGTGTATATTTACTGTGAAAGATAGAGAACAGCTGTTTGACTCCATATTGGCTGCAGTCCGGACCATCTGATGGCTATTACCCAACTTGACACGAATCAGACTGCGTCTGTGTCTAATCAGGACTGTCCTTCACAATGTGAAGTACATGACTCCTTAAAGAAGTTCTCCTCCCCTGAGCAGTTTTGATGAACACCAAGATCTCGAAAACCTAACAAAGACTGGATAATAATTATGTCAAATTATCTTCTTCCATCAAACTGCCTTAAAGAGATTAAATAGACTGATGTTTATTATTCCCTTTGAAACTTGTACTCTGCAACTGCTGATTTCTTTCATGTCCTAATTTCTTAAATTCCAAAAAATCAAATCTGAAGAAAGAACAGTGTAATTCCAGTAAAGGAACTTGGCACGTGGCACAGAACACGGTGATAGCTTTTACTATAGGACTTCAAAAGGTCAGATTTTACTCAAAACGTGCAGGCGTGCACCCGATAATTGAAAGCATACATTTTGTTGCATTTAAAATGCATTACACATGACGGTGTGTACTGTGTTCTTGTGACCTAAGTTTTATTACCATTACATGAGAGTTGGGGGGGTGCGGTGGTGCAGCGGGTTTGGCCAGGTCCTGCTCTCTGGTGGGTCTGGGGTTCGAGTCGTGCTTGGGGTGTCCTACAGTGGACTGGTGTCCCATCCAGGGTGTGTCCCCTGCCCCTCAAGGCTTGCGCTTTGCGTTACCGGGTTAGGCTCCGGTTTGCCGCGATTCCACTTGGGACAAGTGGTTTCAGATAATGTGTGTGTGTGTATATGAGAGCTGACAGGAATGGAAACCTGCAGGGAGTAGTAATTTTGAAACGAAACAAATTTTTCCAGTAGAAAATTAAACTTTGCTCTGAATTTATGGCAAGTTAAAGTTAAGGTCAGTTAGAAACTTGTAAACACAGTGTTCGCTGTATGGCAGCCTGATTGATTGAACCAACACAAGATGCACTGTATATGTTTCAAACAAATAGCTCAGTGCATGCACGCTAAGGAAAAGAGATGTTGGATGAAAGCAAGTTTCTGTTGTTCTCTTGGAACATGTGAGTCTGCAGATGAAGTAGTGATGCTATTGCTGATATTTTGGCATGATTTGGGTTGAAAGAAGCATTCAGTCTGAAAAGATTTGCTTTCTTACAAAAGCAGAGCCAGTCCTGGACAATCCCAGGATTCCTCTTGGCTCATAATTATGAAAATGACTGGTTGACTCTTTCATAGCCTGCAGAAGACCCACAGGTACCTTTGAGGAATGCTCTAAGAAGCTTTGAGGAACCTCACAAGAACCCAGTGGGAACACATTTACTAGACACTTTCCTCCAAAGCAACTTCTAATGAACTGTATGTACTGTTATCAGCCCACACACCTTACTCACCAAGGTGACTTATACTGCTAGATACACTGGGTCACTCATCCATACATCAGTGGAACACACTCTCTCTGTCTCTCACACACTATGGGGGAACCTGAACAGCATGTCTTTGGACTGTGGGAGGAAACCCACACAGACAGAACATGCAAACTCTACACAGCCTGAGCAGGGATTGAACTCATGTCCTCTCACACCACCCAGGCACTGTGAGACAGCAGCACTACTTGTTGTGCCACCATGACACCCAACACTTGAGAATCATCACAAGAAGCCTTGGGGATGCAGCAGGAACCTTTGAGGCTTCATGAACCCATGAAGAACCCAACAGGAACTCTTGAAGAATGCAGCAGAAACTCTTGAGGATCATCATAGGAACCCTTGAGTACCCCAATAGGAACCCTTGAAGAACCAAGTTGGAACCCTTGAACAAAGCAGCAATAACCCTTGAGGATCATGACAGGAACCCCTGAGGATGTTCCAGCACCATGTACTAACTGCGCTTTCAGTGTTGAACCTGTGTTCAATCTGCAGGCCTACATGGCCGCTGCAGTACCTCCCTCCTTCCCCCCTTGTGACAGCTCCATCTCTAATCCTCTGTGAAAGAGGATCACGTCTTAGGAACAGTCGGAGTGTGTTTTCCCGCTGCTTTTGATCAGAGCGTAATGAAGAACAATAGTAACTGGGATCCTTCCTGCCCAAAGAGCATTAGTCATAACCATGCTTGTGCCTGTTTTAGATTGTCATATCACTGAAGAATGGCCACAGTGTCTGTGTGTTTATATGTTTGCGGGTATGTTTTGCTAAAGGTGCAGAGACATTTTTTGAGGAAGATGAACAGTAAAACCTCAAATGAGACAATAAGAGCATTACCCTAGGAGGTAAAATGCCTTTTTCAAAGTTTTTTTATTTCCAGAGTCTTTAAAAAAACCTAAAAAATATGTTATTTGTTATCAACTTGAATATTTCCAGTTTTGGTTGGGATGAAACTAGAATTATTTTATTCTAGCAAAGCGAGAGTCAGTGTAAAGTCACCACAATGCATGGGAACAAATGTGTGGGTTCTGCACGTGGGGCGGTTGAAGATGGGGCAGAGGGAATGTTTCCATGGGGGGAGGACATGTGATGGGCCCTTTTGTGGTGGGATGCGTGTGCTGTTTGATCTTGTGCACTACACACCAGCTGTGCTCACCAGTACACAAATCAAACGATCTGGAAGGAGCAACCGTCTCTCTTGACTGGGGACCGCAGGCGACCGTGCCAGAATGCAAAGCCATCGACCTTATTTGTTATGCATGCGCTACTTGAATCTCAAGATTGGACAGTGTTTCAGCATCAAGAAGAGAAACTTCTTGCTAATTCCACTCCTATAAAGTTTCTAGTTTCTCTCCTTGTCACAGAGAGCACTTGGTCAGTAAAAGAAAAGTGGCTAAGCTGAAGCAGTAAGACCT
This sequence comes from Scleropages formosus, assembly GCF_900964775.1. NCBI lineage: Eukaryota > Metazoa > Chordata > Actinopteri > Osteoglossiformes > Osteoglossidae > Scleropages > Scleropages formosus. The sequence goes on from NC_041807.1 coordinate 8,691,573, forward strand.
TATTGCTTATTATGTTTATTAATTTTATGCCAAGTAAATAAATTGAAAGGTTCAAGTTTCAGCTAGTCAGTCTTCATTAGAGTGAACTAAAGGAACCTAAGTTGCTATGAGCCAGTTAAATATTGATTAACATTAATCTGGAGTCGTCATTATTATTATTATTATAAGAATAATATAAAAGTATTACAATAATAGTGAACATATCTATCCCTGTATAGTGATAATAGTAGTAGTGTAATTAGAATTTTAATTGTTTTTAAGATATCAACCAACAAATCCAGTTAAAATAAACTACAATTACTCCGGAGTTTTATTATTATTATTATTATTATTATTATTATATTTCTTACAACTACATTTATCTGACACTTTTCTCCAAAGTGACTTAGAATGTTAAGCTACTTGCAGTTATTTACTGCTTTATACAGCTGGGTAATTTTTTACTGGAGAATTTTAGGGTAAATACCTTCCTCAAAGGTATTGCAGCAGTAGGTTAGATTGAAATTGGCAACCTTCGGATCCAGATGCAGTAGCTCTAACCACTACTCTACTACTCTACCAGCTGCACAACAACAGCAACAACAGCAATAATAGTTTTAATGGGTTTGTAGATATCGACCAGCAAACCGCTCGGCTGGATATCCCATTTATTGGTGAAAGTAATAACCCTGAAGGGGTGGTTTGAGGAGCACAATAACTTATTTCACTGAGTCCATTTGATAATGACCCTTCGTGTATTGGGCACGGCCCGCTGCAGACCACCGCTCCATTACCATAGAGAACGAGGGGGCTCAGGAAGTGCTTCTACAGTTTCAAATTGGATTGGAGTAATTTAGTGGAACTAAAATGTTTTTTCCATGAAAAGAAGGAATGCTTGGGAGATACACTGTGTTAATCGACCAAATTGTTCTATGGAATTCTAAGCCCTGTGTTATCCGAGCTAAAAATGTAACATTCGCAGCATACCCGGTGTTAAATCAGTCATTCTCGGCCTCGACCCTGAATCCTGCTCCATTTCAGGAGAAAGTATGAGAAGATTGGTGGAGGTCATTGATATGTCTTCATCATGTCGTCATTCACATTTATTCATTTGGCGGACGCTTTTTTCCAAAGTGACATACAATTATTTTCTACTAGTATTTAGTTGACACCCTTGTCCAAGGTGTTAGATGCACCACTAGATAAATGGTACTAAGCTCCCTAAAAACATTCACACATCTACACAGCAGACCAATGGAATGCGTGTGCACATACACACACACACACACACACACACACACACACACACACAGACAGAGAGAGAGAGAGAGAAAGAGAATTTCATTATAACATTTCTATAACTTTTCTCATTTTCTCACAGCCATGAATTATTTGCACAAGAAGAAAAGGAGTACCATATCCGCCATGTACCGTCAATGTAAGAAACCTCCTTTGTATGACGGTAGCAGGGCCACTATAGTAGTAAAGCCCTACAAAGGTTGCTCTGCAGGGCGGTTAAAACAGTTTCCTGAAACCAAAATAAGCTGCTGCCAACTTTTAGTTCCTCTTCTATTAAGGCCTCTCATTTAAAAAAAAACAAAAAAAAGTTAATTTTTTCACATACTGTTTTTTGGAAGGGAAAAAGCTACTATCTTTAGAGTTTCCATATATTATTTACGTTTAGTGCAATTACTTTTGGCGGTGCGTGCTATACACAGTGCGCACACGGCAATAATTGGGATTTCACTGTTTAACTCACACCTTGCTAATGCCGGCCGAGTGTCGCAGCTCTGTTTTACGGCAGCGATGTTATTCAAACCAAATGTGCGCAGAGTACTTTTCCAGGCCCGGGATGTCTGTGCCATTGCTCTTGAAATGGACCAGTGACTTTCCATTTGACTGGAATATAATGAAACATAGTAGGGTAACAAAAGGCTGCTCATTTAACTCTGCTGAGTAACTGGAGAAACAAGTGTGTGTGAGTGTGTGTGTGAGTTTGGGTGGGTGTTAGTAACACAGAGGAACCGAAAAAGAGTCAGTGATGATACAAAATTTAATTTGAATGCCAATGCATATATTTATTAAAGGGTTAGAGAGGGACAAACGTTTTATTGAGAGAAACAAGGTACAATAACTTGTTAAATATATTATATCAAAATGGTATAAATAAAGATAGGTCCCTGAACTCTCTTCGTAATCTAGTCCTGGTTTCAGTTCTTTTTTTTTACCTTTATTAATACTTCTGTGTTATGCTAATGAGGCCTCATTTTATTCAAACTTTTCTATTGTTGTTGTCCCCCCCTCCCCTTTACTGTATTTACTTTGTTTATTTAGTGATACGCCTTAAGATGAATATTTTCTCTTTGTGAAGTAACATTTTTGCCGACTCTGTGCCACTTCCACCATTTTGCGATTACCATGCGGCGCTCTCGGTTCGAGCGCTACACCATCGCCTACTGCATGACCTCAGAATTGTACGCATGTATGTCATTTCCCGCACGATATACGGTCGCGCTGACGAAGGCGCCCCGTTGAAACGCGTCCGTTCCGAAAAATAAAGCTATTTTGCTACGCTCGTGCGTGCTCTCACATCTTTGCTTCAATGTATGCATTTAGCGAGCTCGAAAAGAGAGGGATTCTGTCCACGTCCCGAGGAAGGTTTCGGAAATATGTGAGCAATTAAGGTTGTTAAGTCAAAGCGTATTGTACACACCCCGTTGGAAGATGTTCACTGCAATCATTACCTTCAGACGATGGTCTACTGGACCCCTGTAACTGCAGCCAGTTTGAGGAGCACGAGCCAAGGGCTCAAGAACATTACTGGATCTGTTTTATGTACCTATGTAGGAAACAGGAGCCATGGCAACGCGATGGGAATGTTTAACGAGTGCGGCGCTCGACAAGAACAGCTAGAGAGAGACTGCAATCCTGAGACCGCGTCATGTCATAGGAACAAATCTACTGTACATGCTTAGCACTCGTGGGCACGGTACTAAGTAAGGAAGCCAAACTGTTCTTGAGCGTAACACTCCGTGTTGTGTTTTTCATTACACGTCTAAGGCTTGTTTTATAAAAATGGGAAATGAAAAAGTTGTGATTTAAGGCTGTAAGAGTAGGGGACGTTCCCCCCCCCCATCGGCTTCTTCTGAACGGCCAAGCTGCGAAGAGGGTGCCACAGACCGGGAGTCTGAAGGTATTCGTTGGCGTGATGACCTTTGAGTAACCCTCCGAGCCCGGAGCTTTTCTCCTCAAGTGGGAGGAGAGTTCAGGGAACGCGTGTGTGTTTTTCTTCAGCGGTGGAGCCGCTCTTCCAGGCAAAGTAGAGGCGAGAGGACGAGACGACGGGAGAGGAGAGGAGGGAGAAGACGAGGAGCGGAGAGGAGAGAAGAGGACGGGAGGAGAGGGGAGAAGTGCGGAGAGTGGTGGAGAGAAGAGGAGAAGGAAGAGGCCACAAGAAGAGAGGAGAGCGGCCGCATCTCCGAGGGAACGGACGACCCCCTGGCCAGCCCTGACTCTCTGCAGACATGAACGACATCAAGCTCGCTTTGCTGGGCAGCGAGGGAGCTGGGAAATCAGGTGAGAGCGGGGGCCGCCTCCAGAGGTGTTGGGGATGCCGGACGCTCTTTGCAAGGAACCTGGGGTGATGGGTTCAGGGATGTAGGAGTCCCTGTGCATGGGTTCCCAGTTCATGGTGGGGGGTTTCGGGAAAACGCGGTTATTCACCAGCCTCCAGGGTAGATTGTCCTGCTCCGCTCTGTGTCCCTACAGCACATATCAGTTACAGCAGGCAGTAAAGCTGTTCCTCATTACTGAGAAACCCTTGCAGCCTTCGGCGTGGATGAGGGGTACTGTTTATGACATATGAGCACGTGTGTGTACTGGCTCTGACGACAGTGGAAATGGAGACTTTCAGCGACACCTGGGATACATAATGCGATCAGTATGAAACAAAGCAAAACAAAGTGAGACGAAAATCAGTGAGGGTAACACGGCTCCAATAGGTCACAGCCCACCTCCCCACCCCCCGGGTGGGAAACGAGCAAGGGGACAGACATATTTCCAGCACGGGCAGAAACTGTCCCTCACGTGATGGAGCTGCCGAGTGCCGTTAAAACCCAGGACTTAATTAGGGATTAGCGGGCGTGTGATTGAAGGAATGTGCGAAGTGGAAGATGGCGCCTTTTGTGGCGCTCAAAGCGAAGTGGGGACAAAATGGCTGAGAGTAAATAAAACAGCGGGACGCCGTCCACAGCCAGCGCCGTCCTGCCTGGTCCGAGGGCCGTTTCTGCTGCTGCACATTTTGCCAGCTGCAGGGGGACCGAGCGGTGGAGGAGGGGCGTGCGATGAACACCCGGTGCGTGCCGAAATCCAAAACGGGCCTTCGCGCGATCGCAGATTAATGACATTTTATACACAGGAAGCTGTGTTCAAATGGTCAGGCAGGACTCTGTCTCTCACACACACAGAGAAAGCTCTAAGAAATAACTGTTCCAGATATGCTAAATATGCACAAATCCTCAGAGCGAACTGTCCAGGCCTTTCATGTGGGTCTGGTTTTAGCCCAGGATCTCAGACCCTTAGCTCATGCTCTGATCTACTGCGGTCGCTTTTCACCCGCCACCTCGGTGGATTGAGTACAGAAGGAAATGTACCGATGTCCAATTTCCTGCTGCTTTCTCTTGCCAGCTGTCCTCGTGAGGTTCCTGACCAGGCGCTTCATCGGGGAGTACGCCTCCAACACCAGTGAGTCCTCGAGTTTCTGACCGCGATGCTGTATGATACCGTAGTACGAAGGCAGAGTCACGTCACTAGTGATTCAGATGTATTTGCACCGCTGCTATTGATATGCATGGACTTTGCTGTTGCGGACAATTCTGTAAATGAAGAGCAGCTTTATATTAGCGTTAGTCCGACGCATTTATATTTATTCATTTTGTTAATGCTTTTCTCCTAAGCAGTTTACAGATATTTACCCTTTTATACAGCTGGATCATTTTTACTGGAGCAATACAGGGTAAGGTTCTTATTCAAGGGTAATACAACAAGGGTAGGATTTGATCCTACATCCTCCAGCTCGAGAGCAGCAACGCAAACCTTTATGCTACCTGCTGTACTTGTCATCCATTTTCATCAACCTGTTTTCCAATGGGGGGGGCACAGTGGCGGGGTGGTGCGGCAGGCTTGGCCAGGTTCTCCTCTCTGGTGGGTCTGGGGTTCGAGTTCTGCTTGGGGTGCCTTGTGATGGACTGGCGTCCCATCCTGGATGTGTCTTCTCCCCCTCTAGCCTTATGCCCTGCGTTGCCGGGTTAGGCTCTGGGTCATCGTGATCCCGCTTGGGACAAGTGGCTTCAGCCAGTGTGCGTGTGTGTTTTCCAGTGCAGAGTCATGGTGGTCCAGAGTCTACCTTGGAAGCATAGGGAACGAGGACATATCCATACTGGTTGGGATGCTAGTTCATCACTGGGCAACTGTGTACACACAAGCACAAAGGGCAATGTAGAATCATTTGTTTACGTTTTGGATAGTTGTTGCAGAGATGTTTTTTGGAGCTTTACAAATAGCTAATCATTTACATCTGTCTCATGACAAGCCAGAAATGAAAGGCCTGAGACATTGTAGTTTACAAAGGAGTGTTTAATTTCCCGTCGCTCCTATTGTGGCTCATTCCCCCATGTGCACTGATTTATTTGCTGCAACAGGACAGTCATTCCAGGGATTTTTGAGGCTCACAGTAATCACGGCTCCGTATCGCAGCCTGATGCGTTTCACATTGTATCGGTCTTCGCTTTCGGGCGATGCTTGTAAACGGCCGTTCACGTTTAACTACCGACTTATTTTTGAGATCAGAGGCAAATTTACTGCGGCGCACGTGTTCCCCATTACAGTGAGCATTGCTGCTGACATTTTATACTTTTGTTGCAGATTCCTTATACCGTAAAAGGCTCTCCATCGATGGCAGACAGCTGAATCTGGAAGTCTTTGATCCATGTTCTCAGGTACATAATTATGTATACTTTGTTCCAGCAAACATAGTCTTCTCACGATACTGTAAAAGCAGGCCAGCATTTTTTAAGTGGTGTAACTAACAGAATGTTATTGCTGCTCTGGGTTGGTATATCCACATCTGGGCCTGCATTGCCCTCTGGCATACCCCCACAGAGGTAATGAAACCTTAAAAATGCCCCAGCCCATCCCTGCATGATTCCACATGGAATATTTACTTTCACTGGACAGGACTTATGGGCTTATGGTCAATCTTTATACGTATAGGATAATTCAGCGGATTTTCCTACATAGTTGACTTGTATAGTCATGTCCACAGGCCTAGTTTAGGGGGTATGCACGGATACTGTGATCACTGCCAACCGGGATATTAAATGCACACTAGAGTGATTGCATTCATGGTCTCTGCTGTTGACAACTTTGGATTGCTGGATATCCCAAGACTTTAGGATCACACTGTAAAGCACTGCGCTTTTGACACTGACATTAATTTCGGCAGCATCTGCAGTACAATAGGCTTGTGTTTTGTGCCTCCTGGCACTAAAAGAGCATAACCATGTAGGATTCTGATAAACGGCCAACGCCCCCTCCTTCCCCCTCCCGTCCCCCTTCTGAAACCAGAATGTGGAAAGCAGGTGCATCCTGGAAGAGCCGATGGAGTGGGCTGACGGTTTTGTCGTGGTGTATGACATCAGCGACCGCCTATCTTTCCTCAACGCCAAGAGCATCCTGTGCCAGATCAAAGAGGCTCGCATGGAGAGCTGCAAGGGGTGAGCCATGCCGTGACCCAGAGGGATTTAAGGGTCAGAGGTCAGAAAGTGGGACCTCTTCTTACTGGTGCCATAGGCTTTAACACTTTATTAGAGATGGCTCTATTAGGCTGAGGAAATGAACACAGAGCCAGCTGTGTGGATGGAAATGTTACCTTATAAGCCTACATAAACAGATTTATGAGGATTTAGAGCCCCTGGGCTCCCCAAAGTTAATTATATGGAAAAATTAATTCTACCGCTCAATCGCATCGGCCTTGTAATGGGGTTGTATCCAATTTTCTCTCATGTATTAATTATAATATTATGAAATATTAGCAGAACTTGGTTTTTTGTTGGACATTCATTATACGGGAAGCGATTTAGAAACAATGCTAAATGGGAGTCTGAAGCAGTAGAGCTGGAGGTAATTACAGCTATCACACATGGGCAATGGGGCCGCGCCAAGTGGGCAACCTCCGCTTCCCCTCGCACGCTACCAGAGAGACGCTACCATCCAACAAAGTACAGTGAGCAGAGTGCACATGATTTAAGTGCAATCTTGGACCTCGGCTGAAGCCAGAGTGTGGATGGCGTAAAGGACTGAGAATGTCTGCGAAAATAATTCAGCCAGTGAATTTTCTGTCAGTCCAGGTTCTGACATCATAATCTGTTTCAAAATTGCCTGTGCAGTACTCTTGGTGCTGCTCTGAGCATGCATGTGCAGTGATATGGCCAACGCTAGACCTAGGGGCTCCATCACTGTTGTGTGATGAGTGAGGTTGTTTCCCAGGCCTGGTCCTCACCTGCTCTCACCTGGTACAGAGAGGCGGATGTGCCCGTGTGCCTGGTTGGGAACAAGCAGGACCTGTGCCATGCCCGGCAGGTGAGCAAGGAGGAGGGTCGCTCCCTGGCCCTGGAGCACAAGTGTCCCTTCCAGGAGGTGTCTGCGGCTGAGGACCACCAGGAGATTTCGGGCCTTTTCATCAAGCTCATCCGTAGCGTGATGGAGCACCTGAAGCATCGGGCGGACCGCCGCCGCTACAGCGGCTCTAAATCTATGGCCAAGCTCATCAACAATGTCTTTGGAAAAAGGAGGAAATCTGTCTGAGGCCAGGAGGCTGTGAGACTGGTGGTTTGGGGATAGCAAGAGCAGCACCCCTTTAGAGGATGTTGGACTCCTGATGTCAGGACACTGAGCGAGCCAGTTCTGTATCTTTCTGTAAAAAAGAACGTTTATGAAACGGAACACTCCTGCTAGTCCAAGTGGCATGCTCAAGGTCCGAAGAAACCCTTCATAATACTTAGGGCGATAAAAATATCCACAGATATAGATAATTCTCTTTTCTGAATATGTAATCACTTGTTTAAAACATGTGTCCCGTGCTGGGACCTGTAGAGCTGTTAAATCAATGCCTCCAAGTGCAGGTCCTTATCTGCTCCTGTCCATGCAGCTTTTTGTTTAAACTAAGCCCACATTTAATTAGCGCTGGTTGAACAGTTTAGTGAACAAAGATAAAGATTCAAATAACTTGAAACGATATTTTCACTGGCTTATCACCTTAAAACCAAAAGTCTGGTCATAACTCGATTCTTCGTGAATCCAAAGTCACTTACTACGAATCCATTGCCAATAAAAGCTTAACAGCACAGATATCCCTAACTTTATTGGCTGGTTAAGTTTTGTAGAAACCTTGGATATAGCAGTAATGAATAAAAAATTCTTTGTAAGAATTTTTAACTATTTTATTCAATTTGGCTGCATTAAAACTGTTTTAAAATTCTGAAACAAAAGCATGTCATCTCTACAAACTCCTGTTAAACTGAAATTGTGGATCCCATAAACATTTATCCCATAAACATGAACAGTGAACACTGTAGTAAAAAGTACATCATCTTGTTACAGGATACCAACATGTACAAACAGCAGACAGGAGCTGTAAATGATGTGGATGTGAATTGAGTACAGTTTGTGTATTTTACTGCCCTCTATTTGTTCAGCATGTGAATACAGGTCACAGAAAAATGAAAAATGCAATTAAAAACAAATAAAGTGGAAAATTCTTTGAAAATTCTTAACCATTCCTAATACAATGAGCCAGTGTAATAGGTGAAGATTCACTATAACTCTTATTAGTTGAACGTCAACATCACTGATTAAAGATAAATTAAATTATTTCAGTTACTACAGATATACACATTCATTGCCTTCGATAAATTAAATTGATTTTTTTGTTAATTTCAGTGGCCTAATAATTTATTCTCTTTCATGTTTCACAAAATGATCAAATAAAGGGGAAATATTTTACTGGCAAAATATGCCAGCAAAAGACTTCGAACCAAGTTTCTTCAGAACAGACATGGAGCAACATTATCTTTCAGTGACTGATTCAGTGAATTATTTAGCTCTCAGTGTGAAAAAAAGCAGACATAGGGATGTTGCAGAATGGGACCTGGAAAAGACTGTAGTAAAAAGTACAGTAGATGCACAGTATATCTGGACAATTGACACATCGACGGTATATTCAAAAGCACCTTTGATTCTCAGTATAAATCTGGGCAGAACAAGGTGTCCAAGGTAAATCCAGTAAGGGATGAAGGCAAAAATATAATCCTTCAAAATATAGCTGGCCTTATCATTGTTTATTTACTTCAAGATGTATTGAAATAAACATTACATTCTTGGCTGACACTTTTCTCCAGGGCAACTTATGGTGTTCAGCTACTTATGCGTTATTCACGCATTTATAGAGCAGACTAATTTTACTGGAGTAATTTCGGGTAAGTATCTTGCTTGAGGGTACTACAGCTAGAGGTGGGATTTGAACCTGTGACACTGTGGGTCACAAAAGAAGTAGCTCAAACTACTACACTACCGGCTGTGCTCGATAAGCAAAAAAGAATTTCTAGATAAATAATCCAAAAAAATGGTGCTATTGCAAACAATTATGGTTAAATTTTGGAAAATGTCTGCATGTAAGTTTTTACAGTTTTTTTGTGTTAAATTAACGACATTGCATTTTCAGAAAAAAACTGAAATGAATTTTTCCTTGTATATGTTTTTTACTGCATGCAACATATTTTACTCTGTATGTCAATTTACAGTGTACTGTAGGTAGTTCTATATGATCGGTGATAATTATTCTTTTCTTTTGCTGTTGATACAAATAAGAACTTCAGTTGAAATAAGCAAATTTATATGCCTAGTGTGTGCATAAACATAAACATGAAATGCAGCTTTTTGCTGAATACTCTTTGATTGCAGGTTGTAGTGTCTCCTGCAAGATGCCCTGTGTTATACCTCACTGTATTTTTTAACACTAGTGACTTTTTGGACCAAATGCTTCTCACGTGCTTATAAAAGATTATAATAAAACTCTTAAGATTCCAGCACCCGTGCTACGTTGAGTTATTCTTGCTCCATCCGTTTGCCCGTGATTTGTATCTTTGTACTGAAGCTTGAGAGAATGAGAGAAACCCACAGAGATGGCGACCTTATGTTCCACACACCACAGTTTGGCCTGTGCCTCCACTCACCATACAGCCCTCACTTTTGCCATTAAGAAACAAAGGCAGGGTGGTGAGACCGACACCCATGATTTTGTCCTCTTCAGAGCTTCTCCTTCCTAGGGTGGAACTCTCAATGGTCCGTCTTTCCTTTGTAGAGCGCCAGTCAAAAGTTTGAGCACACATGGGCAACCTGGGCAACACCTGTATGGGACAAACCGGACAGAAGAAAAGCAAAGCAACGCATGTGTCTATTACCTCTGAGAACTGGGAAGACGTGTTTTGATCAAACTTGTTAACCGAATGCCTTGTTAAGAAAAACTCAGACTTTTCATCGGTAATGTTTATGCAATGATTCTTTAATCTTCTGCTTGCAGAAGCCGCGGTGCCTTTGTACCATGACCCCATGCTGAACACTGCATATTGTTCAACACCGAGTTTGCAGGGCAGTGGAGCTGTTTATCAGAAGCGCTAATGTTGGGTTCCTGCTTTTGTTTTCATTCTTCCATTGCCATCCCCAAGCCGTGGGATCTGAGAATTGCCATTTCATCAAAGATTTAACTTGGCCCATGGCTCTGGAAGCTCCAGACTGGGACAAACAGAACTCCCTTCTGCTCCATCAATGCACAGCATGCGTTTCATTTGGCATAACGCACTTGAAAAAATTACTGTAAACAACATGCTTTGCTCTGTCAAAACTATTAAAATATGAAGTCAACTCTAAGGCACAAAACAAACGGAAGAAAAATATTAAAATAAATAAAACAATTTTCACAACAAGAGTGCAGATCATATCAAATACACGCAGAATGTGGATAGGTATGTCAGTGAAGTAAGACAGCAGTAAGAAGCAGTAGAAATAACTTGTGACTGACAAGCTCTGGATAAAAGCAGTGGATGAAGAAAGACAAAGCCTGTAAGAACTTGGGGTCAAATCAAAGATGACCCCTCTGACAGCGAAACAGGAAACCCAGAATAGACACATCAGAGCTAAGCGCAGCTCCACGGAGGGATTATAGATAACTTCAGAAGAAGGCATGGTGTCTACAAGATCTGCTGACATTGCTCACAACTACAAACAGGTGTCTATAAGGTGCTCAGGCATGTAGAGTGGAACTGAAAATTCCTGTGATCACTTTCTTCCCATGGAGATGGAGTCCACTTGAAAGGTGGGACCTTCTCATTTCTAAATGAGGGTGGCTGGAGAATCACAGCCTTTCACACATTCTGTAACGGATCCATCACACGGGATCACGTTGCTTCTGTCCAACTGACATCTGGGTACTTTCTGGGTCAAGTAACAACTGCAGCAGAACTGGCAGCACTTCTGAAAGGGGATAATCCCTGTGAATGTGTCTGTGGTTCTCTCTGAGGCAGAAATAAACCTCATAATCACTATCGGAGCGCACTGGATCTAAGGTCCCCTCCGGGAGACGAGGCAATTTGCGGACATTCATCCGAGTAGCAGCTGGTCACAGGTGAACACCGGTAGGACTGCTCAGGCTGAAAACTCAAGATGCGGGATGAAAAATCGCATCTGACGGTGGTTTTCACTGGCAGGATGGAAGAAATTCAGCAGGAAGCAGGTTTACACTTGAGGGGAGGGAATTCCTAATTGCTTTATTCCAATGTAAAGACAGTCAACATGTCAGTTTCCAACTTTCCATACAAAAATTATGGCGCAGATGCGTGGAATTTAAACAGCCCATCATAGATAGAAATAATCCGTGGAATAATAATTCCTTGATCTACATTTACATTTATATTTATTTATTTAGCTGATACTTTTCTCCAAAGCGACACATAATACAAACATTTAACCGTTTATACAGCTTAGTAATTTTTTTCCATTTCTTTGCTAACGTGGCTGGGGGAAGAGGGTGAAAGGTCTGCATGGTCGGTGAGAGGGTATGAGTCCGTGCTCCTAACTAAGAAAGTATAGATCATCATTTGGGATAAAGTTGTCCGCAAGATGGCAAATGTGCTGCTGCCCCCACGCACTGAGGTAGCTTTTTTTTTTTCATTTTTAGCTCAACTGCAATCATACACGCACACCTCGGAGATGAAAGCCGGTAAAAACAAAGCGCTGATCGGAACTGAAGCGTATGGTTCTTCCCGTAGTCCTGATGTCACACTGCAGTGAGCAGTTCGAATCATTTTATGGTCTTTTCAACTTCAAAATCACTCATATTATTTATCCATTTAGCTGATGCTTTTTTCCTAAGCAACATATCATGGCAGGATCGAGGATTCAATCCTAGGACGCTGGGATCCTGGGAAGGCACTAACCACCACACTACTTGCTATTTCCATTTGGTTGTGTGTTGAAGATGTCAAAGCAGCATAACTACAGTGGCGGCACCAAAGAACAACCAAAGACAAGATAATTGCATTTTATATGTCTAGCAGGGATGATGTCAGTCAAAAAAGTGAGCTATTAGGAAAGTTTCTGTTGGGGTTTGAGACACTGAAGACACAAAAAATAAACTAATCACAAGGGAAGAACTTGAAAAGGGCCTCAAGCTGTTGGCAGGGTGTAACTGTAATTCTCCCTCTGGGCTGGAAGGGTTTAAATGTGAGAAAGTGCAAGTGCTCATAACTCCAAAACCGCCACACGATCCAAATAGCTGCAGCTCTGCAAAGGCATATAAAATACATAAAACAGGAAGGACCTGATCGATACTGAACCAGACACAATGTAGACTGTATTACTGCAGCACAGTGAACAAGGATAATCATCTTTACTCTTTAGGGGCCACATACTATTATTACCATAAAGTTTTCCATACGATGTGTTACACCAGATTTAGCCAAGTCTGATTTTCATATGCAATCCCCGGGATGATAGATTGCAAAGAAAGAAAGAAAGAAAGAACAAGCTGGAGTAAGAAATGAGATATGTCAAGTGGATGTGGAGGGACCCTGGAGAAAAGCTGTATTAATGAGATTATGAAGGATATGGAGGGTGAGTAAAGAAGGAGCATATTTACAGTAGTTGAGGAAAGCAGAACTGGGCAAAGGAGGAGAGGGCATGGAGGCAACATGCCTCCATTGAGAAATGAAGTACATATGAACTGGATGAGTATCACAGGACATGCATGAGAGAGGAGTTTTGAACCTGGTCTGAAATTAATGGGCTTATGAACATGATACTGAGCCTGTCCTTCTTGTAGAAGTGCTGGAAGGGGTGAGGGATGAATTCAAGAACTGAACTCATTTAAACTCCACCTCACGTGAACTTTGCACAGGAAATAAGGGAAAAAGAAAAGAAGATCAGCTGTTCCTAAGGCCCAGTAATGGTAAAACAAGAGCTGATGAGAGAAGTTCAGCTTCTGGTGACTAGGTTGCCAAAATTCAAAGTGTGCCTTGATATCTTTCATATTACCAAGCAGTCACCTCCTCAAAAGCTCAATGTGGTCCTTCAGTTTTGTAGAAGGGAGTGTGGAGGAGCCATGGAGATCCAGCTACCGTCCTGCTCTACTGCGTAACAGAGGATTACGATGAAAATGTCGAAGGCTGCCAGCCAGGTTAGAGGAAGAATCTTAGGAGCTGCAGAGAGGATGTTGCTCACAGAAGACAATCTGGGCCCAGAGAATTGTGCTGTGGATGTGGTTCTCACTCTGACTCAAGAAAACAAACAAAGAGTCGTGCAGAAAAGGAACAGAAATGCACAAATCCGGTACAGAAGTATCTTTCTCATTCCTCTCCTCCGCACAAAAAAAATTGGCATGGTGGACCACTGCGCCGCGCTGTTGTTTTTTAATCCATAAAGAAAGATGAAAAAAAGCACAAAATATGGTGTGGTAATCTTCTGAATCCATACTAACTGTATATTTTTATGGTTCTTTGTTCTACAGTGCTGTGGTATTGGATGAAGTCCAGAGAAGGCAGTTTATGGACTATTACTGCTACACAGGGCCTCTGCGATGGGGTTTCCAGCTGGTCCAGTTTGGGGGTAAGGAGTTCACTGTTTGCTGACGTGCTGTTGACATCAACATTGTCTCACGTACAAGATGTGGCCTGCGTTCAGTGTGTTGACACACAAGAAAACGGTATGAGAGAGAGCAGGAAAAAACTCAGGAAACATTAAGATTTAGGCAAAACATACCAAAGATGCTACCAAAATAAACTTTTCACTGTTGCTGTGTGGATACTCTTATCAACAAGAATAGCTTCAGGGATTTAACTCGCTGCGTGTCCTGTTCTTCCTGGTGTTGCCTCTGGGTCACCAAGACCGTAACCGAGTAAACAGCTACTAAAAATGGAGGGAAAGATGGATCGATAAAGAGCGGCAACTTCACAATCGGTCACTAGATGGAGACAGAGAGAAGCAAACCTGATTCTTGGGGTTAGCTGCTGCTTGGTGGGCTCAGAGAAACCGCCGTAGTACACAGCCTTATTCGCCGAACTCCATCTTTCTGCTCTGTGGCCTCCATGACCCCTTTGTGGAACAGCCTTCTGAAGTTTTCCTTCTCCACGCTGTAGAGCAGCTCTGTGACGTGGGAAACCGCAGAGTGGACAAACAGACACCAGGAGAGATGAGCATCTGTTCGGTTTGAAAACATCCACTGTGCTGAGTTATGCTGCCTATCCGTGTCCTCTCATACATCTTTTTAGCGCAAACCAAAAAGTCAAGGTCAGATTGCAGTTCTGTGCTTCAAATAGTTTCGTGCTGAACAAAAGGAAATGACGACTGTAGTTCTTTAAAACAATAGCTACATTTTACTTTAACATTACAAATTATTGTGAACATATATTTACATTAAAAGTACAGTTTTACACATATAGTAAGAACATTTGTGTCTTTTCTAATGCCTTAATCCAAAGGAATTCATGCATGACCCAGTTTTTACCATTGTTAAGCTTTATTCCCCTCCCCCCTCTTTCCAAGGTGATTTACTATGTTAATCAGCTTGACTGTGATGTATCCATTTGCACAGCAGGGTATTTTTACTGTATCAATTCAGGCTAAATATCTTGATCGATGGTACTGAAACAGGAGGGTTCTGCACCGGGAATCTTTCACATTACAAAGTGATGCCCCTAACTGCTCCGCCACCTGCTGCTTTTCAGTTATACACCTGAGACAGGTACTTTTGCTGCATTCACTTGTGTTAGGAGTCTCACTCACAGGATTAGCACAAGGTCCCAGGAACTAGTGCATATGACTAATCAAAAAACAACATGCTGCGTTTTCATATGTCACAGCTAGCAAACACACCAACAGCTCAGCCTTGCAGGACCATGAGAGTGACATGAGTTTGTGGTCTAGGTCAGTAGACTGTCTGATTTCAGCTGGCATCATGAATAGACAAACAGGTCCAGTATTGATGCTGTTTAGAAAGACAAAAAAGAGCTACTGGCAGAGTAAAAGCGGAGCCCTCTCCATCGCTGCGGTTGATGGGGCCCAGCTCTCCGGCGAGGGAGAAGGCCAGCGGGAACAGCCAACTGGCATGTCCAGCACAATTATTACACCAAAATAGTTACACTGGTTCAATTTGCTTTTAAAAAAGATCATTGTCTGGTCGTCCAGCTGAGCACACATCAATAGAGAGAAAACCAGAGTACTGTCGCCATTCGCAGTTGCTCATTCTGTTTTTTGTTTAAAGGCAACATGATGCCAAGATGCGCACTGGGTTTTCCATTGCAAAATCAAATACAACAACGGCTCACAATTAAAAATCGGGCCAAAGTTATGAGTCAGAGCGTCAGAAAGGCATTCGAAACCGAGAGTGAAATGAAAGGGAGTTATTGACAGTGGTTCTCAAAGTTGCCTTTCAGATGCACCATGGCTGTGTTTGAAAAGCGCCTTGGTCTTTTTCAATTTGTGGTCACATCAACTCAGAGACAGCAAGGAACATGTGCTTATGTGCTTAAGAAAGTGCTGAAAACTGTTTCGTGTTTTCATTTCTGCCTCCTAACACATCCAGTTGAATTTCTGAACTTTAGCTTCAACATGAGCGTTTCGGTGTGTCTAAGATCCAAATTTGCAGCGTTGATGTTAGAAAAACCTCATCGGCAGCGGGCCAGCGAGGTTCCACTAACACATTGAACCCCTTTAAAGAGACAAATGTGTTGGAGAAAACACTTGAAGGATGAGAGGCTTTCAGTTTCCCATATCCCAGCTATGTGGATACCCTGTCTAATAAAGAAAGAATCTCCGGTTTGACCTAATCTTCCCTTTAAACTAGTTCATGGACCTATTTTAAGGAGTTGCAGGGTTGGATCACTCATCCGGCTTCTCATCCTTGGTGTGAACAGTGTCTTCATTAGCAGTGATCTTCAAGAAGGATCCACAGACCCAGAGCAATGCAACTCCATCGCAACCATCCAGCACTTTCACATCCATTTTAAGAGCATTAATAAATAATGCATCTTTGCTCATTCATATTACATTAACTATGAATGCAAAAAAGAGAGGGAACCATAGGGCCACACACTGTGATATATGTTTATGTAAAATGTATATCTAATACAGCAAATTAAAAGTTTTTAAACGTTAATACAAATACTTACAATAAAAATAGTTTATTTTTAATTTGGATACCTTACTGCAAAGTTTAAATTTCTCTATGTCATGAGTTTATGGCGGGGGGGGCACGGTGGCGCAGCGGGTTTGGCCGGGTTCTGCTTTCTGGCAGGTCTGGGGTTCGAGTCCTGCTTGAGGTGCCTTGTGATGGACTGGTGCCCTGTCCTGGGTGTGTCCCCTCCAGTCTTATGCCCTGTGTTGCCAGGTTACGCTCCAGCTCACCGCAAACCTGCTTGGGAGCAGTGGCTTCAGATAGTGTGTGTGATGCGTTTATGGAATAATGCCGATTATAATACAGATTGAATATAATGTAACATTAAAATAATAATATAACCAGCACTAAAACTGGTGAATGGTTGGCATTCAGGCTCATAATTATTTCAGCATATAAGAATTATATATTGAGTGAATTATATTTTTTCAAAGTAATTTACAAATGATAAACATTCTTATTCTGATAAATGTGCAGCTATCTTAGTACAATGGACATACTTCAATGAACTATAACTATTTTAAATATTATTGTGCAAATGTCTGAATATATTTTGAATATATAGAGGAATAAATGTGGGGTAAAAGATTTAGAGCCTAGATGAGCACAATTTCACAGTCAGATTTCAGGCGTAATGCACAGTAATGACACTGGAGTGGTTTATAACCGCCAGCAGGTACTTTAATGTAAAATGACACCTTCAACAGCACCTTAAAACAAATAGCCCCAGTAGCTGCTCGAGTTGTTTATGTTTGGGGAGAACTAATTATTTCAGATGATTTGTTGAATTCTGAAAAATCAAAAACATCAAAACACTCCATTTATGCACCTCAGCAGAACGTACATTGAATTTCTGCGAAACATCAGAGAGCATTAAAACTCTGATTATTATGCAGGTTCCATGCCAGGTAATTATATTTTGTTGGAATGGGTCGCAGGAAGTTAATTGCTGCTTGTATGAGGTTTAAATAATTATAAGAGTTTCAAGCAGCTGTGTATTTCATAGAAAATAAATGATTTCCCTGGCTGTTGCTCCTTTAAAACTGGCTCCTATTGCCATGTTCGTTTTGCCAACTTGGAAGCATATTTTCATGTTTTTACAAAAATTTACTGGTAAATATGTATTTAAAATATTCTACAAACATTGCAAGTTCTTTTCTGTCATGGTTATAAATACAGGAAGCCAAATAATATGTCATACAGATAGACTATGGGGATTTAAATGCATTTAAACCATGTTGAATTGTCTTTATTATCTTAATTTTGCTATTGACTCATACATACATCTGTCGTTCATTGGAAGTCTGAAGTCCCTGTATTCCAGAAGAACCCCTTGACAAGAATATACCGCAGTGAGACGCACATGCAGGGTACCTCCATCAGCCTGCAGAGACTGATCAGTGCTGGCAAAATCATATTACAGGTAATAACACGCCACTGTGAGTTATGAGACTGGCCCAAAACACAGGAGGTTACAACACACGATTTGTTGCCCTCCCATTTACAGGACAAGCCAAAGATGCGAGTGCAGTTATGTGTGGATTGAAACGTGCGACACAAGCAATGTCCTGTTTGATCGAGGTGACAGATTAGCCATACTATCAGGGGACGGTCATCGCTTGTGGATATTGGTAGAGACGTGTCCCTCGCAGGTCTCAGCAAGACCCGCAGATGAAAGCGCAGTCGGAGATAAACGGGAGACAGCCGTGCAACCAAAACCACATCCACAGCAGCAAGCTGTCCTGTCAGATAACACAAAGGAACACGTTTGTCCCGCGAACTGGGGGAGCATCCTCATTGATGCCTGTCCCTTCTGATCGTCACGGTTACAGCTGAAGAAGTCGTTCTAATCCTCCACAAAGGGGACTGATTCAGTGGCTGCCTCGCTTTCTCCTTTGCTGCTGCTGCTCATCAGATGCTTGCGAAAGCTTCTCCTCCCCACTTAATGGATGCAATCAGTGGCTCTTACTTTGCTCTCTGCATGGTTTCCTCTATGCTGGGTGGCACGGTGGCTCAACAGGCGTCACTGGTGCCTCACAGGTGGTGTGCTTGTGCTTGGATGTGGGTTTCAATCTGGCTTAGTTTGTGGGAGTTTGGATGTTCTCTCCAAATTTGCATGGGTTTCCTCAGAGTGCTCTGGTTTACTCCCACAGTGAAAATACATGTGGTTCTCGTGAATTGTGTGTGTGTGTGTGTGTGTGCAGGTCTGAGTGAATGCGTGTGTGATTGCCCTGGAATGCACATGGGTCCAGCTCAGGGTGTACCCTGCCTCAGGAACTAAGATTCTAAGAGAGGCTCTGGACCACCATTTACTGACAAAGAATGGACTGATGGATGTTGACATTTTATCCAGCTTGAAGGCAACAGACTGAGATTAGAACCAACGCACAGAAGAATGGCTTGATGGGAGAAAGGTAACAAAACCACCAGCACATATTCTGTATAGAGTTGGCCTTTCTAAGGGAAATGGTTCATGGTGCTTTACTGTGGAGTCAACTCTGCTTCAACAGCGCAGTAAATGAAACTGCCTTTGTGACCAGGAATAACATGAATGAATGAATGAATGAATGAATGAATGAATGAGCTTTATTGCCAAGTATGTTTACACATGCAAGGAATTCGTCTTGGTGACAGAAACTTCCACTTTAACATGTGAGCGCGACTCTGAGACAAAACTACAGAGCCCTTAGTGACAACAGTGAGTCATGGGAAAAACTGCTCGTCTACTTTTAAAACATATAAATCTGTGAGGTTTAGCGAAGTTAAACATCTGAGGCCGAAATACCATTTCTGTGTCTTTTTGCGGTCTACCATGACAGTTATATGGAAATGGAGCAGTGGCTTCCTGGAAAGTAAACCACCAATCAGAAAGGGTAAAACTTGAGTTTTATTACCATGAACCTTCCCCTGGCATCCACAATGACCTTGCAGCCAGTCAGTTCACTGTGCCCCACTTCCTGTCTATCCTCTTTCTGTTGTATTCCACTTCCTGGCTGTCCGCAGTTTAATGTATTCCACTTCCTTTATCTCCTCAGTTTACTGTGTTGTCCTTCCTGTGTCTCCACACTGACCCTGCAAGCAACCAGTCTGCTGTATTCCACTTCCTGTCTGTCCTAAATTTACCGTGCACCATTTCCTGTCTTCCTGCAGTTTGCTGCATTCCACTTCCTCTCTCTCCTTAGTTTACTGTAGCCTATATTCCACTTTCTTGATCTCCTCAGCGTACAGCATTCCACCTCCTGTATCTCCTCTGTGTGCTGTGTTCCACTTCCCATTGTACGTTTTTCTTCTTACATGGTAAAGAAAAAGAAAAACTTTGCAGGCTGCCCTTCTGTTACTTTCTCCTTTGTTGTAATGAGCACTTAAAAATGCAAACTTTTAAGCACACGCTCTGTTCCGAGACTGAAATTGATAAGGCCTTTACAGCTTCATTACAGGAAGGATAATAATGCAAGTAATGAAATTAATGTACCATTTGGCAGAAACCACTTTCAACACTTTGCTGTTGTTATGAAGACTGACAGGTGCACAGAACACATGGGGGGCAGTGGGTGGAGATGAAGGAATAAAGAAGCAAATAATAAAGAAGAGTACTGGCCCCACCCCCAGCGAGATTATCTTTGCGTGTCCAGACATTAGTCCAGTGTCACAATTCATTAGAGCTGTGGGCGGAGGCATGGAAAACAGCGCCTCGCTCCCGCTGCCAACAGTCCATAAATAAACACAGCTACGGTGCTTTGACGGCTACTCTAGACGAACGAAAGATGGCAGCGTCCCGTGACTGACATTCCCTCCACTACACTTATTTCACCTTCTGAAAAAACCTTGTGGAGGAACACCAAGACCAACAGGAAGGAAAAATAATTGACGCTGTTTACCTGGTGTCAGTTTGTGACACAGATAAATAAGGTCCTGCTGATTGGAATGATTTTTCATTCTGTTTGTTAACTTGGTTACTTGAGATTTAGGGGCGTAAACCCATTTTCTAGGAATTATATATGACATGTTCGCTTTCCCTCCATTTACTTCCTTTGCCTGTGATACTTGTTGATAAAGACCTTGGAGTCATTCAGCCTCAGGAAGCTTCTGCTATTAATTTTATAAATCCAACAAGAGAAGCAAATGGCAAAGATCATGGATAGGAGTGGTATTTCGTCAAGCGTAGTATCAGTGCCAAGCTCATCATAAATGCCTTACAGTTACAGTGGGTGATTTGCGGCAGTGTATACTTCAATTTGCTGAATTAGTCTGAAAAAAATCCTTAAATGATTCAAGGGTCTAACTAACTCCAACCACAAGAGTTCATTTTTGACCTGGATCATAACTCTAACAAATTTTTAAAATGTGGTTGCATTTTGGAACTGCCTGTAACCATTTGCCCTTGTGCTTTATTTACCAGTATCTATATTTATTTATAGATATTTTCAGATTACTGATTCTTTCTCTGTGTTGTAACCAAATTAAATTAACTGTATTGTGCTTATTTAAGTCATGCTTTGTTCATCAAAATTTGAAAATGGTATTCCATAATATGCAGTATTTACATTTATTCATTTAGCAGACGCTTTTCTCCAAAGCAATGTACATCTCATAGAAAATACAAGTTTTGCATTACGTTTGGAGAAAGAGTGACGTAGTTGCAGATGTGTGATTCTTAAGTATAGTTAGTTTCTTTCCATCATATGCAACAATGTTCATCACATGAGTAGCTGCATAAAAGTCAGAACATCAATGATTCTTGATCACCTTCCAATGAATTTTTTTTTTAGAGATGCACAAACATTTATGTACATTATAGGAGTAGCTGCGTAAAGGTTTATCTGGGCATGATCATAAAGTTATGGTGCATGAGCATTTACACCTCACATGAACTTAAGAGATCATGAGCGAAGTGAGTCTGGAAAAGGTGAGTTTTCAGACCCTTTTAAAATGTGGACGGAGTTTCAGCAGTTCTGAGTGAGAGGGGGAGGTAGTTCCACTACAACAGTCAGAACAGATAACTTCCGTGCTCTACCTTTTGTATGTGGGACCACCAAGAGGGCAGATGTTGAAGAGTGTAGTGGTCTGGTTGGGGTGTAGCGGTTGATCATGTCTTGTAAATAGCTGGGAGCAGTTCTATTGATGCATTTGTAGGCAATAACCAGGGTCTTCAGTTTGATCCGGGCAGCTATAGGAAGCCAGTGAAGAGAAATGAGTAGAGGAGATACATGGCAACGCTTTGGCAAGACAAATACAACTCGAGTAGCAGCATTCTGTACCAACTGAAGAGGTTTGATGGCAGTAGCAAGAAGGCCAGACAGGAGAGCGTTGCAGTCTAGATAGGATGTCACCATGACCTGGACAAGTAGTTAGGCAGAGTCTGTTGTGAGGTGAGAATGGATCCTGCGGATGTTACGCAGGATGTATCTGCAGGTCTGGATTGCGGCTTTGATGTGCTGAGAGAACAATAGACTTAAGTCAATCATCACTCCCCAGACTCTTATCTGAGGAGATAGGCAAAATGGGTGAGTTGTCCAGTTTGATTAAGAGATTGTTACAGGAAGATAGGCCAGCTGGGAGGTCTAGGATCTCTGTTTTGGAGAAGTTGAGCTGGAGGTGGTGATCAGACATCCACGCAGAGATGTTCAACAGGCAGGCAGCGATGTGCTCAGAAATGTCTGATGCTCCAGGTGGAAGGGAGAGGAAGAGCTGGGTATCATTAGCATGGCAGTAGTATTTGAATCCATGGAGGCAATGACAGGGCCGAAAGAGGAGGTGTAGATTGAGGAGAGCAGAGGACCCAGTATCGAGCCCTGCCGGACACCAGTTGAGAGAGGGAGAGGAGAAGAACGGGAGCTCTGCCAGACCACTTGATAGGATCTGTCAGATAGGTAGGACTCAAACCATCCTAGTTCCATTCCTTTGATTCCAAGCTGACTAAGAGAAGAGAGTAGAGTGTGGTGGCTGACAGTGTCAAATGCTGCAGACAGGTCAAGGAGGATGAGGACCAAGGAAAGGGAGGCTGCTCTAGCTGACTGGAGAGCATCAGACACTGCCAGGAGCACTGTCTCCATGGAGTGACCAACTTTGATTTCAGACTGATGCCTATCGAGGAGATGGTTCTGGGAACCATCCGGGTTCCTATTTAGAGAAGACTGCCTAGCCTGCTATAACAGTCTTACAGATCATTTAATTGTTACATTTATTTGGATAGCTAACACTTCTCTTCAGAGCAGCTTACAATGTTTTGCCAATTCCTACAACAGGGTATTTTTTTTCTGTAGCAATTTACATTTGTTCATTTAGCTGATGCTTTTCTCCAAAGCGACTTACAATGTTAAGTTACCTACAATTATTTACCCGTTTATACAGCTAGGTAAGATTTACTGGAGCAATTGGGGTAAGTACCTTGCTCAAGGGTGCTACAGGTAGAGGCAGCAATTAAACCAGCAACCTTTGGGGTCAAAGGCAGCAACTCTAACTACTACGCTACCAGCTGTTCCAATTTGGGATAAGTACCGTGCTCAATGGCATTACAGGAGGAGAAGGGATTCAAATCTGCATCTGCTGAGTCCACAGGTGACAGCTCTAACTACTACACCACCTGCTGGTAGTAATAAGGTAAAAATAAGAGAAAATTATTCATAGAAGAACTAGTTTGATTCTTGGGCACACATCAGGACAGTGCTGATGATCACATCTGTGAACAGATTTTTTTGTAATTTTTCTACATTTGCAGGCCCAATTAACATTTCCACAGCAGCTGATGCTGCATGTGTGAAATAGAAGAGGTTATAATCATGTTTATGGAGGTAAGCACCTCTCTTCAGGTCTCATTCCTTTTCTCCATCCATACCCTGACCCCCCCCACCGATCTGGGTCTCAGACCCATCCATGTAGGCAGATCCAGGAGGACTCGGGCAGTTGGGCTGACGGAGGTGACAAAAGACACGACAGGCCTGTTCGCTGCATAATGTGGCAGGGCCTAGAGGTTAAAGACGCTTCTCGTTTTAATAATTAATTGTTGTCTGCATGTTGGATCCATTGCACGTCACTTAGTCACAGCTTGATAAATTGCTTTACATTTAATTTGGCTTTGAAAAGTGAGTAAGTAGAGCCTTGGGCCTGAACATTTTTTAAAGAATTTATAGAGTGTACACAGGGCTTTCTGGATCCATGAGAGTGACTGCTGTAGCAAAACACAAGGTGTACAGTGGCACTTGGCAGCTTTTACTGTATGAACACATATATGCAGTATGTGTGTATGTACGTATATATAGTATACATACGTATATATGTGTATTGTACAAATATACATGTACTGTATACATATACAAACATACTATATAGATACTTTTTTGTGTTTATATATAGTATATCTGTGTATATATATATATACTGTATGTTATCTGTCACCCATAACATGCAGCCATTTGTATGTGTATGTATACAATCTGTATGAATTATAGAATTAAGTGAGAATTACTATGAAAAATAAGAGCATTTTACATTTTATTATCTTTTATTTGCAATTTTCTCACCAAGACCATGCAGCAATAAAAGTCAAGACATCCAATAAGGCTCTAAAAATTGATAATCATCACTGCATATTTTGTCAGTTACTAATGATTGTGTGATTATCATATGCGATAAGCACAGGAAAATGAATAGCATTCATACATAGGCGTAATTGGTTCATATAAATATTTCATCACAGGGCACACAAGCGTGGGAGATTCCTCGCACAAAGACACACCTATTAATCAATATTCACAGTTCACTTGCTATAAATGACTCATTACTCGTGTTCAAGGGTTTCTCATTGCATAGCAAAACCCTAATTTACCTCTAATAGGGAAAAACAATTGGAAAAAAATATTCTAATGAGCCCTTCATATTCTGTTGTAAACAGACAGCTTTTTGGTAGGTTGCAGTTGTTCATTATTACCTAATTATCAAAAGAAGCCAAATTTCATAATGACTTCAGGGGCCATAATGTGCTTCCAGCTTTCAGCCTAACTCTGAGCTCTAAAAATATGTAGCCTTGTGAAGTACTGGCTAATGTATTTCACTTCTGGGATTGTCTCTGGGCTTCCTCATCTTGTTAATTAGAGAAAAGAGTAACTTTGTTTTGTTTTCATGGATTAAAAACAAAATAATGTTTGCCAAATGTGACTTCAGCACAAGAGGAAAATCTTAATAAATAAGTAGGAAATTTTGGAATTTCCAGTTTAATAGCCATCCAGTTGTGTATGTTAATGTGGATGGAAAGCAAAGGAGGTTTCTAAAATATCATGACCCGATTATCGTTCAGGAAATGAGTACTTTGCGTAGAAAAACTGAGGGAACAATACACGGCACTCGCTTCCTAGGCCAATGATATGTAAAGTCTGAATGTATGATTTACATACACATGTATCCAGTGCAGTTTGGTGTGATATTTTTCAACCTCAATTTACTGAGCACATGACCTGAATCCTAAACTGGATCTTAATTTACAACTGTTCTAAAAAGGAAGATTTGCCTGTCTCTAGAGTTGCAGAATTTAGTATATCTAATCAAGTTCTGAATGATTAAGTTGCAGCAGCAGCTCATTTGGTTGCACTTCTAATTAACTAGATTATTATCTCTGTGCTCACAAAGTTGGGCACTGCCTGGCGCTCAAATGGCACGGGACCCATTCAGGGAGCCCCAAACAGGGCCTCTGTGATCCCACACAGATGGCCTGGGTGCTGCTGGCCCCCAACACAGAGGGCACGGCGTGAAGGGTGGCGCATCCCGCTGAGGGATGGAGATGGGTGCTCAGGTACAAAAGCTGCTATGATCAGCACTGGGGACCGGGATGACTCCATCGCCCCCTCTGTTAACCTCCCTAGGACGTGTTTCTGCCTGGCTGCTGGGTGGCCTTTTTGGTCAACTGCACCTAATAGAGGTATCGCTGGTGGAGAAGTCACACACAGCGATGAGTTCCAAAAATTAACTTCCACTTCCGCACAGAGCAGAATGTATGTGTAACAAATGATAGGGCCCAGGTTATCAAAAATTAATTATTTTTATTTATTCATGTAGAGGTGCGGTGGCGCAGTGGGTTGGACCGGGTCCTCCTCTCCGGTGGGTCTGGGGTTTGAATCCCGCTTGGGGTGCCTTGTGACGGACTGGCGTCCCATCCTGGGTGCGTCCCCTCCCCCTCCGGCCTTACGCCCTGTGTTGCCAGGTTAGGCTCTGGCTCCCCGCGACCCTGTATGGGACAAGCGGCTTCAGCCAGTGTGTGAGTGTGTTGTAGCTTTTCTCCAAGGTAACTTACAGTGTGAGGTTTGCTCAACAATCTACTTACAACTATTTACAGACCCAGATCATTTCACGGTAAGTACCTTGATTGCTTGTACTACAGCAGGAGGTGGGATTTGAACCCAAGCCTTTCCACTGAAAGGAAACAGCTCCAACAACTACACTACCTGCTGCACTCGTTCATTACATGACATACCATATTTGAGTGCACATTATTAATTCCATATTTTAAATTTTCATTCACATATATGGGCAAATGTGCTTATGCCCTTAAAAAGAAAAAATATCTAAACAATGCTTAGTCAAACAAAGTAAAGGGGGCTGTTAGAGCACATAATGAATTTTCTGGGCAATTTTTCAGAATTCTGTTCATTATTCGTGAGGTAATAATTTTATTGGTTTAGACCAGTGAATGCTCAGTGCCTCATAAAACATGTTACCCTGAGTAGTACTTGAATTTATGTGTTTTTGTATAATTCGTTTTTTTTTGCTAAAATAAAGAAAGAACTTTTTCCTTTCACGGGGTGTACACAAGGGTCCAGTCAGACTTCATCCTGCGGGTTTTTTTCCACAGTGTTTCTTTCTTTTTCACAGCAGTTTAACCCAGCAGAACTCTGGGAGGGAAATCAATAGCTGAGCACCTCGCCAAGTGGTCCGTCTGCATCACCGTGGCGACGCGACTCCTGCATACAGGTAATTGAGGTCTTTTCACCCCTGCTGTTTACTGTAATGCCGTCTGCTTAAAAGGAAAGGCACAAACAGCAGGCCAGCAGTGAATTATTGGAGTCTCTACTACAAAGACATTCTCGGAGGAAAACGTTAACGGCACACAGGAGACAGAGAGCGCAGGAGTGTTATAGTTGTTCCCCAGAGAATGAAGACGGTGATGATAATAATTTAAAGGTACATACATTTATTCACGGACCATATTAAAAATAATACATAAACGTATGAGCATATGGATGAAAATACTACTGAGACTGTTTTTAATTGTCTGGATGGTGTTTGTGGAAATATTTGGCCATGTTCCTAAAACGCCAAGAACACATAATTTTTTGCCCCATTTAAAACAATGATAGAAGACCTGACAAAGTTTCATTCTTTTTCAGGAAAGAATTAGGTCTGTTTAATGAGGGCTATCTGTAAATATATCTATATATACACTGTATTTATACTGTATATAGTGTATGTATAAGGTGGGTGAGAACAAGAGCTAAAGTCCTACGGGACTTCAAGTTCCAGACTGACAAGCAGTTGCTGGCTAACAAACCAGACATAGTGGTGGTCGACAAGGAGGAGAAGAGGGCAATTGTGATAGATGTAGCAATCCCAAATGATAGCAATATCAGAAAGAAGGAGCATGAGAAGACTGAGAAGTACCAAGGCCTGAAGGAAGAACTGGAATGGATGTGGAAGGTGAAGTCCAGAGTGGTCCCAGTGGTAACAGGAGCACTTGGGGCTGTGATCTCCAGACTGGGAGAGTGGCTCCAGCAGATTCCAGGAACAACATCTGAAGTCTCCGTCCACAAGAGTGCAGTCCTAGAAACAGGTGAGATACTGCACAGAACCCTCAAACTCCAAGGCCTCTGGTAGAGGACCCAAGCTTGGGGAAGACACACACACACACCACCCCATGTAGAGGTAAGAGGGATACACACAGTATATATGTACGCGTTAGCTGTCACTTATACCATGCAGCCACACATATATAACAACTTGTCACTTGTCATGGATGTAAAAGAAGAAATATTGCCATTCATAGAAAATATGGGATTTGGAGACACAAATTAAAGCAATAATCCTCCTCTACACGTCAAAAGTTGAATTTGTTAAGATTATGGACTCTGGTGAAAAAAAGCTTAAGAATGAGCATAAATAATCATTAATCCCATCAAGTTGACAGAGCACCTGCCTGCACCGTGATTTTTTTATCCATAAAACATTTCTAAGCCAAAGCAATTCAAGAGACACACAGACCACACTGGGTTAGAAGAAGGGCCTTAATGATAAATTGCCAAGAGCCTTTCCTGTCCACCTGGACATGTCCAGGCAAATGGCTTATTAGAGATTGGCGGAAAATAGTGGTATGGGGGGTGTAGTGGCGTGGTAGTGCAGTGGGTTGGACTGGGCCCTGGTCTCCTGTGGGTTGGGGGTTCAAGTCCTGCTTAGGGTGCCTTGCGATGGACTGGCGTCCTGTCTTGGGTGTGTCCCCTCCTCCTCCAGCCCTACACCTGGTGTTACCAGGTTAGGCTCTGGTGCCCTGTGACCCCATATAGCACAAGTGGTTTCAGATTGTGTGTGTGTGTGGAAAATAGTGGCTCATGTAAACCTGCTTCCAGTGTTGGTGAACAAGTCAATCACTGTGGTACACAGTACAGTGTATGGTAACCACATCTCTTTCCCTATTATCAACAACTTCTTGCAGTGGTCTGGAAGCATAGGACAGGAAGCAGGGTAGAATCACACAGACAGATACACACACAAAACAATTTAGCATAACCACACACCCACACTTTCAGAACCGCTTGTCCCATACGGGGTCGTGGGGAACCGGAGCCGAACCGGAGCCAACCTGGTAACAGAGGGCGCAGGGCCAGAGGGGGAGGGGACACACCCAGGAAGGGACGCCAGTCCGTCGCAAGGCACCCCAAGCGGGACTCGAACCCCAGACCCACTGGAGAGGAGGACTGCGCCACCGCACCCCCTGTTAGCATAACCAACTCACCATAAAGTCTTTGGACATGTTTTTGTACTGTGGGAGGAAACCAGAGCACCTGGAGGAAACCCACATGAACATGGGGAGAACATATAAGCTCCAAGTAGACAGTCAGATCTTGATCCAAAGACCATGGTGCCCTCCGTGATGACCTGCTGAATGAATTTAGACTCAGTGTGTGAAGAGTGTGTATACACTGCACCTCAGCAATTCAGTAGTGTAAAAGAGCCAATCAGGCATCGCTCTGCCCTTTCCATCCATTTCAGGCACTGTGAAGAATGTTCTAGTTTAGCAGCAGTGCAAAGGGGAAGAGAAAATGAGACAATACCAAAGCAGAACTATTTCCAAGAACGAAAAAACCTTAACCAGTGCCATTTAATCACTATGTTATTACATCTAATCCTTGCAGGCTGTGGGTTGAACCATTTTTACTGTTTTTAACCAGCACATTGATGCGTCGAGCAGCGGCCAGCAGTCCTGAAGCTATCCTTTTCTCCTTTAAATTGCCCTTTAGAAGAATGAATGGTGCAGCTTTAAAAAACAAGTGACTGCACGTTCACGCCGTTTTGTCCACAGACACAGACATGGGGTTCGAGCTGGCAGGTCCACGGTATAAATCACACACACCACACTCAGAGACAGCACAGAGCTGGCATCTTATAAAAGCCTCTTATCTGGCATAATGTGCTCATGTCTCCTGGATATTTGTTCCAGTTGTATTTATCCTGCCTGCCTCAAATTATTAAACGCCACGTGAGCCATATATAGGGCTTCATGTGTGGTACTGAGGCAGCCAAGAGCGGCGCTGTGCGGCTCACACCGTCTCCCACAGCTCAGATGGATCGTTTGGCAGGTGCCGAGCTGTATTCTGACCCAATTCTATATAATACTACAACGCATTTGGCAGTCAAATGTGACATTCCAAACATGAACATGGTGTGTGTGTGTAAGAATGTGTGTGTGTGTGTGTGTGTGTGTGTGTATTTGCATCCCTTTGTGTCCAAAAGGTGTGTGTAAATTCAGTCAGTAGACAAAGGGGGATATAAACTGGGCAGGGGGTAAACAGAGGTATCTCTTGCATTGTCTGTTGTTGAGAGATTGGCAGGTGCTGTGGAATTTGAGGCCATATCGTGAGCCCCCCCACATACACAAAATACACACCACACACATAGAGATCCTGGACGCGCAGACCAAAGCCCACAGGTAGAGTACACTGGGTACCAGCTCAAGGCTCCCATCTTTTCTAGCTGCTGCCCATTTGAAACCTGAGTCCCACAAAGGCTGAAGAAAGGCGCACAACTCAACCAAAAAGGTCAGCAAGCCCATGAGGCAACCTCATCAGCACAGGTTCGACTAATAGATGCTAATGAGAAAAGCCTCAGCAATGAGAGTGACCCTGCATAAGCCGGCATGGACTCGGGTACAAGGACATGTCAAGTCCATCATGGAACTGCAGAATGAGCAAGACCAAGCATGTGACCAAGCAACGTGAGGATTTGCAGTTCATTTATAACTGATCTGATAGAAGCGACTGTTCCCGTTGGGTCAGCGGATCCGGTCAAGTTTGTCTAGAGACTGTTGTAATGAGGTAGAGAAGCACCACGAGCATGTAATGACTAAGGGCTTCGTACTGAATGGGTGTATGATGAAGGACTATGTACCAAGAGGATCAGAGATAACTGACTGTTTAATGACTGAGAGAACAGTGCTGAGATGACGACTGGTGAGTGACTATAATGGGTAACTCTACTGTTCTGAGAGAGTATGTGATGACTGTCCATGGAATGTGTGATGAGTGACTGTCTGAGGGCCAAGTGAATTACGCCAAGAAGGTGAATGACCACAGGCTGTGTAATAATGTGTAACTATGTATAATGTATAATAACGCATTTAATGACCAAGATGACTGGATATGGTAAAAGACAGACAATTTAATGACTGAGTGAACACTGCTGAGGTGGAGGCTGATGAGAGAGTGCAAATGGACTATATGGAAATGATTACCGAGCAATGACTGCGTGACCCGTAGTGACACGATGAGTGATGACTGAGTGGAGGGAACTAAGATGATGAGTGATGGCACCAAAGCTCTATTCTTGTAACTCATGACCTGCGTAGACGGAGCCCCTCCTCCGGCGACCGCTCAGTGAGCCCACTCACATGTCCCTGGGGGGTCTGGCCAGCTCTCCAGATCAAACATCCTGTGAGATGCTCTCACAGCTCCTGCAGGTCCTGTGCCTTATACTTCTCGTCCCTGCATGATCTACATGAGAAGATCCATAAAGACTTGGCAAAAATAGAACTGAATAACAGCACAAAACTGTCTGGCTGCTGTCAGTTCACATGCTACTTTACCTCACCTCCACGTTGCCTGTCCCACAGTGTGGTACCTGAAAGGAGGTGCATAGTGGTTAGAGGTACCACCTTACAACTGAAGAACACGGGTTTAAATCTTTTTGTAGTTCCTCTGATCAAGGTACTTACCCTGAACTGATAAGTAAAAATTATCAGGCTGTATCAGTGGGTAAATCATTGTAAGCAACTTAACAAACAAACCTCACATTGTGTGATATCAGATAAATGGATTATTGTTAATTTTATTCCACGCAGAAAGATCCCGACAGTGTGATCACTTCTCTTACCGTGATGTGTGTTGCCTCACACTAACGATCACCTGCTTCCACCGAGAGGCTCTGGAGGGCCACTCTTCCTGCAGGGTTCACAGCATGCCATGGAGTAAGAGGACCTCACCCCAAGCATCATTAAGATGCCTTCATACTTCAGCTGGGGAGTTCAAGCACCATTTTCTTAATTTTTAAATTTTTTTTTTAATTTTCAGAAGTTCTTTAAGATGTTCAATGTTATCTGGATTGCCCCGATGCAAAATGGAGAATGCAGTTTTATTGGGCATTTTTGGAAAATTATAGGCATTTTAGCCATCCGCGTGACTCAAATGATTCAGCTGATAACTGTGAAAAAGTGTTTTCACACTATTATATTCATATTTACTCATTTAGCTGATGCTTTTCTCCAAAGCAACTTATAATTTTAAGGCACTTACAATGTTTTACCCATTTATACAGCTAGGTAATTTCTTTTACTGGAGCAATCTAGGGTAATAAGATCAAGGGAAATACAGCCAGAAGTGGGATTCGAACCTTTAAGTCCAGAATCGGCATCTCTAACCACTATGCCACCTGCTGCCGGGGTGCTTGGATTGCTGTATTGTGTGCATTTTTTAAAAACTTCTACAGTGATCCTATTGCTCCACTAGATGGAGCTGTCACTGTCTGCGACCGGGAGAAAGCACCGGAACGCCTTGTGAGATAACAGCTGAAGGTAAACGAAACGGTTGTTTCCGTGTGCGCAAGGGGAAGGGGGGTGAGTTATCGCGGTAGTCTGACATACGAGGCACGGCCTACAGCTGGTGCTGTGGCATCCGGAACAGAGAAGACAAAGAGGCCGGCTCCACCACATCATCGCTCATCATCGACCATGCATGGTAGCACCCGAAAGGGTCACGGCTCCGGGTTAGCAGCAAGCCTGGGAATGACAGCCCAAAATCGGCAACTGGCTCCAAGACTCAAAGCACACATGGGCCCTGGAAAATGGACAATGAAGAACATTGAAAGTGGAAGACACTGCATGCCGGCGAGTGTTATGGACACTTAGTCATGTTAATGGTGTGTTTCCACTGTCACTGTGAACGAGTCCATCCATCTGGCTGCTGCTCCATCCTCCTCCTCTTCTTCTTCCTCCAACTTTCTCAAGAGCTGCAATCTTTCTTAGAGAGCCCCATCTTCTCATGGCATGTTCAAAGAATGATAACCTTTGACTCATCACTTGTGCTTCCAAAGAGAGTTTTGCATTGATTTGATCTAATACCCATCTGTTTCACTATCTGGCTGTCCATGGCCTACTTAAAAGTCTCCTCCAGCACGACAGTACAAAGGAGTCCACATTTTTCCCATCCAGCTTCCCTTCTGTCCAGCTTTCATATCCCTACAGTGTTGCTGGAAGTACCGCTGACTGCACAAATCCAGTCTTGGTTCTTCTGGACACATCAGAACATCAGAGGACCTTCTTCAAACTTTCACTGGCAGCTCAGCCAAGCGTTAGCTGAGATTGCACTGTATCACTCCTTAGCCATTGTTGTCAACATTTTTCTGCATCGTATGCAGTGCAGCTTAGAGCTGTGTAGACCTAACCCTAAGACAAAGCCTAACTGTAGCCCTATCCATAAAACCTAATCTTAACCTAGAGTACACCTGGGCATCGTGGTGGAACCATTTGGTCCCGAGACCAGGCCGAAGTACTCCACAATGCTTCATCAGTGCACTTCCAGGGATCAACCTCAAGGTCAGCTGTGGCTCCATAACCATTCCTCAGCCTGCTACATCATCTTCTGGCTAAGTGAGCGGAGACCTGGAAGAACCTATGAAGGTCCACCTCCACCTCTTCTGTGTTGAGATCCACAAGCCTTTCTGTCTTCTCAGGACTCATGGTAGAGACACCAACGGTGGAGAGTGAGATCCGGCAGGAAGTCCTCATCCAGCCACTGAACAGTCACTTTTGAACCAAGTTGTGCACCGAGAACCACCGTGTCCAGACCACAGTCAGTCTTGGAGTCCCAGGTCTTGAGGGCTACTTAATTCAATGTTATACTGCATATATATATGACACAAATTAAAACAAAAAGACTCATTAAATGGTAAGGGTACCTTTGTACATTCCCACATCCCTCCAGCATCTTGTACCCAGGGGAATCAAGGGGTTAAAGGAATCACCTACACTTCTATGACCCTGACAAGGTGCATCTCTGCTAATGCCACTGGAACTTGCAAAATTACTGATAAATGAGGCAAAGCAGGAAAAGATCCGGGCTCCCGAAGTGATGCATTGTTCTCTGGCAAAACACCCCATTCGCTGTTTCCCATAAATAATGTCCCTTTCCCCAAGCCAGGTCACGGAGCGCTCCTCGGCACTTCATCTTCCGCATGCACATCCTCTGGGCCTGGGGACCCGCAGAACCACGGGAGAGGGTGGGGAAGCTGAACAAGAAAACATGGAGAAAAATCAGAGAATTAAATAACACCGAGAGATGCTCCTGGACCTGTTTCCAGTTGCTTCTGTGTCCTTCCTTTCCTTCCACCAGCAGGAAGTCTAACATCCCACCTTCAGACTTCACAAGGCCACTCAACAATGGTGAGGAGCTGGAATGGAATGAACTGAAGCTCTGTATGTAAAAGCAGGACTGAAGTTTGCATGTTTAGACAAATAATTGCATATTAGAACAGAACAGGAAAACAATTGCTTTGTAACTGTGGTTCAGCCTTCATGCGCTGCTTCGCTGCAGGGGTGCTTAACCTGGGGTGCACGGGTGGGCTTTGGGGGTTCGTGACATGAGAGCTTGGTTTGGAAATAACAGAGTGACTAATCCAAAGTGACAAAAAACAGAATAAAACACACACAAATTGTTTGAAACCATGCGGGGAGCCGGAGCCTAACCCAGCAACACAGGGCGCAAGGCTGGAAGGGGAGGGGACACACCCAGGACGGGACGCCAGTCCGTCGCAAGGCACCCCAAGCGGGACTTGAACCCCAGACCCACCAGAGAGCAGGACCCAGTCAAACCCACTGTGCCACCACATCCCCCTAGAATAAAACAAAATAAAATTTAAAAAAAAAAAAAAACTATTTCTGTGGTATTCCTATCTATAGCATAGGTCTATGTGAAAGACAACCAATTTTCACTACATTGAACTGAGCACATTATTTTCTCTTCACTCTCACACACACTCTCTCACACTCACACTCACACACACACACACACACCATCTGAACCGCTTGTCCCACACAGGGTCGCAGGGAGCTGGAGCCTAACCCGGCAACACATGGACATTTATTTCGATGTGTTCCTTAGCTTCCATCACATTCATAAAGGGGTCTGAAGCCTAGAAAAGGATAAAAAATCTCTTGATTGTGTCTTTGTTTTAACAGTAAAACAAATGACCACACACAACTGCATAAACAATAAATAACATTGTAAACAAACATGCACACAACTCAAAATACTGTAACGACCCGCGTTACTGCGTGTTTCTACAGGAAGATTTATTAAGTGTAAATAGTTGCATTGTGGGTAAATTGTAAATTAGAGTGTGCAACCACTGGGGGCACTTCTGGGGGAAATGATGGGGTGATCGTGTTGGCTAGCGGGTGAGGAAGAACCTGGGGGTGCTAAGAAAGCTGGCTTGAGGTACAGATTTGTGAGGAAACAGGGGTTCTTGGACCAAGAGTGTTATTTCCCTGCGTACTGGTGTTCAAATAAACATTCAAGATGAGTGCTGCTCCTGCATCCTTCTTTACCCCATCCGAACCCATGGTACAGTGCACCACAATATATATTTATTTTTTTTGGTCAGGCTTTATAAGCATATTCCAGCCAAATTAAATAACTGAAGCAACTCACCAGTGCATCTTGCTTTCTTATTCCTTGAAATATATGTTATGAAGTCTTAGCATCTGAGGTTAAGAACCTCTGCACTAGTGTTGCCCACGAAGGTGTAAGGGCATTTCCAGCACGATACAGAGAGTGACCCCTAGGTGGAGCTATAGGGCCCCTTGTTGCATGTGCTGTGCTGTGCTGTGCTGCGAAAGGCCCTGCCAGGATCTATCCGGAGGGACAAGGCTGACAGCGAGAGACATTATTGAGAGGGAGTGTCCTAGAATGACCGATGACTCCTTGACTCATCATTTAGTCCACGCGGCCTGCTTTAGAGAGCGCGACTACATGGATCTGATGTAGAACATCAAATATGTGAGCACGCGGCGAGCCACCATTCACAACTATCCAAATCCGCATGAATATCGAAACAACAGATTATAGGGATAAACCGGGGCGGTGATTCATCTCTAAGGCCCGCAGAGGAACCCGTAGAAACTGCATCGCAGAAATGAGCACGGAGAGTGTCAAATGCAGCGAGCAGGCCGTCCGGGGAAGGAGCACCATCCCAGCAAATGGTCCTCGTTTTTGCGGGCAGTGGTCCT
The DNA here is from genome assembly GCF_900964775.1 of Scleropages formosus. Lineage (NCBI taxonomy): Eukaryota > Metazoa > Chordata > Actinopteri > Osteoglossiformes > Osteoglossidae > Scleropages > Scleropages formosus. Next base: position 8,727,365 of record NC_041807.1, read on the forward strand.
AATTAACCGTGGGACAAAGTCTGCGCGGACACAAAACATACGAACAGTCTTGTCTTCCATGGTCTGTCAGTAAAAAAGTGTTTGTGGTTTAACGGTAATACAAATTAACACTTCGTACCTCTGTCGAAAGCTGGGGTTGTCAACCAGGGGTCCATGGGGGGTCCGCTGATGTGCCTTCGGGCTCCGTAAAACACAGACCTGATATGAAACTAACACCATCTAACTGTAAAGTTAAAAATTAAAAACATTACCGTGCTTTTACAACTTAATTGTATGCGAAAGTCATTTTATTGGAAACAAAATGACGGAAATGTTTTATCTGAATTTATTTGTGGAAATTTTTATAGGAGGGGTCCTTAGCCTAGGAAAGGTTAAGACCCTCTGGTCTACGGACGTAATCGTGAATATATGGAAAAGTGGGTCGAACCATAGGGGCGGTCAGTAGCGAAGTGGATAGTGTTCCGAGCCCCACGTCCAGCTGTGTTACCCTTGAGATAGGTGCTTACTCTTAATTACTTTAGTGAAATAACCCAGCATGGTTTAAATGGGTAAATAACTGTACATAGATTTACACTGTAAGTTGCTTCGGAGAAAAGCATCAGTTAAATGAATAAAAATAAATTTGCCAGCCACATCCTATGCCCATTGTCCAATGGGACAATGGGCATAGGAGGTGGTTGGTAAATTTATGTGGCTGGGAAGTGAATCACGTTGTTTCCACTGCTGGGGAATAAAAAGTGCATCTTGGTAACCCGAAAAGACCCTGTTATGAAAGGATTTAATGAGCTCATCTGCGGGACTCAACATCCGTCTGCATACCCTCCTAATTCTGCAGGTACTTGCCACACCCCTGGAAGAGCTGTGAGTTGCCGTGGCGATGCTCTAACAACCTGGGGGGGTGTTAACTGCCCAACCCTCATTACCTCCACCGCCTGTGACCCTACTCCCTTGCACGTGCCCTGTGACAAGTCGCTCCCGGCTTGGCGCGAACCCCTCTGATGGTCCACGAGAGAAGAAGCGCAGTCGCAGACTCTTATTTCGGGAGGAAAACATCCCAGCCTCAAATAAACATTGGATACAGATGGCACTTTCAAAGCAAGCCTCATCAATCTTTGTTGACACTTTTCCTTTTTTTTAAAACTACTCTTATATGGAATATTTGCAATTATAATATGGCAGCTCATTTGAATATCAAATTAATTAGTGAGCATACTAGAGCAAATGCTTTTTTTATAAGTCCTTGTTAAAAGTTAAAAGTTCTTCACTACGGTCGGCTGGCGTGTTAATTTACAGTGATATCTAATCCCATGTTACTGCACATAAAAGGCATTACTATACATATTTTAATGGGGAGGAGGTTGTTTTCCAAGCAATTTTCTGCTAGAGTACATTTTTAATTTATTCACATTCAATTTATTGGTGTCTGCATACCCACTCAGGAAAACAAATCAACACTATGAACAGGCCTCTTAAAGTTGCAGCTGTATTTGAGTTTCAGGCCAGGTTTGCCCAGCTCCATTTCACCCCGCTGGGATGGCACCTCTGCTGAGCGGATTGCCTTCCTTTAAACACGTTTACAGTAGTTCGTTTAGCAGACGCTGTCGTCCGGGGCGACGTACGACTCAGAGCAAACAAAAGTGCATCGCCAGCAGACGGAGAGGTACAGACGCAGACGCGCAACTCATGAAATACAGCCACTTGTCTTTAACCAGCATACATTGCATTATGAACGCACATTGTCAAAACCGCTTGTCCCATGCGGGTTCGCGGGGAGCCGGAACCTACCCGGCAACACAGGGCGTAAGGCCGGAGGGGGAGGGGACACACCGAGGATGGACGCCAGTCCGTCGCAAGGCGCCCCAAGCGGGACTCGAACCCCAGACCCACTGGAGAGCAGGACCACGCCCCCCCCGCATTATGAACACCTGTACATATAATTTATAAGGATATTTTTGACAGATAATATATTAAAGGTATAAGGAGCAAATAGAAGATCAGGATAGATATGTGTTTTGAGACTCTTCTTGAACACTGAGGGGGATTCAGCAGCTCTGAGGGACTGAGGGAGTTAATTCCCTGTGGAAGCTCTTGTGCGTTGGACCGCCAAGTGGCCAGGTGTTGAGGAGTACAGCGGTCTGGTAGCGAGTGAGACGTACACATAATCATTGGAGAATAATCGAGAGAGTGGACACAAATAAATAACATGAGAAATGTCCTGAGCACCACCAAAAGTATTTCAATTTTGTGGACAACCGCCACGGGCACAGCAGTTGTCGGAATAACATTTACCGGCGGGCGCTGCCCCCGCATCTTCCCCATGCCCTTGAATCGGCTCTTCCCTTTGCCATGCTGGGCCAATCATTGGACACGGTGCAACTGCAGTTCTTATCACTGGAGCCCACCGCGCGTTCCAAACACCTATCGACCCGATGACACGTCACAAAGAAGGGGGGGAAAAAATGGACTGACGCGGTCCCTAGGGGCCAAACACGTGGAACAGATTTTTATTAATGGCAGCCGGCGCGTGAGGACGGAGGACGGGTTTGAGCTCCGAGGGTGCCGAGCACAATGGACGAAGAGTTTAGCGGAGGTCACCGGATTCGTTTCTGCCCCACGTGGACCCATTTATTCCGAACGCTTAATTGTGCGGTGCTACGGCTCCTCGGCACGGGGAGGGAGTGACGACCCCGGGCCGGAGGGAACGACACAAAAGGGACATGGACAGAGTAACCATGAAGGGCACATGGAGCAAGTGGTGTGAAGAGCAGAAGAGGGAAGGGAGGGAGGGAGAGAGCAGGAGGAGAATTCACTGAGAGGGCCAGCAGGTGGTGTGGTGGTTAGAGCTGCTGCTCTGCACTACAAAGACCTGGATTCAAACTCCTGTTATCACTGCAGTGTCCTTGATCAAAGTACTTAAACTGAACGGATGCAGAAAAATTACTCTGCTATACAAGTGGCTTAACACTGTCAACCGCCCTGGTGAAAAGGCGTCAGATAAATGAATTAAGAATAACAAAGCATCTGTATGCATGGTTTAGTGCCGGGGTGTGATTTTGTCACCTTGTTGTTTTCAAGTTTATGTCTGAAGGGGCCACTGCTTTCCTACTAATAAAACCCTCAGTTTGTGCGTTCTTCCATGCCCCCCCCCCCAAGTCCTGGGCACCACAGTAGAATCAGACCAATGTCGAGAAGGGCGTTTTGTCCTTCATAGTAATTGTGACATTTGCCGTGGGGAGATGTGTAGATGACCGCGGGACATCGGGCGAGGGTGCCGGGAGCGTTGGGTGGGGTGGGGGCTAAGGAAGCGCAGCTGGTGGTTGCAGTCAAAGGGCTAAATGCCATGTGTCCTGTGTGGCCTGGAGGTCCCGGGCGGACCTTGTCGAGACATGGTGCAGAGCAGCCAGGGGGATCATATTGATTTGAAAGAGACAGAGAATGAAATGCCCCCGTTGCCCGTGTCCCATTAACAACAGCGAGAGCTTAATTAATTTCCAGCTCCTCTGAGACCAATAACAACAACTATAACAGCCGAAGGGTCCCCTGCACCACCCGCTCAAGTGTACTCAAGATTCGACGGGATCCGTATTTACAGTCCCGGTATCCGGCGCCTGCGCGCGCAGACACGGCACGGACTCCCTCTCTTTCGCAGACACGCACACGCGCGCAGAGGACACTGGCGTGCGGAGGGCAGGACTGATGCCCTCTGAAAAAGCCACATATTTAGGGGCTTATTAAGAAGGTGACTCCTGCACCTCCTCCAAGGACTGAGCACCCAGACAGCTGGGGCAGCAGGTGGTGTAGTGGTTATAACCCTCCTCTGCCATTGAAGGACCCGGGTTTGACTGCCCCTCCTGCTGCAGTGCCCCTTGATCCAGACACTTACCTTGAATTGACAGAGTAAAAAAGTGCCCAGCTGTATAAATGGGTAAATAATTGTAAGGAGCTCACGGACAAAACTAACATTGTAATTCGCTGTGGAGAAAATTGTCAGTTAAGCGACAACGAGAAATTAAATATGATTAAACCAAGCAAGTGTGGTGGAAGTGTGTTTATGAAACAGGGTATGACACACACCTGGAGGAAGAGCTGGAAACCCACGAAAAACAACATCTGGCTCGGGGAGGCAGCGCGCGGAGACGTCGCACCCCCCGGTGCTGTTGGAAGGGGGGGGGGGCGGGGGGCTGTTTTCAATTAATGCTCGAGCCCCGTGTTTGATGCAGGCCTGCAGACGCGTACCGAGACCGCTCGGACCACAGCCAGGCCACCGTAAACATCCGTTCTCACAGCAGGCCCATCGAGGGGGCGCTCTGCTGAAAAATCAACATTTGACATGCTGTTTCTTACCCTTAACACGGGCGGCATCCTCTCTTTCATGTCTCAGATTAAACCCCTAATCCTGAACCAAAGCACGTTTTTTCCAGTTTGCTATCAAAGTCTTTCACAGACAATCTCTTTACTGCACTCTGCATTAGACGATATAGAGACTTAACTTTTTCGAAGCTCCGTTATGACAATTACAGGAAGTGATTTGTGTGTGCTGCGCTGTCTCAACATGCTACCTGCTCAGGTAGGCTGATTAATGACTCTCCCACGGAGACTCATAGAGTCGACACACCGGGAAGTTGAGCCGGACCACCGAATACGGCTCCACGTTACTGTTCCCATCATGGCAGCAACCCCGCTGTTGCACTCTAGGGTGAGGGACTTGACCTGAACTGCTCTGCTGAAAACCTCAACTCTCTATTCACCCATCCACCCCTCATCAATCACTGCCTGTCCAATTCAGGGTCACGGTGGAATGGAGCCTCTCCCAGAAACACATCCCAGAATACCTGGGATGGAATGGGGTAGGATGGGATACCAGTCCACAAACATACACACACACACACACACACACCGATTCACCAGTTCATCTCAAACACATCTTGGGATTATGAGAGGAAACGTGCAATGCAAACTCTACGCAGACTGAGTTGGATTGAAACCCATATCCATACCCGAGACCCAGGGTCAGCGATGCACTGGCACTGCCCAGGGTATACAAATGAGTGACAGTGTAATCTAAATGTCATCTGAGCGCGCACACACACTGTATGAAACCACTTGTCCCGAGTGGGGTCACAACAAACCGGATCCTAACCCAGCAGCACAGGGTGCAAGGCTGGAGGGGGAGGGGACACACCCAGGATGGGACACCAGTCCATCACAAGGTACCCCAAGCAGGACTCGAACCCCAGACCCACCAGAGAGAAGGCCCTGGCCAAACCCGCTACGCCACCGTGCCCCCTTCTGTCAGCTAAGTAGCTAAATAATAGCATTAGGTGTGAAGTCTGGATAGCGTAGGCTCACTTTGTTGGTAGTGTCCACAGTTGGCCACTAGAGGTCACTGTGCAGGGCAGTTAGTCCCTCAGCACAGCAGTGATTCACACATAACCGAGGAAGAGGATGCTCCTGCAGCGCGAAGTCAAAATGAACTTTTGGGGGAGCGTTGAAAAGCAATTTTGGAGAGTACAAATTCCATAACAGCCAGTCTAGAGGCCAGTTTATCGCAGCAAAGGCTAAACAGGCTTTTGCCTGATCAAAGAGAAAATATTTTCTGTTTTTCGGAACATCATTATTGATATTTCGGTGCTTTAAACGAAGCGCTGCTCATAACCGAAAGCTACGGGAACAGGCCGTGAGAGCGAGTGCGATGCACAGCAAAGCCCTGGAAAAAAGTAACAATAAGCCCCAAGTCCTTAGAAGACATAGTGATTTTTTCAAATTCTCTTTGAAAGGTCCTTAATTCCCTCACAACAAAGGTACACGTTTACATCTTTTCACCAAACTCGCACTAATTACCGAACGCACGATTCCCCAGCCCTCGAAACTTTCTAATGATTTTCTGTGGGAATATGCCGCGATCAAATAAAAAAAAAAAAAAAACATAATATAATTATCCGTGGAAGACTTTGAACTACGAAGTCCTTGCACACCTTGCTGCTCGCGTTACTCGAACCGTACGTGTAATTACACACGTAAGAGTAATTTTTAAGTCTGGGAGGCCTGTGAAAATAAAGCACATCTAGTGTTTTTCCTGCGAAGGAAAATGGTCCTGCTAATGGACAGCGCACCGGAGGGGGAGCTTTTTCACCATGGTGTTATTGCTGTGCAAAAGTTGCGCCTACAGAATACATTTGGTCTTATTTCCCGGTGATGACCAAAGCCAATCCGGGTGCGAGGAACAGAGCGCGGTGCTATTAGCCGTAATCACATTGCAGGCTGTGACCGGGACAGGGCGCCGATGTGATGGAGGTGTTCAGCAGTGGCCGTTGGGGTCCCGCTGTGTTGATACCATTTGACAGGGCGGAGGCGTACCCCACGGCGGCCCCTGCACAGTGCTGCCAACGCTGGTGTCGCCTTCCGACATGAACCGCTTCATACCGTTCTTACTTTTCCACATTTTTCAGAAAGAATTAGTCAGAACCTCTGATCCGGTAACTTCCGACCTGAGGGGCTGCTGGTTCTTAAGGTGCTCCTGCAAAGCTCTGATGCTTGAATCACCTAGACGCAGGGGGCTTCACAGATGGTATTGACGAATCATGGAGTCTTAGAGGCTGATATTATCATAATGGAATAATCTGATCATCAGAATCATAATTCGATCACGACCGGGCAAAGTGAATTAGTGCTAATCAATAGTGTAATTATGCATTTTTTTTTAAAGTTATTGTGTTTTTTTCCAGACTTGCAGATGCATTTAAGCAACCGCAGTGGTATAAGCTTTCGCCCAATGTTGAAAAGCGCATATTACTGATTGTTCACATGGAGAATTTCGGCTCAGTTGCGGAGCGAGGGTGAATTCCGAATTTCATACAAGAGAGCAGAGCGCATATGCGGAACGTGGAGGTCCAAATTTCGGCTGCCCTCTGGTGAAGTCAGAGGGGCGCGGTTATGCTCCATCAGTGCTCTCCTGTAACAGCACAAGTCAACAGGGAACCCAACTGGAGACATAAAGAAAGAAGAAAAAAACAAACAAATACATTGACTGATTTACTACAAAACGCAGTACTGCCTGCAACGACAAATTATCACACTTTGTTCTGTTTAACACAGACACAGTCATAATAATCGTGCCATAATAATGCTGTAGTATAATAATAGTATTAATAGTATATAGAATATAATAATAGTCATAATAAAAGTGCAGCGGTTCAGAAAAAGACCTTATGACCCAGAGGCTGCTAGTTTAAGTCCACAGATGTAACAACAGGGGGACAGAGGACAAACAAGTCATATACAAATGTTTACCCAGTGTTTGCGTGCGGACTATCGCAAATTTTTTTTGGGTCCCCAAAACCCGAAAAGTTGTTACACCTCTGCCAGAGGGGCTCTGCTGCAGTACTCTTGAGCAACGTACTTGACCTGGATACCTGAACTAAAAAATCCATCTGTACGAATGGGCAGCATTGCAAGCAGATACAGATAAAAGCATTGGCTAGACAGAATGAATAAATAATAATTAATAACAATAAATAATTAAAAACAAAAAAATGCACAACTCACAGAGAAGAATAATGGCCAGTGCTCGACCCAACTGACTTTGGACTGGGTCACATCAGTGCACTTCCTTGCACCCCAGGAGGTACAACATCTGTACTGAGCGGTTGCCTCCAGCTGGACTGGACTGGTGGACACGGGTCCCGGTGTGAGGAGGGGCCTCTGTGGCGGGGGCTGTTGTTGTATGGGGATGGGAAACCAATAGCGCTCACAGATGTACAGCCTTGATTACAAGTGTCCGCAGGCAGGCCACTGTGATAAAATAGGAGCCGCCATCCAAATCCATCAAGTCTGGGCAAACTTAAAAGGTTTTTATGTGCAGTCGTAAAATTAAAAATTGATCAAAAGTAAAAGGGAGCACACAGCACACAGCCAAGGGCAGGTGATTCATCTGAATCCGAGCAAGAAGATCAAATATTAGCTTAGAGAAAACAAAGCTGAAGAGCAGCGGGTCCCACGTGGAACCGGGGGGCCATTTGCTCGTGGGAAAGCAGTTGGCCTCAGGGATGGGAAATGTGCGAATGGTCGAGGTGCAAAGATCCAGGTGCTATTGACAGGGCCGACAGACTCAGACAAGCGGCATCTGGGCAAGTGCAGAGAGAGCAGCTCTCCACGAGTCACCCCGCTAACATGTGGGGTCAGCTTTGCTAAGGCAGGCGGGTGAGTGGGCGGGGCTAATTAGGAGAAGGCAGGGTTGCCTAATGTGGCGCGATGTCATCCCTAGAGGACATCCAGGTAACTCATCCTCGTGGACCCTACCATAAGGGCATTCGGCGTACATTTTGTACACTGTTAAGTGTGACTGACAGCCGTGTGCTCCTGCCATTTGAGGCTGAAAAGGCCATGAAGGACTGAAAGGAGGAAACTCAAGTATTCAAAAGTTTCTCCTTTTTTTAAAAGGTATTTTGTCCCTCCTGGGCTGTGGTTTAAATGGGCTGAGATAAGCTCACAGGTAATGACCCCGGGCTCCTGCACTCTCTCACTGGTGAATACAAACACTGCATCGAAGCCAAGTCCCTACATTTCCTCTGGCCACAGTGCCAACGCAGCAGAGCACACACACACACACACACACACACACACACACACACACACACACACACACACACACACTGCCACAGGCCGGGAGAGTTGGAGACATCCACTTTGTTTTACAAGTAAAAACCTTCTGCCCATGGAAGTAGCCAGATTATCATTTCAACAGAATTTGACATAAACAACATGAAGGCATGGATCCATCCTGCCTTGTATCAACGGTTCAGGCTGGTGGTGTAATGGTGTGGGGGATATTTTCTTGGCACACTTTGAGCCCCTTAGTACCAACTGAGCATCATTTAAACACCACAGCCTACCTGAGTATTGTTGCTGACCATGTCCATCCCTTTATGACCACATTGTACCCTTCTTCTGATGGCTACTTCCAGCAGGATAACACACCACATCACAAAGCTCAAATCATCTCAAACTGATTTCTTGACAAGGAGTTCACTATACTCAGATGACCTCCACACACACACACACACACACACACACACACACACACACACCATTTGAACCACTTGTCCCATACAGGGTCATGGGGAGTTGGAGCCTAACCCGGCAACACAGGGCGTAAGGCCGGAGGGGGAGGGGACACACCCAGGACAGGACACCAGTCTGCTACAAGGCACCCCAAGCAGGACTCGAACCCCAGACCCACCGGAGAGCAGGGTCTGGTATAACCCAGTGTACCACTGTGCCATCACACCCCCACCCACAGGCATCAGATCTTAATCCAATAGAGCACCTTTGAGATGTGGTGGAACGGGAGATTCACATCATGAATGTGCAGCTGACAAATCTGCAGCAACTGCATGATGCTATCATGTCAATATGGACCAAAATCTCTGAAGAATGTTTCCAGCACCTTGTTGAATTTATGCCATGAAGAATTAAGGCAGTTCTGAAGGCAAAAGGGGGTCCAACCTGGTACTAGCAAGGTGTACCTAATAAAGTGTCCAGTGAGTGTATATTACACACTCTGAGTAGCTGCATGTACAACTGAGACTTATAGGAAATACAAAGGTGATCGTGACAAATGGTGTGACTAATTGATGGAGCTGTTAGAATATGAGATTCATTCATGTAGCTGACACCTTCCTCCAAAGTTATTTACAATTATTGATCCATTTACACAGTTGTGCAATTTTTACTAGAGCAATTCATGGTAAGTTACTTCATCAAGAGCACTACAGGTGACTCAGACCTTCAGATGTGAAGGCAACAGCTTTAAACACTGTGCAATTTTGAAACCCTTCCTGAATGCTATGTCACCGTATGAGAAGAGCACTCTATAAAAATAAATTGAATTGCATTGAATGATGAAAAGGATTCAGTAGTTCTGAGGGAATATGTTCTGACATCACACACTCAAGAGACTATTTGAAAGAGACACCCCGTTATAATCAAATGTGCACAAGCTGGTGCCTGGTATGATTGTGTGACAGCAGAAAATGACAATAACCTGAATAAACTATTATGGCACAACATGATGATGCACAGGTATGCTGAGTACAGCACAAAGCACAGTTTAGTGTGGGAAGATGTCATTATCACACATACTGTACAGTCTGACTGCAGCTCTCCTCTCGAATCCTATGAGGAAATTCACATCTGACCATCCAATCACCTTATGTGCTCCACTGACTTAATGTGATCTTTTCCAAAGAGAGAAATGAAGCTACTTTCATCGTTAAAATCTGGAAAAATAAACTTGTAAACCTGTAGAGAAGGATATTCTGCTCCAGAGCTTGTGTGCAAACTGACAGTAAATAAACTGGTGAACAACCTGTTGTGTGATTCCTCTTCCTCTGAAGTACGGGGATCCTCGACTTTACGGTGGGGTTCAGTTCCGACAACCTCCTTAGTCGACTTTTTTGAACGCTACAAACCCCCTTATACTGTATAATATAAACCACAAGAACATATGACAATAAATGTGCACGAATTGTAATTTGTATAGAAGGACTTTTTATATTTTCTTCACTAATTTCAGACATCATTCATTAAAGTAATACTAATGGATCCGTTCATCTAGTTTTAATAACCGCTTGTCCTGACGAGGACTGCGGTGATTTTGAGCCTATCCTGGGACTATTGGGTGCAAGTTTGACCGGGGGTAACCCCTAGGCAGGATGCCAGTCCATTGCATGGTAGCCACACACACGCACTGTGAGGCTGCACCCCTGTGCTACCCTAATACTAATAGGTATTAATGATGATATAAATACAGCACAGCATTGTAATTATATTCTTCATGCTGCACTATTATCTGTCACGTCCATGCCCACAACTCAGTCGACAGCACCTGACTCCAGTTCAGCACTTACCCTTTAAAAGACACTCCAACGCCCAGACCGTTGCGGAATCTCGTCAGGGACAACCGCCCCTTCCCGTGACTCTTCGTTTACAAGCATCGCTAGCTCTTCGTTCACGTCCTCCGGTTTATGACTCTTCGCTTCGTTTCCCGACCACGTCCACAGATCCTGGTTCCTGTCCTGTTCGCCGTTCGACCGACCCCTCGCTAAGTCCCCTGACACCGAGAACTTGCCTCATCCCTCGTTTCCGGACGAACGACGCTGCACTTGGGTCCAGGCGTCCCAGGCCCATGTTTCGCATGACATTATCGTCATTTTGTCACGCCTACGACCACACCCGAAACGCAAGCACCTGGCCGTAATCAGCAGGGCAGGTATAATGGGTGCCACTCCACGACTCCCAGGTCATGGAATCTCGTAGAGACAACCGTTCCCCTCCGGTCTCAAACTTCTGCTTTGCATTGTCTGACCTTCGCCTTGTCTTTCCCTTCCTTGTTCCCCTGTCCAACTTCTCGTACTCCAGTCCTGTTTTTCTCGACTTCGACCATTGCCTCGCCTCTTCGACCGCGACCTTGGATTATCCTTCGGAACAATGTTCGTGCCTCGATTCTAGACCCATGCCTGCCTCCGCCCACGAGTATTGTCATTATTTATAACAAATGATCCCATATTTCGGTCCTACCTCCGGTGTCCCAGGCATAAGCGTAACACGTTTTCATTTCTAAATCTATTGTGTGCTGCTTTTCTGAGCACCACCACAACGCGGACATTTTTTGCTTGCTAGATATTTTAAACAAAAAGCACCTTGAAGGGAATCACAAAGAAAAGTGCAATCGCTGATAGAGACCCACACACTGACTGATGTTATTGCACAGCAGATGGAGCAGTCATTGTTAGACGTGATGATCCGACAGCGGGACTCTACAATAATATAATAAGGTTAATGGGATGGACGTCTTACGTCCAGATTGTTTTAAGTCACGTAAGCTGTAAATGTTGACCATCTGTAGATGTATTTCTAGAAGTAGCAATATATACATCTTAGAAGTATTTCTACAGAGAACATTTTTCGATAATGATGTTGTAGCGATCTGCGTTACTGAAGGGCGCTCCCTTGGAGTGGGAGCAGTTACTGACTCTAAATAGTTGATGTGACCAACGGTTACTAGGAACTGGAAATAGTTGTTCAACCATACTGGAGACAATCAGGGGCCAGAGGGGAGTGAACACCTGTTGGAGATTGTAAAAAAACTGATCTGAGGTACAGCTCTTTGAGGAGAGGGAGTTTCTCAGACCATGAGTAGTCTTTCCTTCTGTACTCGCTGATACCTCCTGTTCTGTGCTGGTGTTCCAATTAATGTTCCATGATGGACAGCTTCTGCGTGTCTTCCTTCACCCTATCGGGAACTTAAATCCACTCTTGCAACAATATATGCTGAAGCCTTAATATTTCGGCATTTTTGCATTGAAATTATTTGACCCCTGTCATATTTCTTTGGGCCTCAGTGGGTGGTGAGAAGCATCCCGGTATGGACACAGCAGGTAAAGCACTGTGAAACACATTAGCTAAATGAATGAATGCACATGTGTCCTTGACAGCTGGCAGGTACATGGTCAGCAGCAGAAACAGGTAGCGATGTGTGTCGAATGCGAGGCTCATGATACTCCGGTGGGACCTGGGTTCACCGTGGTGGAACTCCCTCCTGTCCTGCCCTCTCACCCTGCTTTGCCTCCCTGAAATGGGCTCATAACCCTTTTTTCTGGAGAAATACAGTGAGTCCGAGAGACTGTTTTAAAGTACCTTGTTCAACCGAGTAAGGGTTACGAAGCGGGTAAGCCTTCTTGTACCTGGCAGCCTCCAGCCCATGTAAATGGCCAGGTGATGGAGACAGGGTTTGCTTTAAACATGGAGTGGAGAGCTGGGGTTGAGCAAGGCTGATGAAGGGCAGTTCTCACAGGGGAAACTCGCTCATCGCTCCGTGCGGGAAGGTCAACGAAAGCCAGGTGTATGGCAAATTTGAGCAAGGCCCGTGCGGAGCATTGCGGGATAGCTAGCATCACACGCAACCTCCTGATAATGTTCCTCCTCACCGCTGACTCCCCCAGATGGAGGAGGGTTCAAGAGTGGTGCGGATGTGTTGTTTACCTGGCCAGTACAGCACGGCTAATGAGTACCCCAGATTTACCTCGCTGTCAGCCTACAGCTGCACCGCATCCCACCGCACCCTTTTCACAGCGAAATCACATATAAACATAAACATAGCCTACCTTATAAAGCAGTACAGCATTGAGCAGAACTCCATTCCAAGTCAAGTTTAGTGAGAACACACAGACCTACCTGAAAGAGAGAGCTTGGCCTAAAACCTTCCTCTAAAATAACACTCCTTACCAGCAGCTAATGCATGCCAAAGAGCAATAGCGCTGATCAGAATTTTTTTGGAATGGAAAAAAGCAGGTTAATGGTCACTTTTAAAAACGCCAAATGCATTTGCAGAACTGATTTTTTGGTGATGTGCCAAAACCCCTGCCTGTTAGAAAGGAAACACGGAGCGCTTTCCGACATCAGCGCGAGTGCCGTTGACCTAAAGGGGACAGCTGCTTTTATGTCCATAGTCCTGCGTTGGGGATGAGCCGTCATTATGTGGCTCCTGTCCATCAGAGAGGTCGGCACGGTGACGGACTAGACGCACTGCACTCATCGCTCCCTTCGACCACGCAGATGGATCCTTGTTCCCGAATGTGCTTTGTTTCCGCCAAAAGAAGCCAGGTTTCCGTGAGAGTATCGAAGCCGACATTTGGGGGTCACACGCAAGCAATTATTTTAAAGACCTAATCGATAACTTTTTTGACAGAGTGCATTTGCTAACACGTTCTTTATAATCCGCCCATGTGCTGAAGCGCAAAGAGCAAAATGATTTGATTCCTGAAGTAACGTGTGGGCTATGTGCCTTACTGCCTGTCCAGTTTTATTAGGACTGCTGTGTGTCCACTCTGCGACCTAGTGAACCACAGTGTGCAACGCTGAGATTCCAGGCAAGGCTTGTGGCTCTGTTTGTATCAGGCAGGTATGAAAAGCTGGATGTATGCAGAACATTGCGAACTGAGTAGACAGAGCAGGCAGGAGCTGTACTGGACAGTCTGGAGTTCAACCTCTGCAATCCATGTATGTACAAGCAGTCGGACTGAATGAAACATTCAGTTATTTATTGAGCTGATGATTACAAATGTTAAGCTACTCATGATAATTTACCCATTTATAAACCCAGATGGGGGGGCATGGTGGCGCAGCAGGCTTGGCCGAGTCCCGCTTTCTGGGGGGTCTGGGTTTCAAGTCCTGCTTGGGGTGCCCTGCGAAGGACTGGCGTCCCATCCTGGGTGTGTCCCCTCCCCCTCCAGCCTTGCGCCCTGTGTTGCCGGGTTAGGCTCCAGCTTGCCGCGACCCCGCATGGGACAAGTGGTTTCAGACAGTGTGTGTGTTTAACCGGAGGAATTTAGGGTAAGTATGTTATTCAGAGGTACTCCAGCAGGAGATGGGGTTTAAACATGGTTCTTTTAAGTACAAGGAGGGCAGGTCTAAACACTAAGCCACCTTCTGCCCTATAATATAAATGTCTATAACATGAGAATTATTATTAATTTCGAGCATTTTGATTAATGATTGGTCACAGATTTAACACGGTAGGCACTGCATGTCCACGTAACAGTCTGGAGGCGCGAATGGAGAGTGACCTGGTCACGCATCTGTCCCTCATGTCAAAGAGCCACATCTTTCAAAAAAAAGAAAAAAAAAAAAACTACAGCTAAAAGTAACCTTGTGAAAAGAAAAAAGAATTAAAACTCTTTTAAACGACCAACTAATTTAGCCGGTGATGCGGCGTGTCCGACCTCAGCTGCCGTGGGGCTAATGAGACAGATGCTGTCCTTCAAGGAGTGCTGGGCAGCGCTGAGAATGGCCATGCATGTCCTCGATGTCTGGTCTCCAGGCGGGCCTCTGCAGGCTGGCGTGTCACACGCGGGACAGTGGGAGATGTCTCTGACACGAGGGCTAGGCCTAAGTTGGGCCGCAGTGGGAGGGGTGCGGAGGTGAATTCAAGATGCTGAGATGCCTTGAGATGTCATGATCAGAACAGTAGGAGGCGCCGATGAGCGCTTCCAATATGACTCTTTAGCACTTCGTATTGAACTAAAGGCAGCAGTAGGTGCAGTATGGGTGGAAGGGAGTGTGTGTATGTGTGCCTATGTGTGCGTGTGTGCGTGTGTGTGTTGGGGGGGGGTTGTGTTAATGAAGGAGAGCAGAAATCTCATTTGAAAAAGGGCAAGAGAGATCACAAGATCTCCAACCCATTAGCGGCTGCGCACCGGGAATGATGGTAATGATAATGGATGGCGCCGGGTTTTGATTCCTTTGTGGAGTGACGCCGTCGTCCGGGGAGAGGGCTTCTCCTGGAGAACAATCAGAGCAGCAGTTCATTTTCGCCGTGACCTTCAGAGCTCCAGGCGGCACGACAAGGGCACAAACAGATCGAGAATTAATTGGCGCAATTAACATTTTGAGATTATAAGGCCGCAGATCAATAAGCTATGCAAATAGCGGTATTGATGTGCGGCAGGAGCTCTGCTAATAGTGTTTGGCGAACAAACACGGAAGCCCACGTTTTGTTTTTTTCCATCCTGACCACTCCGCTTCTCACTCTGCTTCCCACTTCACCTGCGGAGAGGAGGAGCTTGTGCCTGTCAAATCTGTCACTGCACCCGACAATTGGGTTTGTTCTAATAAGTAATAAGTTGCTGCTCTGGAAGGGGAACAAACACATGTGTCGGCTTTGAAGTGGGCCGTCCCCGCAGGGGGCCCCGAAACGGAGGGGGCTGCGTTGATGCAGCTGCTGCTTCAAGGCTGTGATCTCACCCAAAACAACATTCCCATTCCAGGATGAGGCAAATTACACAAATGCTTTTTTACTTTTTTATTTATTTATTTATTTATTTTTTTTTTTGACGCAAGCCGAAGCTGAAGGCTAGGTGAAACATAACTGAATCCGTGCGTGCTGACAGCTATTCTAATGAATTACTTTCGGCTTTATTGCCCCGTGCCGGATTTTCCATTCTTGTTATTAAACCATGCTGGAAATGCACTTTCATTTAAGATAAGTATGTGCCCCTCTAATCCTGTTTGCGCAGCACAGTATATTACGCTAAATATAATTTAAACCGCAGTGGAAAAGGGGAGAACAAGGTAATCAGGGAGAGTGAGATTGAAGCGATGCTGCTGTCGTGAGCGTTAGCGCTCACTGGCAAAACGGCCATGCCGGATGTGGTAACAAGAGCAGCGTGGAGCGATGGCAAGCGTCGGGCCCGGAGGAGACGCTCCACTCGATAACATCCTGGAAGATCCAATAAATCACCACTCGCCAGAGCCCAGCGCTGTGCTTGTAAATCTCTGCCACCTCTTAAGATTCTTCCGCTCTCAATATTTGTCCTAATAACAATCTCTCGCAAATTAGACCCTTTCTCTTGGATAGGATCTACAAAGACCTGGTTGCCCAGCTGCGATGATAGCGCACTGTCACGTACCGCTTTTTCGAGGGCCCTCCACTCTCACTGCAATCCACGTGGCTTACGGCTCTGGCGAAACAGGCCACCGAAGAACGCGTGAGCAAAAACGCAACTCCCGGGTGACGCGTCGCCAGAGAGTGCCATGAAAAGGTACCAGTATCGATTCTGTGTGTATTTCTTGTTAATCGCCACTCTTAACGAAGAGGATTTGTTCACATTACAGAGAACAACAGTCGCGTTAAATATTTTATCAATCCTACCCTATTAGAAGAGCGACTATACCTGGCGATTACAGGTGAACGTATAAAAAAGAAATTAAACGTCATTACCCATTTCTTCGACGCTAATTGCTGTTAATTCCCCGTCTGGCACGACTTCATTAAGGCACGACTCGTAAAAGGCGGTGATAAAGACACTAGTGTTTAAAATGTGAACTTGAAGAAAATGGGCACTGAATCGCTACAGACCCCACCAATCCAGCCGCTCTGTGGTGATTTGCTCTTTGCTCTTCTTTTTAGCCTTGTCGATTAAACCCATTCTTGCCTGTAGTATAGGTGTTTGCAAGACTCTAGGGTAGAGCGGTGTTGAGTCACTTTAGGAAAGCCGAACAGCAAATGTCCTGAGAATTTTCAGTACGGTGACAAGAACTAAGAACTAAGTCAAAGTGTCCAAACCACAAGGTCATATGGTCACAAAAATTAGCACAAGCTTTACTGGACGCATGGGCCCTCAGATGTGTGTTAACAGAACCTCCAGTCCTCGTAGGAACACGATCAGAGGAGCATAAGGTATGAGGGTTTGGCTAGCGGCATGCTGTAAAGGACATTTAGGGGGATCCCCAAACCAGGCACAAAACATGACCTGAACATTCAGTTTGCAAAACTAACAATTGTCACATCCACGCCCACAACACAAGCAACAACACCTGACTCCACACTAGCTCACGAGTAATCGCTCACCCTATAAAGACCCTCTTCAGCTCCCGTACCATTGCGGAATCTCGTTTGGGACAACCGCCCTTCCTCGTGTCACTACACTCTTGCTCTGTCCACGATCTCCGGCTTTTTTTTTTGACTCCTTGCTTCGTTCTCCGACCACGTCCGTGGATCCTCGTTCCTGTCCTGTTCGCCGATCGACCGACCCTTCGCCTGTCCCTGGTTTTGAGACCTTGCCTCTTCCCTCAACATCTAACGAACAACGCCGCACTTGGGTTCAGCCGTCTCGGTTCCCTGTGTTCCGCGTGACAACAATAGACTGGGTGAAGTGACAGTACTTTTGTAGTTACCAAAGGTGAAGAACAACAGTTTATCATGCTAGAGTTTTTTAGCATTAACATTTACTGTAAGTTACTGGGGGGTGTGGTGGCACAGCGGGCTTGGCCAGGTCCCGCTCTCTGGTGGGTCTGGGGTTCGAGTCATGCTTGGGGTGTCCTACAGCGGACTGGTGTCCATCCAGGGTGTGTCCCTTCCCCCTCCAGCCTTGCGCCCTGGGTTGCCGGGTTAGGCTCCGGCTTGCTATGACCCCGCCTGGGACAAGTGGCTTCAGACAGTGCATATGTATGTATGTATGTGTGTGTGTGAGTGTGATTTACTAGCTTTTCTCCAAATTGACTGAAAATGTCAAACTCTTCATAGTAATTTACTCAAATATTTACAGGAGCAATTCAGAGTATCTTGCTCAAGAGTACTTGGAAAGTTACATGGTACATGCTAAATACATATATTAAATTACTGTAGAATTCCAGTTATTATTATTATTGTTGCTCTTTTACAAAATGCTGAACAAACTTGTTCACTATTACGTATAACCGGGCATTAAGCATGACATTTTTGACTCATGTTGTGCATACGGAGGTATAACTTTTGTGTCGTACGTGGAATTAAAAGTTTGTTTCATTTCACCTGGAATCCAACGGAGGCGATAAAGGGACGAACAATCCAGAATGGCTGTCACAGAATGGCTGATTACAAGTGAAAACTTAATCTTGTTACACACACACACACATTTTCAGAACCGCTTGTCCCATACGGGATCACGGGGAAACCGGAGCCTACCCGGCAACTCAGGGCGTAAGGCCGGAGAGGGAGGGGACACACCCAGGACGGGACGCCAGTCCGCCGCAAGGCACCCCAAGCGGGACTCGAACCCCAGACCCACTGGAGAGCAGGACCATGGTCCAACCCACTGCGCCACCGTACCACCAATCTTGTTACACACACACACATTTTCAGAACCGCTTGTCCCATATGGGGTCACGGGGAACCGGAGCCTACCCGGCAACATAGGGCGTAAGGCTGGAGGGGGAGGGGACACACCCAGGACGGGACGCCAGTCCGTCGCAAGGCACCCCAAGCGGGACTTGAACCCCAGACCCACTGGAGAGCAGGACTGTGGTCCAACCCACTGCGCCACCGTACCACCAATCTTGTTACATGAAATGCTAAATATAATCCAAAGACACTTGTTTCAGGTGAACTACTATCTGTAAATTACTGTAGTGTGTGTGGGGGAATGTGTATGTGTGAGTCAATGAGTATGTGTGATTGCCCTGCGATGGACCGGCGCCCCGTCCAGAGTGTACCCTGCCTCATGCCATGTGTTTCTGGGAAAAACTTTGGACATCAGTGATGCTGCACTGGACAAGTGATTATTGATAATTTATGAATATGTGTCAGGCTGTTCACATAATAATGACTGTGCAAAATCACCTGCAGGTAACTTTCAGTTTGCTGCTTTTTTTACAGATAAAGCCAAATATTTCTGCACCCCATGATTTGTAATTCAGCACAGTTGAAGGTGCTATTGTGAAAGATCCATATTACTAAGTTCCCCCTTAATGGTGCTTGAAGGAGAACGAGCTGCGTGCACCAGATTGCACATGCCATCGTGTGACTATTTCCCTACTCTTTCTCCGGTGCCCTGTAATGCGAGAGCATGTCCACTGACCTGTCAGCCAAGTGCAGCAGAGCCTGATGGTCATGTTTTCAACTGGCACTAAAGCTGCTTTTCTTGCATGAAGACCGTGGAAGTCATGGGGGGGCAGGGTTGGGTCATCAGTGTTACCTCTGCTGTCATCTGATGTATAATCACAGCTACGTCCCACCTGCTGCGCACCGACTGGGATTTTTTTCTAGTAATAGTCCGCACTGTCCGAAACCGCTTGTCCCGTGCGGGGTTGCAGCAAACCGGAACCTAACCTGGCAACACGGGGCGCAAGGCTGGAGGGGGGAGGAGACACACCCAAGACGGGACATCAGTCTGCCTAGTAATAGTACCATCTTGATATAAAAAGCAACGAAAGGAAATGGAGCGAAAGAATGAAAATCCCTCCGAAATGTATTTATCCGGAAAAATAAAGATGGAGAAGCAACCTGAACGACACACTGGACTTAACCAAACATCCATGACAAAGCGACAAGAAAGCCCAGAGTAAAACATTTCCCTCCAAAGCTACAAAGGAGAAAAGAAGAGATGTAAAGAGAAGCAGAAGCAGAGCGACTGAGAACGAAGCTGAGAAAAGGCATGAATGTGAGCACTGGAACAGTGATGGAGAACTTTTCAGGAAGCACATCATATCAGCCGGTTATATCCTTGCGCTCTATTCACTCACCCGGCATCGGCGCTTGGTGCGCTATGGAAGTGAAGTAACGCTGATTTGCTTAAGAATAGGATCCTGACTTTGAATCCTCTTACACGAGGTCTGATTGCTTTGTGACGGCAGGCTCTAAATGAATTGTGCTGAGGGCTGATAAAGAGCTTATTGTCCGGAATGAAGGCAAAGAGCAGCGAAGAGAGGCCAAGGCGTTGGGCCGATACTGCCTATTACAGCCAGCAAACAGAGTCCTTCACTGCTGGGATGCCTTACCATCTTATTTTATCTTGTTTTGCCTACTCTGCAACACGGTCCACGGGATCAGCGCGGGGGCCGGGGGGCTGGACCGAGAGCTAGTTTAGATCTCATTTACCTGAGCGCCACCGCGTTTGCGTGTGTCAGCACAGGCCTGTGAACAGACACCTGCGGCACACGCAGCCGGCCAGACGTACCGCAGCCTCGGCTTCGCTTCCAGCACGCAAAAGTCAGGGAGGAATGGAACGGGGACCCTGAAACTGAACCCTGGACTCATCTACTCTTGCTAGTTAGCATGGAGCATCAAACATGTGCCTCCGCCTCTGGCCTGTGTGCGTTCTGCAGTTTTCGGCTCTCAGTACGTGCCCCACTTCTCTCCACGAATCACTGGCCCACAGGATCAGCGCAGTCTTTAAACACTACTATAATATTATAGCTAAACAAAGCAGCAGGTAGTTAAAGTCGCTACCTCTGAACACAGGAGGTCCCAGGACCGAATCCCACCTGCTGCTGCAGGACCCTCTATCAAGGTACTTACATAGCATTTCTCCAGTAAAAAATGACTCAGCTGTATAAATGTGTAAGTTATTTCAATTTAATTCAATTCAGTTTATTTTTGTGGTGTGTTCTTCTCACACAGTGACAGAGCGCTGAGCAAAGGGATAAGACAAATAAAGAGATAAGATAGTTGACTACATGCTAGAGTACTACATTATCCATGCAATTATTAAAGCTGTAAGTAAGCCTACTGGCCATGGAGGAAAGGAACAAAAAACTCCCAGCTGAAAGTCAAGGGAGCAAAAACCACTGGGGGTCCAAGTGCCAGTGGCTGCCCACTCCTCCTGGGTGTTTTAGATTAAAAAAGACGTTTAAGTCAATTAACAGCTAATAATAACATTGTCCATGAGTGTTAACTTGATGTCCTAGTTCACACAGGTATGTCTCGTCCATCATGGTGGGCGATCATCAGCTTCAGTCAGCATGGGGTGCTGGTGTCATGGCCTGCTGCTGCTGACCTCCTCAGGTCTTACCATAGGGAATTTTATTTCAAGTAGCTTAACACTGTAAGTCGCTTTGGAGAAAAGCAACAGCTAAACAAATGAACTTAAAAGTTTACTGTGCCTTTTCCGGTGAGTTTGTGGCCCCACCAGACACAAGGCCATCTCTCACGTCATTTTACAGCGAGTTCCTGCCAGGCCCCTTACACCACACTTCATAACTAAGTATTAGTTCTCCATCCACTGTCCAGCACTGTATGTGTGTCATGGCGACCACAAGGAATCGGGGAGTCGGACCCAAATGCTGGAGTCGTTTATTTAGTGTAGGTGATACAGCGGCAGGCAGAGTCGTGGTCCAGGACAAGCAAGGGGTCGCCGAGGTGCATACGTGAATAACAGGGAAGATCCAAAAGACAGGGTCCGAGAAACGAGGCAGGAGGTCAGAAGCCAGAAGAGCGAAACAAGGGGCGTGCAGGGTGAGCACGGAGAAGGGAAAAAGGAGGGCGAGGAGGCATGGTTACGGTTCGAGAGGCTGTAGCGGTTGCTCAACGAGGTTCCGCGAACCGGTGCGTTGGAGCAGTCCTTATGTAGCCCTTCCCTTGATCAGCTGCAGATGCGGTCATCTGGCATGGGTGTGAAAATGTGCTCATGCTATAGTAAGCAATGCGGGCTAATTAGGTCTTCGAACCATACCTTTCTTCAAAAGAACAAAGGAAAAGAAAAGTGCTAAATTTGGAAATGTGCAAAATACCACAAGAGCTTGCTGAGGATAGAGCAGTAATAAGCGGAGTAGCGCTTGCCGTTTGGCCGTGCCAGGCTGCTCTGCTGAGTCCGGGATGCCAGAAGTCATCTGTGGTTTATATAAAGTCGATGCCTTATAATTAGTTCATGGGGCCCGGCTCGTTTGTGTGAGCACGTAGGAAATAACGATGCGCCGCACCATCACGCGTCCCAAAAATGCAGGGAAGTGAAACCTCGCTTCCTGATGGGCTCCGGCATCTCGGACATCCTTTAAGGAAATAAAGTCAGGGGTCTGACTCTCCAGATGCAAGGCTGTTCTTAATATAGCGACGCTGGGTCTGATACGCGGTCGAAGGAGGATCGTATCGCTGCTCTGCCAGCGCTTCCCTCTCTCCTCCCGGGCTTGGGGAGTGGGTGGGGGTTGGACCCAGCTCTGACCCCCCACCCCACACCTCAAACAACCCCACTCAAACTTTATTTAACGATTTAAGTTTTGGTGGAGGAGATGCAGGGTGTCCCAAATCAGCCGCACAGCAGCGGAGGAAAGCTTTCATAAAACACGGAGAACAAATGGGATTTAACACACAAGGGGCTCCGCAGACCTATTAATTCCGCTTTGGCGGGCTTCCAGGGCCAGACGGCCTCCCTCCTAATTCATGGCTAATTTCTATCAGAGGTATCTGGAGACCTTCTCTTTTTTTCCGGGCAGGATGCTTCCGCATAACTTTAATGGATTCATTGGAGGGTTACAGCATGGAGACATTGATTGGCCTGCCGCGGAGGCCCTGCTGCTCTTCGCTTGGCATGGGCAGCAAATGAAATGTGACCCCCGGCAAACGGAGCAGAGCCGCACAGCCCCAACGCAATCCATTAGCTCACAGCCTCCTCCAATCCCATTTCATTAATGAAGTGATCTGGAAAAAAGTCTTTACCAACCCTTCAAGCTGGAAAAAAAAAAAAAAGGAACACATAAAGCTAAAATTAACAACGTTTTTACATCAGAAATATGAAAGGCTGGTGAAATTCTCTGCAGCCTGACAGCTTGGTGCCAGTGCTTCAATATTGTACCATTACCGAATTGAAATATCATAATAACAGCGTTGCTTTAAAAAAATGTGATTTATGCACATGCATTTCCTCAGTTAATTTATCTTTATTCCAATTAATTTACTTTTTTATTTGCGCATTTTTAAGCATTTTGTTAATGGAGCAGTGGTAATAGAATCCTTTGTTTAGCGCTGGATTTGAAATTCACTACGATCCTGTCTTTCATCGAGAAAGGGAACATTGGAAACCAATTAAATATTTGGGAAGACCACACATGTCTGAACAGTTAGGATATTTTCATTGTCACTCTACATGCTTTCGAGACTTAAAAGCCATTAATAAGGAATTAAATGTCTGCAGCTACTCTTTCTTTCCCTGTGCTGGGTGGAAAGCCATGGACCTAGAGGTCAAGTCTGTTTGACTCTTTACAGTGCATGCTTCTGGTTTTAAGAGACGAAAAAGCAACCTATAAACAAAGGACAGATTTTACACTTTTAAATATACACTGACCTTCTTTCTCCCACCTTCCCACAGTTCTCCTGTCATCACCATGCAATGGAATCAATACATTTCCTGATCAGTGCAGAGATTGAATAAGGTCACAGGAAGCCATGTGTGGACATTAAAAATCATTATTCTGCTCAAACCGAACAGAGATGGTGCAGACCATTCAGGGGTTCAAAATGAAATTCTATTAGAGTCTATTACACTTTTACAATTATAGAGACGCTCCAATATCGCAACGGGAAATGAAGTCATAATAAAAAGCCCAGGGGTGTATTATACGCGAATGACTGTACTATTTTTCTATTTTGAATCCTTATTAAATTGATGAAGGGAAACTTGGTGACTTTCCATTCACTGATAAGTCACCTTGCTCATGAAAAATACACAAGGCCGTGTCATTGGCCTCTTGCTGTCTGCGCAATTCTGCAGGAAAGTGTCTAGGGATGGCAGGACCTTGCAGTTTGCTTGTGTCCCCTTTCTCGTAGATGTATGTGCTCTTTAAAACCAATATCTCTTATTACAGCAGACAATATCTCTGTGTTTCAGCATGGAGATTCTCCCCATGCATACAGTGCTGTGAAATACAGGGACATCAATAAGTGAACTGCTCTGCTGCGTTGCCCAATTTACAGATTGCAATCTGCGCAAATCCTGCAGGCCCACAGTGATGGCAGCCCCTTGAAAACAAGGCAAACCCTGAAATTAAAATGTAAAATAAAACTGTTAAATTGAGAACTGCCAGTTAAAACTCAAATGGTGTCAATTAAAACTATCAGACTCAGAATTAGATAAAGTTCAGTTTTTAATTAGCTGGGTTATTAAAATTAGTAATACTTATCAGCAATTGTGATGGGGCTCGGTGCACTACGAACGAATAGAAGGTTAGAGAAAGAAAAAGAGAGAGAAAACTATTTGTACTTTCCCCGCAGAGTTGGACTCCTGTGCCATTCATTTAACTTTTATTCAAAAACAACCTCAGTGTTATGACAGTCAAAATACTTAATTGCTAAGAGTTATTGGAAGGAATTTGACCATTAGTTTAGGGTCAATGTTTTGTGCAGTGCTTACGGCCATTGTCTTCCAGCTGGAGGACCTGGCTTCAAATCCCCCTCCTGTTACAATACCCTTCAGGACACTTGCCCTGAATTATTGCGGTAAATACCACTCAGATAGGTAAATAATTGTAAATAGTTTCACATTAGTATACAAAGCCAACATAATAAATTGCTTTGGAGAAAAGTGTCAGCTAAATTAATAAATACCTCTTGGTAATCATGACTGGAGATTTCCTCTTGTCTAAATAGAACTTTTCCAAAATGCCTAGTGAAGAGTAATCACGCATCCATCAGTTTCATTTCACTGTAAAACCCAGGAATGACAGAGGGCCAGATATGCTAATACAGTTCAGGGGCATAGGTGCAGGGTGATAGCAGATTGGCCTCAGAGCTCTCAGCAGCAGCAAGAATCACATTTTTATTGCAGGTTGGACTGGAAACTAATGTGAAAATGCAGTTACACATCCCAGTTTAAGATCTTTTGAAAAACAATTGATGAAAATTAATTGTTTTGCGCCTTGCAATCCCACCCATCGTAGCGTCTTATTCAAACTACATAAAACTTTTAGCTGCAACAAATAATGATGCTCTGAATTGGTGGGTGGCTCCGCTCTACAAGGATTAGTGGTTCTGATGTAGTTCAAGAAGAGGACTCGGTGCTTGGCACCTTATTAAGAGCTTCATAATGCTTGAAGAAAGCGACAGTTGGAAGCGAGCCAGAAAATAAGGGCTTGCAGTGACACAGGCTGTGTAGAATGAGGAACTGGGGGCCCGCTGATGCCTTTCTCAATAGCAATGCTGTTCTCTCCAGCTCTGGCCCTCATGGAGACCTACTTACACAGCAGTGTCACCACCCCCGTCCAAGGGCTCTCTAAGGGAGGGGACCTCATGGATTCTTTAACAGGTAGCATCTGGAGGGTTGGCGATTATTTGGAGAGTAGAAGCACCGAGTGGTTAACTGCTCTGATCCATTTACACAGCTGGGGTACTGGGGCAATTCGGAAACAGTGGCTACAGACCAGTGGGGATTCAACAAGTGCACAGGTATCCAGGCCAGAAAGCTGGTGGTCTAACCACTACCCCTACTACACATATCTGGTCACCCAAAAATGTAGTTTGTAAGAGGCAAGGCTTGCGTTGTGCTCAGATAGGGCTCCAGTATCCCTGGGTGGCCCCTGCATGCAAGTCCAGATGACAGTTGTGGAGGGAAAGGCCCTCGGAGCTTCTGCTGATCACTGATGGCAGGGAATGACTTTCTCTGTAGAGTAATTTTAAACTGTAAAATTCAAAACTGGAAGCTCCAGCCCAATTCATTTCCATTAGATAGGAGTTTAATATGATCCAGCACATTTTGTTCTGTGCTATCAACATAGAGTGAGGAAGAACACAGTTGCAGGAAAGAAGCAGAACTCCAGAGTGCTGTATCCTCCAGGTATTGCGGGACGTCACTTATTCCTCCTCCTTCTCACAGATGGCCCCAGATCACAAGTGCTCATAGACCGGTGACAGCCAAGGCTTCCTCTGTCAGCGCTTTGTGCTCCTTGCTGCATGCTGTGGTGTCTTTTCCTGCTCAGCCCAGATGAAACAGCGCCTCGCACTGGCAATGGATGCTGCAGTATTTACAGAGAAGGCATGGCACAGCACCTGACTGGAAACCATACATCTGATGAAAATCAAAACGGAACCTAAGGATGTTTAGCATGTCTTCAATAAAGCTGGTGCCAACAAAGAAATAGGAGGCACTGTAAAGCATGAGACGTAGCAGCAGCAATGTATTGCACGCGTTAAACAGTCCTGTCAAACAGCAAAACTTTGCATCTGAGGATCAGCCAGCTACAGCTGCACAGAATAGGGTAAAAAGAAAGTAATAGTAGGCTCAGCGGTGGAAGCACAGATCTAACAGGTCCTTTTAATTAAGACGGCACAGACACCTTTGATTTACTGCTTGATAATAACCGCAATACTTTTAACCTTCATGGCAGCGTGTGTATCAGGAGCATGTCAGATTCCTTGTAAAAAATGAAATTGGGAACAGGAAACGAATCATTCCGGCTTCTTTGTTCAATTTAATTACAATGGATTTTTTGTTTTCAAGGCAAAATGTGTCCTTTCAGGTGTAAATTGTTCTCTGAGATGTTCTATCATTAGCCATTGTACTCTTGGGAGAGGCAATTCTTTAAATAGCAATATAATCAGCAAAGCAGCTCATTACATGCGTCTGTTTATAATGATGTCTCCAGAAATCTATCCATCCTTCCACATTGTAATTAATCTTTCCACAGAAATGCTGGGGTTCAACAGCGTTCTCCTCGTCCGTACGGAGCCCTTATCACAGGCTGCACGTGGATTTGCTCTCTGCTCCTGGCCTTGTCATTAGAAATCTCACAAACCCGAGGCTGGAAACCTATCTCCTCCGCTAATGGCAAAGAAGGAGGTTGTATTAGAGTTCGCTCAGACACTGGAGCTTTGAAAGACAACAAATCATTAGACTTTGGCTATGTTTTTTACTAAGACTTGGATGGCTGACAAGTGAAATGGGCCCTAACAAATGATGGACAGATGTATTTCATAAGGGCTGCAGTTTCTTTTTTTTTTTAACAATTACTGACATTGTAGAGAGTATGTATGTAATCTAATGGCAGTTTTGGAATTGAATTTCCCTGTAATTAAGATACAGCCATTGTTAAAAAAATGTTAAAACTTCCTGAAATCAGTCAGACAAAGTGAAGGACACTCCTCACTACGGCAACACAAAACACGGTCCCTAAGTAATGGTGTACGCCATGACGGGCTGCTGCAAGGGGCTATACAAGGAGCTGCCACTACCTTCCCTGTGACCTCTGGCTTTTCAAACCTCCAAGTGGCCTTCATTAAACTCCTCTCTGGCTCTCTCCAAGACTCCTCTTCTCCACCATATGTGAGAAGGCATTAGAAAAGGCAAGCCCCCCCCTTCATGACTCTCAGTTGAGTCCATGACCCCAACTTTGGAGGAGGAAATGGGCTTGACAATAACAGCAGTCGAGGACTTGAACATGGGAAGAAGGGGAAGAGAGGTGCATCGACGGGCACATTCAACAGAAGAACTTCTGGGGACTCTTCAAACCCATAGACATGTATATTAATGGTCAGCACTTTTTTTCTGAACACCGAAGCAAATATGAATATTCATCCTCATTTATATTTCAAAGCATTTCCGCTCCTGCGGGAACTGGCGTTGGTTTTGCCCAATTTCCATCCCCATTACGGAAGTGACAGCTCTCACTCCCGGGGCCTGACAGAGGTCCGCCTGGCGAGCAGGAGGTCCTGCGAGGAGGGAGCCCGCGCCAGTCCCCAGCTGTCCACAAACACTCATTAACGCAGGCAAATATCCAATGGAATCTCTGGGAGAATTTTTAATCACACAAAGGCTCTGCTAATTAGGCGGCTGATGGGGCATGGAGAGCACAAGGACGAATTCTTTAAACAAAGGACTGGAAACTTTGGGCGCTTTAATTACTTGGGCAAAGAGTTCATTCCAGAACTGGAAAGCACATTATTTCACTAATGAGACCAAGTGGCAGCCCATATTAGCAAGAAATAATGTGGAAAGTTCAATTATATTACGCTTTTTGAGACTTTTTTTGCTTCCCAGGATTGCATACGTAAGTTGAAGTCCAGCGCCGGGTAGAAACCAAGTGGACACGTACATCGCTGCCACCGCCTCCTGCTTTCCCCACGTGCTGCTCCGCTACCTCCGTTGTCTTAATTGCCTGCTGGAATGTTCTCCAGTACGAAAACGAATAT
Source organism: Scleropages formosus (assembly GCF_900964775.1). Classification (NCBI taxonomy): domain Eukaryota; kingdom Metazoa; phylum Chordata; class Actinopteri; order Osteoglossiformes; family Osteoglossidae; genus Scleropages; species Scleropages formosus. The sequence goes on from NC_041807.1 coordinate 8,755,791, forward strand.
CATTACAGCCGCCTATTAGGCTTCCGAGGGGCAGAGTGCCTTATTACAATTCTGTCATTCAATCCATCCCATAATGTGCGTGGAATTCGGAGAACACAACAGATTACTAATTTTCTGTAACCAAATTCAAGAAAGTTGTGAAAAGGAGGAGGAGGAGGAGGTGGACTGAAACATTTACTCATGCCCCCATTGTTGGGCAGTAAAAAGATATTTTTCTACGCACAGAAATCTCTTGTGAAATTACACGCGGGGCATACACACACGTAACTAAAACCCGGAGAAACAAATCATCAAGAGTGACCTTAACGAAGCTAGTTATCAAGAACCTTTGTGATACAAGGATCAAGTAAGTGTTTGCTGAAATAACACAGTACACTGACCCTCACAGCTAAAACCTCAAAGACTTCTTGTTTACTTAGTAGGATATTAACAGCTGACTTATAACTGATTATAATTCACTCAACTGATTAGAAAAAAAGTAATTCACTCCATAAATTTTTAACTGGATGTTGCTGATCCAGAGAACATGAACAGTTCCTATCAAACACAATACGTAGCGCTAGAATTTGCCTCATTTCAATAATTGTCTATCACACAGACTATATTCCCCAAACTGACATGAGAAAATTCAGCGAAAAGGATAAAATGACGCAAACCTTACAGCATGCAAACGACTTCATTAAAATGATTCACGAAAGAAAGCATTTGGTTGATGCTAGGTTTAGCACCCAGCTAACGCAATTAGCTACCATCTCTGACTTGTGATCTTCATGATGTTTCAAGTAAATTATGGTGAATTAGTGAAACCAATAATTAAGCCGCTTAAAGAATAATTTATGCAGCTTTCACCCACGTACAAGATGGTTTTGCATTTGAAGCGTTCTCACATTAGAAGGTGTGTACCTATCAATTAGAGCATGTGAGCACCAAATTCTCTCAAAATCTCAGAAGAGGTGAGTCTAATGAAACAAAGTTGGCAGGCAGCCCCTCTCTCTCAGCCACCTGTGATGGTACCCAAGGTAAAAAGCCTTTCAGTCTCCCATTCCAACCACCTCTTTATCAAAAACAAGGTCTCGTGTTCTACCTTTCTGAAGTGACAGCATCCAACTTAACCAATCGTTTTTTACAAACTTTTTGCAGAAAGCAAGAAGCAGATTTCCAAGCAATTTATTGCACTCTGCAAGGGTCATAAGAGGCTGAAGTTTCCCAACGTTTTTTTCAAGGCTTAACAAATGTTAAACTCACCGTTGCGTGCTACAAATTTGTAGGTCCCCCAACCTCATTTTCCCACTCTTTTCCTTGAGAGAGAAATGGTTATAAAAGAAACAAATAATGAGTTTTGAGATGGTTCTTCAATGCTAGAAAGGATTCAGCACCGTTGAAAGACACATGGAGTTTGTTCTACTGAATCACGTCTATATATCTGCACTTTCCTCAAAGTGCACTATCAAGCCCAAAAGAGGACCTTTTGTCAAGCATACCTTGGGCATCCTCTTCAGTCCCATAGCCTGTGACTACAGCCAGAATTTACTGCTACCAGCAGTACTTACACAGGCTGTCACTTAGAAGCCTGTAAATGTGTATACAGTATGTATATTGCACATGCCCCTCAAGCCCTATTCCAGTAAGAATTTGCTCGGCAACACGTGACCTCATGACACACAGAAAGATTCCTAAAAATTCTACCCTTCCTGGCTACACAGGAGCAGTCTCCTTCATCCTGTCCATTTCCTGCAATTACAGAACCATCATGCATCATTTTACTTCATTTGTACATTTTACATATTTACTTAGGAGTATAGATATCAATAAGTGGACTCTGTCAGAGGATGCAAAACAGACGACCACAGCAATTACAAGCCTCAAGAAAATGAACTCTTACCGGTTGAAAGCCAGTCCGGGAAAGAGATCCCACACCCATTCCTTGGCATATTGCGTTTCATCCCATAGCTGAAGCAAGGCCTAGTTTCGGAACATGAGCAGCTGGTTCTGTGGATAGGCTGAGATGATACAGTATGGTACGGGTACGACCATATACGGCTCCCTGAAATGAGGACACATTTCACCGTATGGCTGTCTCTCCTTTGGCTCACAAAAAAATCCCACAAACGAAGGGAGCGTGTAAGTGGAAAGCAAAACTTCTTCTTCTGACAATATTAGGCCTTTCTATCCTCATGAGAAAGGAGGACAAACAACTTTCTGAGGGGGAAATATCTGACATTTATAAAGTGGGTCGCTAATTTGTTGTATGTTCTCCTGCTCCTTCCAAGGAAGCCTGAGTTAAACACATACAAGTTGAGTTCATACGCCTTGGCTATGGGTTATGATGGAAGAGAAAATGAGCAGATACAGACTTCTTTCCAGATGTCTTTAGCCCACTGGGAACACCATGACCAGAGAGGACCACCAAGTTAGGAAACGACTATTGATTTTTCTCCCGAGGTACTGTCTACCTCTCATGTTTGTTACTTCTCACCCATCACACCCGCATTATTTACGAGGAAAAGGATCAATAGAGTTTGCTCCTCAACTGCTTTTTCCCGGTTCATGAAAACATATCTTTTCCCTGTTAAGCGCTCTGGCGCACCTGCATCTGTTCTCCGGTGGTTGAAATCATTTTATTTTCACATGATTGACAGGTGTAATTGTGCTGAGGGCTGGCAGGCAGAGGTAAACACTTGATATGTATATTTCTAGATCGCACTTATGGCTGTCAAGGAGAGGGGGAAGTATCTCCGGTATACTGACCTTTGTGACTGTCAGTATCTTTGAGCCGTGGTGTTCAGAAGCCTTTTAACACGTTCCTTTCTTTTCCACAGGACTTTTGAAACAGCTGATCTGAGGGAAGGTTAACGATTTCAGATTTTTAAACATGCTCCCAAGGTATTTCAAGGAAATATCTTGATCAGGGACCCTACAGCAGGAGGTGGGATTCAAACCAGAGTCCTCTGAGTTCAACTGGACTCGTGGTCCCATCTTGACTGAGGATCTTGAGAAATTCAATCAGGATAAAATCTAATTAGATGTATTTCACTGCTGTTCTTTAATGAAACAGTTTCGGAGATGCGGTCATTAGACACGAGGCTCCATATGTCTTGGACACAGTGAAGTAGCTCTCTGCTAAGCAGGGGCTTCGTTTTCCTCATTTAGAGTTCCGCAGGCCTACCCCCACTGACTCCGGTGGTCCATCAGAGAGGCACAGCGTGATGGGGGGTTGGTTCCAGACTTTAAATTAAAGGAACCTGATTGATAAGGAGGCGGAAGGCAAACCTGCTCCAGCTAATTGTCTTTCAAATGCCCTCATTAATCAAAGCGCAGGGAGCCCTTGACGGGCGGGCCTGTCAGCCGCTGACGGTCCTCAGGCTGCTCACCTCTCAGCGTGACGCCCACCCTTTCTCCACGTCGCGCACTGCGAGGCCCTCTGGGATGGGGGTTGGAGGGGCAGGCGGCATGGGTTTGGGCCACTGGCCGCATACCTGTCTTTTGGGGGGAGCGGCAGCGCACAGGCGCTGACCGCCACTCGGCTGCCCGTTTGGCCCCAGAGACCAATTTAGCGGCCGTTTAATGATTCATGGCTTGATGTCAGTGAAAGGAGGGCAGCATATGATAACAGGAATAAACGCATTTAATTAGGCACCCCTGCACATTATTTATTTATTTACCTGCACAGTTACTTATTTATACATGAGTGTGCGCATGCATGTGGGTGCGCGAGTGGTAAATCTTTAGTTTGACTGTCTGTCAGCTCTTTGTTAGCTGCTAAGAAAGACTTTTCCTGTGACTTTGAGGAGCAGGTGTGTCCCGGGACATAGAAGAAAGGCCAGAGGGGAAGGCAGTGAGGAAGGGGGTGGAGTGATGGAGGCATTGCCAGTCAAACACAGTAAAATGACTGAGAGGATTAGATGTTAAAATATGCAGCTCTCCTGCTCTCCTTTAAGCGGCCTGGCTGCCGGAGCTCCTGACAGGTGGGAAATCCCTTGGTCCTCACCGAAATCGAGCCATACATTTTTATGGAACAATCAAAGAGGCAGGCTCAAGTGTCCCATCGCCACGGAGGCCGCCCTCAGCTGGGGAACTGCTGTAGTTGCACACATCACCTGTCTGCTCACAGGTCCTGCCCCCTTCACCCTTCCCGAGCACTAACTGCTATCCCTGCGGTCCAATTCCATCACATTCCATTCCAGGCTACAAGTGCTGACAAATAACCACGAGAGGCTGGTTTAAAAGAAGACGTTCAGTTTGAGCTTTGCATCATGTCTCAGTTTGACTGCAATATTTTCATCACAATCAGCAGCATATTTTTTGTTTCTTAACATCATGTGGTCTGGATCAGCCTGAGATCAGTGTGTAGGGGAACCTTAACACAAAAGTTCTCCTTGATGCTCTGTTCAGTGGTAATTAAGACACACTTACCAATCTGTGCCGTGTAACAAAATTCAAGCAGGGAATCGACCAGAATGTGAAAAAAGTCACCTGCTTATTAATGCATGAGACTGATTTAGAAAGAACTCTCCCCAAACCTGGAGACCTCAGGATGAGAGGAAAGTGCTGGATTCCAGGAGCTAAGAAACAGGAGGCTGACAGTCTATCTCTGACAGACGAGTCCATCAAGCCTGGTGGTGATAGCATGTAGACACACCGAGCATGAATCTCCTTCTCAGGGTCACGTGTTCTTGATACCGTTGCCTCGGTTTTTGAAAACCTTAAAAGCAGAGCAGCGAGGACACATCTGACCCATTCATACAGACCTCATTGTAGAAATGGTGCACACCGGCAGTATGTGCTCGCACCTGGGCCTGGGGTTCCTAAACCAACTCCAGGGATCTCATTGGGTCATCTGTTGGGAACATAAAGCAATGATGCCTGTGTAGCCACTCCTTCATCAACTACTAATTGGCAAAAGCACTAAAAAATAAGCACGCCATACTTACCTGTAACCGCTGGGATGTTTTAGATAAGTTTTCAACCTCTGGGAGCCTGGGTAAATTTTATTGGTTGCTAATCAATAATCAAAAGCTACTCATCGGTACCAATGCACAGTTTACAAAAGACGAAATATCACACAAGAGAATCAGGTCCCATTACGCCACATTTTGGGAAATGCTACATCTACAGTGCATAAATAAAAAGTCCACACTGCATGAAGAAAAAGTCCCCTGTGTGTGAATAAAAGGTCACTAGAACATACATTTATAGAATAACATCTTGACTGTGTAAACAGAAGGCACAGCGGGATGTCTGGCACACCCGGGGCAGCGTGTCTATGTTTGCAGCTTCTGCAGCAGTAGAACGACGACTGCAGACTGCAGAGATGAGCCACAACTGGAGGAAGCGGGAGCCGGCAGCAACAGGCGGTAAATGAGCGGAACAGGGTGTGCGCAGTGCTTCCAAGAACTTCCAAGGACGGGCAGCACCCACTCTGCTGGCCCCTTCCACCTGCTCCTTCTGCTGAGTCTGCATGAGAGGAGGCACCTAGTACACTTGGGGGGAATGTGCCCAAAGCCATGCAACTCCTCAGTGGAACTAGTTCAGTAGTAGAGCTCAGAGCACAGCAGGAGTAGCAGGTAGAGAAGCACTTAAGGATGTGCACTTTCAGACTGAACCGAACTGGTGGTTCAAGTCCCTCTTGCTGTAATACCCTTGATCAAATTAGGCTGGAGGGGGAGGGGACATACCCAGGACGGGACACCAGTCCGTCGCAAGGCACCCCAAGTGGGACTCGAACCCCAGACCCACCGGAGAGCAGGACTGTGGTCCAACCCACTGCGCCACCACACCCCCATATATACTACATTGAAATGAAATAAGACATATTGAGCAATCATACATTTTTGCTGTGATGATTAGTATGAATCCGGAACTGGTACACAAAGTGTGCCTGCATCCAAATGTTGTGGCGGCAGCAGCAGGCAGAGGTGGGGAGCGCTGGGATGGGGAGAGCCACTGGGATTCTGGGAAAGCGTGATGATGAAGCTGCTGAGAAGCTACACCTGGCTATTAGTCCCAGCGAGGGGCTGAAAGACAGGAACTGTCTCTCCAACAGGGGTGAGAGATGGAGGTGGGGACAGCTGCTTCCCCCCAACACTTCACAGGTGGGGGGGGTGGAAGAAAAATGTACAAAGTGTTCAATTTTATCAGCGAGGCCACCGTAAAGAAGGCATGGGAGAAAAGGGGGCTGTGTTCGGGTTTCATATTGCATCTCGCTGAACAGCAGATGTGAGATGTCTGATTTCCGCCGGGCCACAGAACTCATTTCCTCCTGTGTTTGCGTCCTGGCCGACGGAAGACGGGCCTGTCACATGACACAGATTGGTGAGACAGAGTGGACGGCTGCTCCAGGTGCGACACCGAGACCCCTGATGCCAGGCGACGGGGTGGCTGCAAAGGGGTGCTCATCGAGCAGAACGCTGAGGAGTCACGGTGGACGGGCCAATGTGTCGGAGGCCTCAGTCCTTAACTCACCCTCCCGCTTGCCTTAAATGGCACATGGGCAAATTCCTTTAACAAAGGCAAACATTCAGAGACTCATTTAGAGTCAATGTGATGGCTGGGAACAGCTGTGTTCACTTCTCAAATAGAGGCTCGACGTAGCTGCTGCATTTCGAGAGAGTACACAAGCTCTCTGCCTTCCATACTCGCTCCACCCATCCATCTCTGGATACACAACACACAGGTTTGTGGACTGAGTAGGACAAAATTTCATCACACTATATATATATATATATATATATATATATATATATATATATATATATAGCATAGTATTTAGTCACACCATATATTATGCATACAAATGTTTGTATAGACACATGGTAGGAGTTGGTTCAGTACCCTTGATTCCTGTTGGCCCATCAGACTTAGGAAGAGCCCAGGGTTGTTTGAGGGTTGCGCTAAATTTGGCTGCAGGCACCATAATGTATCATTTTTACTCATTTAAACAGTTGGATTAGTCTCTGAAGCAAATCACGTGAGCCACATCAGTGCCCCCCCTCATGGAACTCAAATGACCAACTTTCACGTTACAAGTTTGGGCGCTTAACCACCTTACTATGTGTTGCCCTTCTTAAGGACATTTGAGGGCGTTCTACAGTCACCATTGTAGAGTGGCCAGCCTGATGATAAACTCACTTTTGCAATTTGCTGATAAAAGTTTACTGGATTAATAGTTATTTCCGAGATGGCCACAATATTCTTGCACATGTAGTATTTCGAATAAGCTCTCCTTTTTGACTCCCTTAAGAGGTCTATAAATTGAGCTAAAATTAAAGAGTACGATTCTTAGATTATCCCAAGAGCCTTCATTTAAATAAAGGAGAAACAAGTGGTTTTAGACAATCTCATCTGATGGGAAACCTTGTGCAGGACTTTGTGAAAACTAACCGCAAAACGCATCACGAATTATCTTCAAGTCAGAAAGACAGCGGCGTAATTTCGGTTTGGAACGCAGAGGCGTTCACAATAAATAGATTAAAAAGAAAATATTTAGCATATCCTTGTGCAGGAATTAGACTTGCTAAAAAGGGCTCATTTCTTAAAGCAAGCGAAGTTCAAACTACGGCTTTTAAAATCCATCTCGGAGAGTTGCAGACAATTGCTTTTGTTAATCCTTCGACTCAGCGGGCAGACACAGGGTGCAGATATCTAATCGGAATATCCGACCATGGTAGCAATGCCAGCAGCCTAATCTGGTAGATTTCCAACAAGCGTTCTTCACAGGCCCCGATGCGAGATGCTCGACAGCTCCTGACACTGAATCACTGCCAGTTGTTAACGCCGAAGCCCTGGAGGTTAATCGGTTTTTAAACTCTGGGCACAATTTGGATTTAAAAAAAGGAATCATCACCTGTCAGAAGGCTCATCTAAGCGAAACCGTGCATCTGAACCCCTCAGCGGACAAGCGTGGGCAGTCAACAAAGCCCTGGCATGCGCACCTGTACTCCCTCTCCTCCATATTTCATGCCCGCCCCGCCTCGGTTCCGTACCACGCTGAGGAACTCGCGGTGACGCTAGCGCCGAAAGCCTCATATATTTTTCAGCTGCATTCGGGCAGGATACCAGGGGAAAGTAATCACTCCTGAGTCGAAGTGACAATTAGAAATGTGTTGTTGGACAACAGCCTCGGCCTCCGCCGGCTCACAAATTAGCTCCAGCCTGCGAGAGCTGGAGAGCAGAGTTATTCTGCCCAAGAGTTTTAATGAGATTTTTTTTCCTGCACACTGTGTTGCTGTGTCCTGCATGCATTGAGGAGAGGTTTCTAACCGCTGACTGTTGTACTATGGGCTACAAATTAGTGTGTCTTACAAATTAATGTGTCAGAGATACATGTGCTGAGAGCCCAGTTCCTTAGCATCTCCAGAACAAACAAAAAAACCAAAAAAAAAAAAAAACCCTGTCGGCTAATGATCAAAAACACCGCGGAGGGAAAGAAGCACAAAACGTGCATGCTGTACACTGTTCCTCCTAGGAACTGCGATTTGCAGTTAATCTCGTTTGATCGTAAACTACTCACGAGGTTAATAAACAGGAATGGGCAGTGTACAGTATCACGTTTGGACCTCGCAGGACAAAATGGAGTTCTTTCGAAGGGATGTCTCTGGAAAAACAGCAACAGCAAAGGAGCAATTTCGACAAATTGGACCCCCCCAAAGATGGCCTTTGCACGGCACACGCAACCATTACATGTCCAGGGCGCTTAGATCACAGACCGCAGGAAGCTTGATAAATTCCATTTGCCGTAATACAAAAACGCATTATCAAAAATACCCTAATGCACTTTCAGCCTCTGAGCAGCATGTGCAACATAATCCAGACATGTTACAGAATCGTATTGAGCAACTGTCAAATTAATTTGGCTAATGCAGATTCAAAGTGCATCCTGTCGGTAGTAATTGCCCACTTGCCAGCTGCTGGCTGCTGGCTCTTTGTCATGCCGCCCAGATAAGGATCTCAGCTCCGGGTTCTGCGGTTCGCACGCCGCTTGCCCGCCAAACACTTCTGACAGCACAGCCTCTGCCAGGCGATGTTTCTCGTTGGACAAGTCAGCCATTAAGATCGCGACTCTCCGCCGCAGCCTGACCTCGGCCAGGCCGTTGGTTTTTTACGTCTTCGCCGCTCCCCTGCACTTATTAGAGCACTTAGGGATGGGAAGTATCTGGAGAGTACCGGGGTGTGCGCTTCCCTCCAACCCATCCCGATCCTCACCCCTGTCCCAGTCCCACAGAGGACGTCCACATTGATTCCTCTAGGCCTTTTAATTTAGGAACTTTCACTTAACGGTCGGGCAGTCCAGAAAAGGACCCGCCCGCATATTGCGCCGTTAATGGTACAATCAGGGCCCAATTAAAAATGCATGAGGCCCCTGACTCTAGCACAGGGAGGCCTCTCTCACAGCCGCTGCATCGGTCATTAGATAATAAGGATTGATAAAAGTTACAGAGCGCAATGTTGAAAACGCTCCTATCGATTAGAGAGCACCTCCATAATGAAAGCTGGTGCCCAAGGGACAGATGCCATGGATCATTTTGACAACAGGGGTCTCAGATCGTGGATGAGTCCAAGCAGGGGACAATTAATCCCTATGAGCCTCTGCGTTGCAAATAAAGCGGTCGCAGCTCATTACGGCCCGACCTTGCTAAACGGCCTTCGGAGCTTGCTGCAACCTTGGGGGACTCGATAGGTTTACCAAGCCGCGGAATTGGAAAAAGTGCTGCTTTCAGCTCTGAGAGGAACAAAAACATCCTCCAGTGGGCTTCAAGGGCAGGCGATGTTGAGCGGGTTTATTTCATTCAAGAAGTTGACAAAGACATCAGCAAGGAAGGAAGAGGCCATGCAGCTCTACGGGGGCTCTGCCCTGTCTAACTATGTTTCTGAGACTTGTTCTGTATGTCCTCACACCTTGGTTCATTTTTTCATTCGAGCATAACACTTGCAACTCCTGATACATCAGGAGATCTTGTCTACGTGCAACATATCCCATATAGGAGATCCTCTTCCCCATGAGGTGCAGTAGACCTGATCAGTCACCCCACCAGGACCCTACATTGTGAACTTGGACCGCATGAGAAGTGTAAGTGGAGTGATGCATGATGCTCCAGTCTAATGCTGGTCAAGTGCAGTCCTGTCTCACTGACACATTTCTTCGGTGAACGGAAGAACACGAGGCAGAAGGAAGTCAAGGACTGTTACGGTGCCGTCTGTCACACCTCATCATTAATGTCGGATTGTCCCATCCTGCTTTTCGCTCATGCGCACCGCATCCAAGCTGAGTGGAATCGGTTCAATGAGCAAGGAAACATCTGTCCTGTCCATTACTGTGATTGCCCAAATCCAGCGTACAGGACATGTCTCACCTCTCACCAGACTCCCACAGATGTTTAAAAAAGGTGAGTTTCCATGTTTGGTTTTCACCCAGAGCTCTTATTCCAGCAATCCCGGCGATGTGAAATAAGCCAAAGATGAAGATGGGAGCTTTTGCTGACCCAGGTCTTTGACTCCAGGTCCTTCCAGCCCACACTGTGACCTGCCTCATAGGTAGGCCACCCATTTAAAAGCATCACTGAGATGTGTCAGTACTCCTGGATACAGTGCACAAACACGCCTTTACAAACTGGCTCCCTTGTTATAGCATAGCATTCCACAAATCTGGTGGAAATTCTGCTTTGTGACATAAAGTTTTAAATTTCAGCTGCATTAAAGATAAAATCAACTCCAAGCCAGCTGTCCTCACTTGGATTTAAATTTGGCAAAAAAATGCAAGGCTGTCTATGCAGAAATGTACACATAATGCAACAGAAGGCCCCGTTTTGACATCCAGATGTTCAAAATCCATAAATTCTATACACGTCAGTGTGACGGTGGAACGGGGATTCATTAATAAACTCCCCTTTTGGTCAAACACCCCAGAGTCCCGAAATAGCAAAGGTCATTTAGCAGCCGTGCTATGGTTTGTATTTTTTTTGGGAGGGGGTTAAATTAAGACTACCGATGTTCACCGATGTTGCTGTGGAAATGTCTTGCGTGACCTTTTCTGGGAATTGTCATTTTTCGCTCCTGCTGTGTGATTTGTTGTGCTTATGACGAGCTAGATAACGCGCCGAAAGTCCGCTTGCTATCCCCCACCCCACAAACCCCCCGACAGGCCGAGACAGAATGGGAACTGAATAGAGCATTCCTTTTCGGACGCACCCTCTTTACGCTGCATTTCCAACTGGGCTGTCGCGACCTACTCCTCAAATGCGAAGGTATTTGCGGCTGCCGGCGACCAGAGTCTATCAACTCTCAGAGGCACAGAAAGCAAAGCCCTCTCTTGTTTTTCTCTCTTGTTAAACTGTTAAACTAACAATGGAAACCAGCAGGAGGCGGGTGCTATGGTCTACAATGAAGGCACAATGAAATGGAAGGAACAGAGCTTTCAAAGCACTTTGCACACAAACACTAAATGGACCATATGTCGTAGGAAGTGCAAAGACATTCCAGTGAAACCTGAAGGAAGTCAGTTCAAGACCCAAGAGGAAGAGCAGATTACTTACAGGGAATCGTTCCACTAAAATTCCCAGAAGTACGTGAACTAAGTTACTTTTGACCAAAAGCGTTGGATTATAAATGGAAACCAAAGAATAATCACGTACGTGGTTACGCTGAAGAGTATATACAAAAGTACGCTAAATGAGGAACGGTAACAGGGTGTAATAGTCAATTGTAAGACTAAAAATCGGAGTGTTAAAAAAGGGGTTATTCTTTTTCTCCTGCTATAAATAAAGCGGAGACATTGATCTTCATTGCGGAAAAGAACCGGAGTTTATTTTTTATTAGCACGGCCCATTAAAACTACACTGGCACACTCTCCGAGCGCTGTGATTCCAACCGATTCAGCTAATTGAGAAACTGGGGATGATGTAACTCAGCTTAAGGTCGTTGTTATTGCGTTTGGCCTCCCACATCCCATATGGACCGGGTTCTCTCTTTGATTATTTCTGAACACGAAGCACACATCTTCTCCTGATTAAAAATGGTGGGGACCCCACTGGGACCCTGGGGTGGATTCTGGACCCATGCCCCTACGGCACGTAGGCCTTGCTGGTGGCACTTCCAGGATGGGCTTTGCGGTGAGGGAGCTGTCTGGACCTCTGTCTTGGCATGCTGCTGGTGGGTACCATCCTACCTTTTGCCTCGCCACTTTGCGCTGACCTTGACCTGCCTCCCTGCAGTGCAGTGCCATCTTGCAGGTGATAATGAAACCTACCGTGGGCGCGCGGCTTCTCCTCCAAACTTTAGCGCTTAATTATCCTCAGCATGGTGCTGGCCACTAATTACTCTGTGTTTTGCGGATGGTTTAGGAGGCAGCGTGCCTCCTGTGGCTCAGCTTTCTCGATATTACCTCCACAACCTGCGAAGATAACGCCTCGGCCGGATTAAACCCGAGATGTGGATATGAACGCCCGTTGGAAAGCGAGCGTTTGGAATGCGAATCCGCTCCATCGTTCTGTCCCTGCGAGCGCCGGGCGAGCAGGTGGGCACGCCCCAGAGGCGGAGGGAACACGGGCAGCAGCCAGCCCCATCGGCCCATCGTTCAGTCATTGTTCTCTGGCTTGTAATTGTCTGCTCTCCCTTAATCATCTGGTTATCTGCCTTCGCTCTGAGTGCCGGTGGGCCGAACCTGGACATTCCTGTGTCACAAGCCGATGTGTCTGTAATTAAAAGCTGTCATCCAGAACCATGGTCTCCTCTCCTCCACCAAATCCTCTGATCAGATGGCAGGCTGCAGATAAACTGCTAGGAGGAAGAGGGAAGGATGTTTGTGTGTCTGGGACCGTGCGTGTGTGTGCGCCAGAGAGGAAAAAAGTGAAAAGACAGTGCTTGCCCCTAAAGGTAGTGAGTGAAAGCACAGTAATTGCTTAAGGCATTTGGGTGATAAAATGTACATACATATGTGATCAATGTAGTCCAGTTAAGGAGGTGGCAAGATCATTAAAAACCTATACTTTCTCAATTATTTATAATACTGTAAAACCAGTAGGAGTGTGGGTAATTTGCTACCTTCAGACCCCATTATATACTGACACAGAGCAGCACCCCTGCTATAAACCCGAGAGCCCAAGTAGAGCTACGGCACGAAGGGCGAGGATTCACTGTTTTTAATGATGTCGAACATTTGCTCAGGGCTACTGCTACAGGAGAGTGGTTTCTTCTTTTTTTTGGAGGGGGTTGCAGCAGCAGCTGTGTGGCTCCCCCCCCGGGGGCTGGCCTTGGGAAGGTGGCGAATCTGGGTGAAATTAATTAGAGGCAAATCCCTTCTTGTTGAAGCGTGGCATTTAAAGCATTGTCTGGTGGAGCTGGCTTAATAACACTTTTTCCAGTGGTGATCCCTCTCCACAATACCTGTTGGGATAATGCAGCTTAATCCACGCCAGTGATCACTCCGCCGATCGCTCCTCTGTCTCTACCGGCAGCCGTTTATAATTGCCTGGCATTATTAGGTACTTTACTTGTAAATTTGCGGAAGACGAACATCGCTCTTCTGCATCCAAGCAGTAAATTATCTAGTTTCACTTCATTTCCAATGAATGTGCTTCTTTGTTCTCCGGTCGCTTTTTTTCAGCTCCGCAAAACAATTGGAGCATTACACGTTTGTTGATTTAAAAAAAAAAAAAAAGTCCACTATTTCACTTCATAAATAACAGAAATCAATATAGACATGCCTCATTGTAAATATTCCATGATAACAGGAATATTGCATTTAACTTCTTAATAGGGCCCACCTGACTCCGAGGGGCCATCAATAATGCAGTCGAGGAATATTACATCCCATGTTCATTATTAGATTTACTGTAACATATGAGGGAATCTCACACAATGAACTGTGGGAATCTGAACAGCTTTAACTTCAGAAGAGATATAAAGACAGATATAAGTTATAACCACATTAATAAGGCAATTAAAACATTCATCAAGGACTGAAGGTTTCTGGTCAGGATAAAAAAATTCTGCGTTTAATATAGTGAAGGGGGCAGTTTGCAGTTGTAGTAATTTAACACCTTAGTGACAAGGTGAACTCAACATAACGGTTTTTCTTACGACATTCAGCTGCACCAAAAAAACACCATATGCAACAATATGAGAAGAGAAAAGAATCTTTGTCTCCCTCAGGGAGATCTACTTACAATGACTGGATTTCGGCAATAAAAAAGCAAAAAAAAAACAAGACAAAGAACAACCCAAAAAGCCACCCACATTTATTTCCCCTTTGTTGGAAGGAATGCAATAACATTGACTTGTGTTTCATCAAGTTCGCCTTTCATTTGGAGTGCCAGGTCTGTCACGGGGCTGGATATTGGAGGCTCCCGTCAGCCTGTTTTCATGCGTCTCTGCGGTTGCCGCCCTAAATGGGCCGCCCGGCCTGTCAGTGCTGCTTGCCGCTTGGCCAGCCCACATGAATGGAATGCAGATGATTGGAGAGATGATGAGATGTGCAAAAGTGAGTGTCACAATGCTGCTCCTCTTCTCCGATCGCCCCCTGTCGCCTCACTGTGCGCCGCCCCCCGTCTGCGGTCCTCAGTCTCGCGCCAAGGCTCCTTACCTCAGCTCCCATAACAACCACCAGCAGGCCCTAACAGCCTTCGACGACCCCCGACAACCTCCAGCAAACCTCCAAGAGCCTCCAGATGTCCGACGAAAGCAGCGGCACCTGGGTCACACGTAACGGGACCAGGGAGGCCTTGGGTCCGTCATTGGTTTCCCGGTAGAAAGACACGCTCCATACTCACCATCCCCTGCCCCCATCCTCGCACAGGCCAGCTTTCAGTTGTCACAGGATCCTCACCAAACCCACATTAACACAATCATTACCCAGGCGAAGGAACGACTATTACCTCGCAGTGCAAATGCACCTGAGGCCACTATCAAAGCTGCACATTGGGTCGCTTTGATTTTTACAATCTTGGGTTTAAGAATTGAGATCCTTTACTAATGACTGAGTATTTGTAAGTGCTTGGGCCTTGGGGCGCATTGAGTCACTGCCTTGCTCCTGATGTTTATGCAAAATGATCCCATCAACGGAACCCACTTCTATAAATAGGGACATTCGGCAATTAAGAGAATCAGTGCGGCTCTGAGCTTTTGTCAGATCAAAGAATTTTTAATCCTTTTGTGCTTTTTTAACACTTGGATTTTTATGCATTTATATAAACCAGATTGCTTTGCCAACACGTTTGAAATGCAACCAGTCTGAGTCTGACCGTAGCGAGAAAACCAGCACTGCGAGTGGAAGAGTTGGTCAAAGGACTCCGAAAGGCGGTGCATATTCATTGGGTTTGTTGCCGGAAAAAAGTCATCTGTGGGAAAAGAGTGAGGAGCGCTCGAGGCCGTGTGCAGTACAAGGAGCTGCACCGCTATTAAGAAAGCTCTCGTGATCAAAATAGTGATAATTTCAGTGCCGGCAAATTAAAGTCATATCCATGGCACTTGAGGCAGTATCTCAAAAAGACAAATATTCCATGTGCCCCGTTATTTCTCAGACCCACAGACGAGGGGAGGTAATTCAAAAGCACACTGCCAACATTTCCTTTAGCACAATCAAGCCACATTTCATAATGTACATTCATACTTTTCAGCGAACATCTCTGGTGGAGGCTGTAAATCCTTTTGTCCGCATGAGGTTAGGAGCAGCAGTTTGAGAACGTGCAATCAGGGATCCTCTAAGTGTTACTGCTGAAGTGTAGGAAAGTACAATGAGATGAGAGAAGAGTGTAAAGCAAGGAGAGTGGGGACAGGGAAAGGGTATTTGCATCAAAACTATCAAGTGAGCGTTTTCGCGTCTGTCATCCCGTGGCTTGGATGCCGTCTCGCCATAACAGGACAGATTGTTTACCATATCAGAAGCCGTGACGACTGCTTACGAAGAGGAAGCCATCCTCAATCCAACAGGGGGCTCACCAGCAGTAGCGCTGCGGATCCACATATACACACCTACGCAGATACGCAAACCCCGCAGAGATAAGGGCCTGGCGATAGTTAAGCAGGGGGGCACGGTGGCACAGCGGGTTTGGCCTGGGCCTGCTCTCTGGTGGGTCTGGGGTTTGAGTCCTGCTTGAGGTGCCTTGCAATAGACTGGCGTCCCGTCCTGGGTCCGTCCCTTACGCTCCTGCGTTGCCGGGTTGGGCTCCGGTTCACTGCGACCCCGCTTGGGTCGAGTGGTTTCAAGCAGTGTGTGTGTGTGTGTGTGTGTGTGTGTGTGTGTGTGTGTGTGTGATGGTTAAGCACGAAATCTCACATTACAGTCCTTTGGCTACAGATGTACAACTTTTTTGTGTTTTTAACTGCTTCCCCCCAAACTCTATGAATAAAACAGAACATCCCCTTCCTTCCCTCCCTTCAAACCCCATGTTTATCGGAGACATCTGTCACAAACTTCTTGCAAAGTTCTTGCATCGTGCACAACATCACTAAGCCCTTTAGTTTGGGATGGAGAAAGAAAATCTAAATTGGGTGCTGGATAATCGTCTAGTATGTAATTGTTCGGCCATTTGCTTGAATAAATTAAAAGCCATTATTCCCATCTTTCTCGGCCCGTGTGTGTGTGTGTGTGTGTGTGTGTGTGTGTGCGTGCGTGCATGCGCGTATGGAGCTATCAGGTTTATTGAAATTAAGGATGAGTTAAATTTGAATCCTGCAGATCCTGTCAGTGGATTCTCCAGTCATAAGGGATGATTAAATTGCTCCGCCAGTTATTTAAAAGCAGTTGTAATCCATCTGAAAAGGCCGGGATTTAATCCATTTAATTTCTTACTCCTCTCCGAAATAACACAGAGCAAAACAAAAAAATTCTATCAAAGCAATGTAGCCTGGTGATTTGGTAATTATCTTTATTTTTCATTACTGCAATTCAGCTCAGATTAATTGGAGCCTTATCAGTCGAGAGCGGCGGGTCACTCCCTGCCACTGCGCTCAATGCGCTTTATCAGCGCTGTCACCTTCCGAGGCTGCGGCAGGAACCGCGGGGACCTAATAAAGATTATTTTTGGGATTTATTCAATCAAGAATAAATAATCGCCGATTCTGATGTTGTATTTAATGGCCGCCAAGGATGAAACTTTTCAGTGCAGGAATTCTCATGAAACGAAGAGGCAAGGCTAACTCATTCCTGGCTTAATCGTACACGTCTCTGATGGTGTTGAAGCATATGCTGCATTTTTCTTCGCTTCAGAACAGCTGGGGGGACTCTGTATGAAGAGCGAGTGCAAAAGGAAAAAAAGGAAGCGTGCCCTATATTTATAAATCTACTAGAGAATTTCAACATATCAAATATGGGCTGCAAAGCCAAAGTAGTAGTCGCACCATTTAGCTGTAAAATCTGTGCTTTTACCCCGAAGGAAACTAGGAACTTTACTCACTTGATACAGCTGGATTCTCTACTGGACAATTGTAAAAGAGTCACCCGTATGAGACTTGAACCTACAACCTTCAGGTTAAAAGGCAACATCAAGCATTGTGCAACATGCTTCCCTTATGAACCCTGTAATTTCAGCAACGGCGTCATCCGTAAACTCCCACAACTTCCACTCCATTTCAAAAACTCATCCAAAGCCATGCAAACGGGAGAAGTTTAAATTTGCTTTATGTGCAAATAACTTCGAAGAATTCAAATTAATTAACAGATGCCAAGTTTGGTCCCTGTTGGATAAACAGTCTTTAAGCTGTGCTGAAAGACTAATAAGCCTTGAGATCCATTGCTCAACGTGTGTCTGACAACTCTTCCTTCCTCTGCACCTGGAGCGCCTGACATCCGACATGAAATAAATCACCAATTTGTCAATTTTCAAAACACAGAGGGGGTGAGATGCAGCTGCCAGTCACCCCGCAAATGGGAGCGAAAGGTCTGCATTTCTAGATCTTAGCGTGTATTTCTGGAGCGCTTCCTTTCTTTCATTCAAGTTTGCTCCCGAATTACATAGAAGAAAGGTGAGCTTACAGTGGATCCTGGGAGCACCATACTGGGTTTTCTATCACAAAGATACAGAAGTAAATTTACAGTACATAATACGTAACGTAATATAATAAACGCAGCCCTTGTTTTCGTGAATCTGCTCGACGCTCATACAAAAGTTGGGGAAACCATTGCGACCTGGAAACATAACGCAATTCAGAATTATTAGCTGCTGTTAATGGTTCGGCATCCGATCACCGGCGAGGGAGCATTCTCTCGGTCTCACGCTCAAAAAAACGTCCGTCGCCGTTTAACAGACAGTCGTCCGGGCAGTATCCGTGATCTAATTTGCGGATCTGGGCACGTGTCGTGCCCTGGCTGCACCGTGTCGGCGGGGTAAAGGAGAAAGCATGCGTGCTAGGGGTGGAGGGGAGGGTACGGGCCCTGGGCGGCCTCCCCGTCCGCCCTGGCGGCACGGGAGCGGAGCCCAGATAAGGCCGGCGGCGGCGCGCGGCGAGCGGGGCCGTTTGTTCTCGGCTGCCGGCCCTCGTGTTGCGCCGCTGATTGGGGGAAACTGAAATTGCTTTCACCGGGGCCGCGGCTCGCCGCTGCAGCCGCCAATGATAACTAACAATGCCCCCAGGACCTAGTTAAGGCTGCATGCACACGATCAGGGAAAGTGCTTTAATGTGGCTGGTTGGTGGGCAAAACAGTCTTGAACTTGTCAAAGGATTATGAAAACATTTCTTACACTCATTTTTAGCTGGGGAAAAAAAAAAAAAAAACCTATATAATCAAGCAGGAACGTCTAATTCCGTCTCCCTCCGCATGCTATTAAGAAGAAAGCTCACACACAAGCTCAAGTAGAGAGGTGCGTTTGGGATCCCCTCCCTTTCTCGCACTGCCCACCGCTGCCTCCCGCTACCCCGTACGAGCGCTGGGTGGGCTGCACGCGCTCCCCGCTCTGACTCACGCTCTATTTCCGTCACGCGAGCGGCTGGATGGGCCCGCAACGACTGGGCTTCGGCTAATCGCTCAATCAGCGACAAAAAGCCAAACTGCACACGCAAGGCCCCGGCGCCTCCGTTCATCTAGACGCGGAGCATCCTTTCCTACAGCATTATGCTTCGACATCACCGGCAAGAGGTAATCCTTATTAATTGGAGCGTATCCCTGGATTCATTTAAACGCCGGGCAGATAATGGGCACTTTTTCAATGACGTCTTCATCCGAGGTGACTTACAACTTCCGCTACAGAGCTAGTGTGTGGCAGACAGTAACTATTAAGCTAACTTCAGTACAGCTTCAATTAGGGCGACGCGCTGTCAACTGCGGTACGAATATAACCCTCAGAAGCCATAATCATGATCATAATGCACAATCATAGCACTGCTTCCACATGCCTCGAACTTTTTTATAATTCACAGTTGTGCAGAATAGCACAGCAAAGGCTAGCAAACTGGTTCGATTTTTCACTGGTTTTTCTCCTAAAGGAGCTGCCTCAAGAGCGGGGGTCTTGAGTCTGTACCACAGGTTCATCAGCGATGGTGAAATGAGGTGTGTGTGAGAGAGAGAGCGAGAGAGGGAGAGAAAGGAGAAAGGGGTGTTCTAAGTGGGATCTGCTGTTTCTCTCCGCTGTGGCTTTCAGACACATAGTTGCCTCCAACCTCTTTCTTCCCCTGTTGCATTCCCCAACCCCGTGTCGGAGGGTGGAGAAGGGTGGCCTGCATTAATAACCTTACATGCCCTGGAAGCTCTTACAAGCGTGAACCGCAGAACAATAATACAATAGCCTGAAAAGAAACAAAGAAAAGAAAGTGACAGAAATGATGTATACATTTACATTTATTCATTTAGCAGATGCTTTTCTCCAAAGCGAAGTGCATCACTGAGAAAAATACAATGAGTGCATTACATCCAGAGAAGGAGAGATTTAGATGCAGACATGTGATTCTAGAGTAGCCAATTTATCACAATCCACCATATGAACCAGTGTACATCACATGAGTAGCTGCATAAAAGTTTACCCATTATTCAACAATTTTTTTATAAAAGTTATTAAACAAAAACATCTACGCGTTTATCGCGCGCTTAAGAGGTCAGGGGAGAAGTGAATCCGAAAGAGGCGGGTTCTGAGACCCTTCATAAATGTGGAGAGGGATTCAGCAGTTCTGAGTGAGAGGGGGAGGTCGTTCCACAACATTGGAGTGAAATCCGAAAACCTTTGCGCTTCTGATTTTGAACCTTCCGTATGTGAAACCAGGCAGAGGTGGAAAAGCGTAACAGCCTGGTTTGGGTGTAGCATCCACCATCAAAAAAGCGCATACAGAGTATTCTAAAAGTTGCTGGAAAACATGCCAGTGCTGTCGTGAGGAAATCGTAGCCAACAATAATTGTCAGCAATAATTAATTAGTGATCTAAGAGAAAAAACCCACAAACTCTGCACTGGTCGTAGAGGAGACACATATGTTGCTCAGTATGACATTGTCCACGTTGAACAACCATAGTCATGAATACTGGTAGAATTAGTCAGTAGGAATCCTCCAAACCTGCACGAGCAGAGGGGTCTGTAAACAGAAGGCTGCAGTGATAGAGCCAACACATCCAAGCTGGGTTTGAGAAGAGTGGGCATATGTGTGGGAGATTTGGCCCTTTGTACGGCCACTCCCTGAAAAATTTGATAATTACAGCAAAGGCGAGTAAACCGGTTTCTCCCATCACCAACATGTCTTATGCATCATTAAGGTGATACAATAAGATATCAGTACGGCAGACACAATAACTGGCGCAATAATTGTTTAAAACAGGCTTAGTTCAATTGATATTACATTTCAAATTATTTCTTAGGGGGAATTTAAAAGAGGATACAATTTGTCAGTTGTCTTTTACTGCATTTTTACCCTGTGACTGATGCCCATAACAATAATAATTCAAATTATTGGGACTTGTGACACTGTTTATTTGCCCAAATTGGGGTTTACAGCGCAGCCCTGGCGCATTATAGCCTCCTTTTCCTGGCATTTTTATGTTTGAAAAGAGCTTAAGAGAAAGCAAAGTCAGTTCCTTGGAGCAGCATTTCAAAAGGTGTTCTGCTCATTGTTTTGGGACATTGGAGCACTTAAACCACCACCTTGATAACTCTCCTTGCTTTCAGCTCCTGGCAAGACAAAAAGCCTAAAGTCTTTCCAAACAGATAAAAAAAATATTGTTGCTTTGACAAAGTATTTCAGCTTCTTACTTCTGAAAAGTTCACGTTCATTTATTTTTTTTTGGTTCTTTCAAGGGGAGATGTTTAAAAAAAAAAGAAAACACGAAAATACAGGCTTTACCTTCAACCATTTACATTTAGCTGACACTTTTCTCCAAAGCAACTTACAATGTTAAGGTCACAATTACTACATGCTTACAATCAGTTACCCCTTTATACAGCAGGGTAATTTTACTGAAGCAATTGAAGGTAAGTACCTTGCTCAAGGGTACTACAGCCAGAGGTGGGGATCAAAGCTGCAACCTTTGGGTCCAAAGGCAGTAGCTCTAACCACTACGCTACCAGCTGCCCTGGGAATAAAACACTGAACAGGGAAATGCTGAAATAAATTAAAACATGCACTTTGGCAGCGTGTTTACAAAAGCGTTGAGAGGGTAGGATAGTACAGCACTGTCGCTTTCACTGAAAAACAGCAGCAGAAAATAGCAAGGGTGGGAACAAACAGAAGGCTCCTCAGAAGAACACACATCACCCATCAACTCTACCCTAACTCAGACAACTCTGAAAATGAAGATCATTGCTCCTTCTAACTGCAATTGGCTCCATATTGTAGAATTTTAGAAGGTAAAAGAGTCCTTATACACTTAATAAATGCTCTGAGAGCATCCTGTCAAATATAGATGTGAATCAATAGGATGCTAGAGAGCCTGGTTAAACATAAATCAGTGAGAACCTTGTGCATGTCTGCCTCACTGTCCCAGCCATTAGCGCTCGCCCGGTAAATTATTGGAAAGATGTCGCTCCACAAGAAACTCTCAGCACCCTCCCTGAGGTCTGCCTTCAGCTGGTCTGCTCTCTGGGTGCCATGTAGCGAACGCCTGGAAGGAACTCTGGCACCACAGTGGGTCGTTTGTACGGAGAAGCGTCCTTCCCTGTTGACTGTTCAGTCAGGTTACTGGTCATGGACGGCACATTAGCGGGTGTGGTCCACGGGGCACAAGCCAACCTCCCACTGTCAGAAGCGCTGCTGCTCGGAGGTTGACGGTTCTTTTGACGGGTGATGGCCGGTGGTACGTGCCCTGATCGAGACCTGTGTAGGTACCCCAACCCTTACAACAAACTAATCCTACTAATCATACAACTAACGTCATCCTACTGAATGACTGACTGCAGTGAAAGCTTTCATTTAACACTGGACATAATCACTGCTGGTGCCTCATCCTCGAGGCCGTCCATCCATCCCATCCAGCATCAACAACCGTTTGCCCCAAGCGGGTCGCGGTCAGCCGGAGCCTCACCCAGCAACACAGGGCGCAAAGGCGAAGGGAGAGGGGACACACCCAGGACGGGATGCAGGTCCATCACAGGGCACCCCAAGCAGGGCCCGAACCCCAGACCCACCACACAGGAGGCACCACCATGCCTCCCCCGCCATCCTTGAGGCGGTATGCATTAAAAATTTCTATTGGCTCCTTCTAAACTATAGGGACTGCCGGTGTCTTTCACTGACGACCTTTAGCATTAGCCCCCAACTACTTGCTAAAGAGTGGATCTGCGACAGTGTGTGACAGGAGTATGCAGGAGTGGGATGCTGGCAGCGTCGAACCTGCCACGTGACAAAGATCCCAATCGGTGCTCGGTGTGTAGAGACTGTAAGGGCCGGTACGGAACTGGACTCTGCTCCCCACAGAAGCTGGACGAGGCTTGCCCATTTTTCTGAAAACTAGTGTGATTTATGATTACGTGCAGTGACCCAAAAGAGTCTGAGCAAGTTAACAAGTGTTCTGGATGGCCCAAACATAGGCAGCATGTTCTCCAGCCACTTTCTACGATCCCTGCCACAGGCCCATCTGAGATTAATGTAAGTTGCAGAGGTGTGTTTTCACTTGCCAGCTCCTAACAGCAACCCACAGTAGACAATGTTACAGAACCCCCCAGGACACATACCTGCCACAAAATGACTTGTTTATCAGTCCCCCGAATCCGTGTATGTAATCATGAGCGTCTCCTACGCTGTCAACCTTCATAATTATTAGTTTGTTTTACAAGAGAAGGGTGGACAAATTTTCCACCAGTTTAATTGATGTTTTTTTTTTTTTTTTTTTTGCAGCCGCATAAATACATCTTCAGTCTTTTTGGCGGGGTGGGGGTTGAAATCTTTACAGAGCAGTAATTATTTTATTGTGCTATGGCAGCAGGGCTGTTATCTACGGAACAAATGAGCATTTTCCTCAAGAGGACAGGCTAGTGCTAAAGTTCCAGGAATGTCTGAACTGCTCGTGATAGAAACCCTGCCACTTACCTCTTATTATTCCTATTTACAGTCCACGCAATTATTGTGGGGAAAAAAAAAATTAACTCAGATAAAAAGTGTGCCTCTTGGGTCAGGTAAATGACTTCCTTGTTTTCATTGAGAAGACAAGGTGTTTATTAGGAACTCCGGTAGCTTTTCCGCGCTGGCTTTCTCAATTTGAGTAATTGTCCAATTAGATGTAACTTCGGGACACGTGGCATCCCCGGCAATTGTACTGTAAAAAGAAGACTAGAGCCGGGACACGGATTAATGAATCCCACAGAGACCGGGCTACCTTTAGAAAAGAGCAAGTCTGCCTCTGTTTCGCTTCCCAAAATCTTTTTAACAAGGCATTATAACTGGGGCTTACAAGTGAGACAGGCCTTTTCTTCTCACTTCCTTCCCCCCCAACACAGTACCTCTCTTTCTGGTGCAGAACTAATTTATCATTCATGTAATTTCAGTTCTGAGCAATTGCTTCTTATTCTAACAAAAAGGTTACCTTAATTGTTACGTAGCTCAGCTATTTATGCGCTGGCATAAAAATGCATGTGTGCCGCTTTGGCGAAAGGTCGCCTATTACAAGTGAGGCAGGCCTTCTTTGTTTGGTGTGTGGGGTGCTATTGATGTGCCTGCTGGGTACTTCACACCACAAGATGGGACAAGGTGTCAGGGCGAATGTGACAGGACTGCCTGTCCACCTGTATGTTTATTCAATTAGCTGAAGCTTTTCTTCAAAGAGACTTATAATTATGCAACCTGCTCAAGGGTACAATAGTTGGAGGTGGAATTAAAACCTGTGACCTCTGGATCCAAAGGCCTCAGATCTAACCACTAGGCTACCAGATGTCCCCACCCTACCTTTGAGGTGTTGAACTCAACTCTGCCTCTTGCAACCTGCCTCGAGTCCCCGGATCCAGCTCCCCTTTCGTTCCGCAGTCAGCAGGCAGCCACCAACCTGTTCCGGAATCAGACACGAGTCACTGCGGGCCTCTTCAAGATAAATCTAGCTCAGAAGGTGTGGATCTAAATTTGGTGCGAAAATCTTGCCCCGAAGACCTTTGTTTACCAAAGGCAGAGGGTAAGAACTGGAGCGAAGACCTGGAGAACTTATAACGGCAGGTATCGTGATGCGTAAACTCCCGATTGGTGTCTCCTCCTTTCTACAACTATATTTCTGTTGGACAAATAATGCAAGCCGTGCTGTTCTTTTAAAAAATTCAAGATGCTGCATAATGCACAAAGGCCTCGCACGACAGCTTGTGACATTTGAGAGCAATGAGGAGTGGAAGCAGCGCAATGAAAGTTCAGGACACCAAAGTTAGTTTCTCTGCTTAATGGCCCAGCAGTTCTACTCAGAATCAGTGAAAAAGTTTTGGCTGTAACATATGTTAATGCTAATGGATAATGGATCCATTTTTTGTGCCTGCAAAAGATTTTCTTTTTTTTAACGTAGTCCATAAAGACTCTTCTGTCTTCTCCTAGTTACTTCTCTCTGATCACGTCTGCATATTGAAGCACCAAAGCTGTCTAAGGTTGAGATGGTGGCTCTGCGCCGAGGCTGGAGCTTGGTTTCTCCACGTTAGTCATGCCGCCTCAGGAGCGCTGAAAGCTTCCCACAGATACACCCCGTGTCAGGAGCAGCTGTCTGCTACCCACACCTAGCGCAGGATCATCTCGCCAGGTTCGACCGCTTTGCATATCAGAGCCGTAGACGTGTGCCACCGCCCACGGGCCACCTTCACTCCAGATAGCCGCTCTTTCGGGCCCAAATGGCGACTTGGAAACCAGCCATTTTGACGGATTCTAGAATTCTGAGCTGGTCTTTAACCCATGAGCCCATCAAATGGTCTCCGTCTTGATACAGACAGACATTTGTATAGAAAGAAGAGGAGCTCTGAACAGAAATAGGCTTCTGGAATCAGCCAAATGTCTTGTTTGTTGGGAAGGAGCTTGGCTCAAACTGAATGACACGGAGATTGGGCGACTCCTTAGAATTTCTAATGAATATGGATGGGCCTGTTTATGCATTTTGGATAATAACCAAGCACATTCTGTGGTACACATGTGAGGCCTTTCTGAAAGACACCCTGGAATGTTTCTGGCATGCTGCGGCTCCCTGTGTTTTGTGAGAAGATTTTTATTTCAATTCTGCGTGCTAGGTCCTTTGTTTAGACTTCATACTGTCTTAGAAGGGATTATCTGTTACACCTTGGTTTCATTTGAATGTGAATAGGTGAGAATTTATTTTTGGGATGTTCGGTGCAACCACAAAAACAAGTTCCCTCATAATCCAATTCCACTATCACCTACAAGATGACATGAAATCCCATCATATGGTGCCCTTTTATTAGCGGATCCCTTACAAATAAACTATCTCCTGCATTTGTTTTTTTCATAAGAACCCACAAACAAGTATGACGGGAATTTATATAGACAGATATATATTCCCTCCGAATGTCTATTGTGTAATTTTTTTTTATTTAGACACTATTTTCAATGTTTTTTTTTTTACCTCATCTTCAGCAATGTTATGTTTAAAAAGAGTCATTACTGTAGGTTTTATATTTAAAGTGAGCCCCGATCCCATAACACCTGCCATACCGCCTCTCACCTTAGACATCTGCCCTTCCGTTTTTCCCAAGTCCTGCACACGAGAAGAAGAATAATTGGGTTTTTTTCACAGACTACACCAAAAAGGTTCAGAATGAAATCAATGTCTGCGAGTCCATTGGCTGGAGTCGGATCTCATTATCTTTGGAAACCGTTCACTCTGATTGATCCGCTACCAGCAGAGGTATTGATAAATAATTAAAAACCTCTCTGTATAATTTAGGGGAGAAGAGAAAGGCAGAGGATGGGGTAGGATGGGATGTGAAGGGGGGAGCAGATAGCAGGCGGGTAGGCTCGGCTGGCTGTAACCGCTCCGGCCACCCCGCTGCGGCAGGACCTGCGAGGCCCCCACACCAGCCTTCCCTGTATAGTCCCAGTGGAGAGCAGTGGGCAGCTTTGTCTGCCATATTCAAAGAGATCGATGCAATCCGGCTTGAAACAAAATCAATAGGATGTGCCCGTTTGTGCCTGAAGCCTAGGAAAAGGGCCTCAATCGCAAGGCTTGGGCTGTTATACTAACACTACAGGTTTAATAACACCGTGTCCATCCAGCTTTCTTCCTATCGCTGTTATTGTATGAGCATGAGGAGGCTACCTCCAATTTAGCTTTCCTTTTCAAAGTCGTTTTTCCGTTGCTTCTCTTTTGTTAATTGAATTGTCCTCATGGTCTCTACCAAGGCAAAAGGAGCTGCGATGGCCCTGAGAGCAGAGGAGCCAGCACACACAGTTACCAAGAGCAGCATTAAGGGCTGCTTGACCGTTAGGAAGCCATTCCTAATGCTCAAATAGGGATCTATAATGAGACATGTCACCCTCTCCTGCTGTTATGTATGGTGAAATGATTTGAACAGAGCCATTGTGTAGGGCTAGAGAAACACAAGAATGATCGTGACGTGTTACCACCATGTCCTCCTTTTAAGTTGCACCTATGTAATTCACAGCGTATATAACCCTCACTCATAAAATGTTTCGTCCTTTAAAAAAAAAAATCCATAACTTTATTAGCACCAACTCTAAGCATACACTTTCATAACACGTTATTTACACTTTACCATTTCTTTACTCGTACACTTTATCGATAAGACATTATAGTCAAATCTCTTATTTAATGGATCTGATATCTGTGCCTTGTCATCTCATTGTTTCAATTTCAGTTAGTTTCTGAGTTCCCCGTGTAAGTTTATGCGGAGGTGCAGCGATACACATACAACTTGGCCCATTGGAATGTGGATGAGGTCTGAGGGCAAATGCCCCGGTGGACAGTTGCCATGCGGGGTTAAAATAAGGTTGTCACCCATGTGTGACCTCCAGCCAGATGTGCTGCCTATGCGAGTACAACACTGGTCACGGACTCCGTACCCCTGCTGAAGAGGAGCAGTGCGCATGGAAATTCTGCCTGACCCTGGATCCCTGGCAGAGAAAATACAGCTCTGGAACAAACAGAGCCCCCACTGTGCCTCAAATGCTGGAGAAGTTGCATGCAAATGGAGTCAGTTACTAACATTTTAGCTTAGTTAATTAATTTCCAGTTGTAAAAAAAACTTTAATGTTGATATCAGTATAACTGATGACTTTGTGTCACATCATTCCATTATGCATAATTTAGCACGGATCGGCTTGCATATTAACATAATAACCCATTTGATATTCAGAGCAGTATGACATTCCACTCGGCTGCAAAAACTTGATCCCAGGGAAAACCAGCAACCAGATATTGGCAAACACGTATCTGCACGCCGGCCATCGGGGCCGACGTGGAGCTGAAATGCTAGCGGCAGCGTCACTTCGGCATGCCAGTGGCTTGTCCTGCATATCTGGCGCCGTGGCGTATCGCGGGCAGCAACGGGTTACTGCGGCGCGTGCAAAGCGCCGTTCGCGATCGCTAAGCAGCTTTAGCGTCTCCTACCACAGTCCTGATTTAAAATTCATAAATGCTAATCCTTCATAATTTACAGTTTAAAAAGCAGCCCCGCTCGCAGGCCCTGTGGCCACAGCTCAGTCAGAGTAATTATACCAAGGAGCTGGGAATGGACCGCTAGTGCACACTTTCAGCATGCTGGGAAATCCCTGCATTGGCACCTGACCCAATTACTCTGAATAACTAAACAGATTAGCTAGTCATTTTCCACTTAAATCTGGACACAGGTGCCAAACCGGGGCGTTACGCAGTCAGGTGAGCGGGCGGCCTCAAAATAGGGTCCGTCTGTTTCCCATTATGTGGGCAATCTGCAAAGTAATTTTATTAGCTAAACATTTCCTTTAATTTGGGCCACAGCGATTGTCTTTTACAAGGTTACTGGGGTTTTTTCGGCCGCTTCGGCGTGTATTTCCCAGCACTGGCTCTTAGTCACAGGCATAACCGGTTCCAGGAAATGAACGAAGGCCTGCTGGTGCGGCTTGGCAAATGCCTCTTTGTCCTGCAGGAAGGAGGACACGCTTGCTTACTTGCTGGGCCTTTCGAGGGGCACAAGCTGATCACAAATCAATGACAAACAGCTTTTATTCAGCAAAACTAAACCTCTATCACTCCAGCGGGAATATACTGAAAGTAAAAAAATCACAGATCCATTGCTTTAGCCCAGCCTGCCTCATAGCGTCACCAACCTAGCTATTAGTGTTCACGGGGGACCGCGACTTACGTGTTGGTTCAAGTTTCATTTCCAAAGATTAACAACCTCCTAATGTATAGCTGCTTTCACTCTTAAATTAAGTGGTATGGAGCAAGGAGACATATCTGCGTGGCAGAGACCTGGTAGCATCCGTGCCCTAGTTGCGCTGTATGTATCCGTATCCATACGATTTTAGTGGTGCTGGTCATAACACCCGACATGATGCCAAGGGTAGAAAAACAGCTTCTTTACAGTGCAGCTCTCTTACTGAACTCACTGGAATCTCCACTCTGACCAGTGTTGGGAGTCAAACTGAGGGAGGTGTTGCTACGCCAACTGTCACTCAAATCTGAGGCGGTGCCACATGTCCCCCCAAGTCCATTACAACAGTTCGTCATTATGCATTGCAATAATGGATTCAAACAGATACAATCTCTGAAATCTGCCTGCGCGGAGAAGACGGATCCATCAATAGCTGGTTCATAAACACAATCTTCTATTTCCTGGGCGATCAATGAGGGAGACGACAAGCTCAGTAAACAGGCGGGTGGGGGGAATATGAGATATTCGGGTATGAGATGGCTGAGTGAAATAGTAGAGTGGAGGACCATCCTTCAAAGAACCTGCCACTGCCAGCTAACAGTTCCATTACTGTTGTCAATTAAAGAGGCCGACGCTGGGAAATAAAACCAACACGGGGGCGGTGGACCAGGCAGAGCTGCACGAAACTACGCAGAGCCCCACAGAGCATTCCCAGGGCTCTCCCTTCCATTCCCCTTAATTGCAGTGGGATTTTTTTTTTTTTTGCCTTTGATCCTTTTTTCAGTTTTGTGCAAAGCTCCTGGTGTCTGGGTAATGACACGCAATCTCGGGCCGCACAACACCCGTATATCTCCCCAAAAACACATTATGGCTCTTAATGCGTCAGGTCTGCTGTGTTGCAATTTGGCGCCCAAACAGCCTTCTGATTGATAGGGGCTTCATTATTACACGAACAAATCAAAGGCAACAAGGCGGCCCGCGCTTTACGGCGACATACATGCCAGTGATATTTTATCGGGTTTAATTTGCGCTCCACAAAGTGATGGTAAGAAGCACCTAACCATAGAGTGTTACCGTGTCGAGAAGCGTCAGCAATGTCTTCGTGTCCTTATGGATGAGTGCTGTCACTTTGAGTACATATATCTGTGTTATATTAAAAATAAGAGCAAATGAATACACAACAACATCAGCATTTTTGTACCAGACTCAGCCTTGCAATGCAGCATGGAAAGGTGTTCATAGAGCTGAGTCTTGCTCACAGTATTTACAAAATGAAAACATCTGCATTTACCGAATTTAGGTTCAGCTCAAGAACTAGCTGTTAGTTGTTAATGCATGACAAGTTTACCAGAACAATGGGATTGTTGTGGATGCTATAAATACTATCTCTGGGAATATTCACGACTTGCCGATATTTGAAAATCAACCCGTGAAAATGAAAGTTCTGCACCATTACGATTGTCAACACCCAAAAGTTGTAACAATAGCGGTTTAATGATAACTGCGCTTCGATTATTGTGTACGTAGGAACAGAGAACAGATACTGAATTCAAACAGTTTAATCAACGGATGAAAATCTGGTCATTACAGTTAAATGGAAGAAGCAAAATGAAATGTCCCGTTGTCCAAAAAGTGTTACTGAAAAGGACAGTCTGATATTTCAATAGCGACGAAGTACCACACCATTCTGTAACAAAAAGCAGCCCAAGTCTAATACAGTAATGCTTATGAAATCAACAAGAGCTACAGGAGGCAGCAGGTGGCACAGTGGTTGGAACTGCTGCCTGGTACCCAAAGGACCCAGGTACATATCGCACCTCTTGTTGCAGTACCCTTGAGCAAGGTACTTACCCCAAATTCCTCCAGTAAAAATGACCAAACTGTCTAAAGAGGTAAAGCTCTGTAAGTCACTTCGGAGAACGCACGCACACAGACCGAAACCACTTGTTGGAGGGAACACACCCAGGATGGGACGCCAGTCCATTACAAGGCACCCCACGCCAGACTTGAACCCCAGACCCACCAGAGAGCAGGCCCCAGGCAATCCCGCCGCACCACCGTGTCACCGCGCCACTGCACCCCCCTACTTTGGAGAATGGCATCGGCTAAATAAATAAATAAATAAATAAATAAATAAATGCGATATAATAAATACGTTTGTGTGTCTAATTTAGCACAGTCACACTATTACATGGTGCAAATATTCCATCAGACAAAATAGTATCACAGTTCATACAGCTGCCTGGATGACGATACCAAACACATCGGAAGACAAGAGATTGCACGTGAAATCCTCGTACAAGCTAAGACACAGCGAGAGGGGAGACAGCTGCGGAAGGGAGGCCTGAAAGCGTGGCGGCAATGACATCACGGGCGCGAGCATCCTGAGTCATCTACGCTCTACGTGAACAGGAGGCCCGAGCTGTACGAAGACAACAGGCCCCGTGCCTCCCCTCTCCTCCCGACTGATTTATCGTGTCTCCTGCAAATTCATAATGGTCCCTTCCACGTTGGGGAAAGAGAAAATTGAGACACATTTCAATAAAAGTGACTGGCTCTGCTGTGTAGACAGTGACAGTGGGCGAGCGCTCACTCTCCCCGCCGATGTAATTATGGTGCCTGTGAGGTAGTCAAGTCTCTCTTGCGAGCTGCGATCGCTCTCCTCCAGCAGCGAGGAGCCGCCCGTGTTGGTGGCTGCGGACCCTTCGGCCTCCCTCCCACCTCAGCGCAAGGGAGGACTGTGTGCTCTTGGCCTCCTTACAAAAAACAACATTCACAGTCCCATGCAACCATAATCAAATATATTAACACTAGAAAAAAATTACATTTTGTACTGCATAACTCTAGCTGAAAGACACCCAACCGAGGCCTTTTTGAGTACACAAAGTGGCCAAAAGGATGCTATTCAGCCAGCAAATACGCTTTTAAATAACTTTGCAGTTGTTTCTAAAGTAGCCAGCAAAGTTTTCTGTATAGCTGTGATGGCTGAAGCATGGCACCGAAAAGGGCGTCACAGGCATAGGAATTAAACACTCTGAGCTCTGTGTGCGTCTGCCACTGGGGTTCCAGCTGAGTGACGGAAATTTCGCGTGTGCAGTCAAAAAAACAAACGGGAGAGAAAAAAAAAAAGAGAAAAAGGTAATAAAACCCCATAGCACGGCCTCCCACCGCCTCCCAAATCCAGTGGATTCAATTAATTTCCCACCGAAGTGATGGAAACACTGGCCCCTTTCCAATAACAGGCACATTGCTGTAACTTGTGCCACCCTGGGTGCAGAGCGCTACAGGATTAATACACACTGAATTTGGTCCCCACCGTGATGCAGGTTCACATCTGATCTGTGCTGCAGGTGGGGGAGGGGTCCTTCACCGACCGCCTCTTTTCGGCTGTCGATTTGTAGACGGCAGACGGCGGACAGCGATTGGCGGGCGCTTGTCTCGTATAGGCATCCGCAAGGGTGCGCGGCGGGATGCAGCGGGGGGCCAAAGGGGACGTCGGACCTTCGCAACGAATCAAAGTGCGCGGTGGGCTTGTTTGTGTGAAGCCCTAATCATTTCTACATAAGGGAGGGAGGCAAAAAAACAGCTTTAGTTGAGGTAACTAATCACTTGTGGTTCCCCAAAGCAGCCAGCCAATGCCAGCGGCCGGGCCTAATAAACTATAAAGCAGAGCAGATTTATAAATGATTAATTGAGCAGGCTCCCACGGGAGCTGCAACCGCTATGAGCAAAATATTAATTAGTCAAGGCGAGAGCTAAACTAACAGGAAAACACTGCACTGATGTTTTATGGTGCAACACGGATGACTTATTTAACAGCAGAAGATGAAGACCCCCCGCCATACTATGGAGCCTCCGTTAGACTGGCTGTTCGAGGACCGCAGCACAGACAACGGGTGACCACCGTGTTTAAGGAGAGATGAGACGCGAACACGTCTGAGGCTTTCAAGCCGTCCATGCCCCCTCGTTTGACAGGCACTGCCTTTTTGAGATCAGCAGTTTCACATTTTTTCTGGAAGGTTCAGATCCCACAAGGTAACAAGGTACCAGCCAATGTAACATGGACAGCAGAACTTCATCTCATCTAAACTGGCTCAGTTAATACTGAGTGAAAAGATCACATGACAAAACAATTTACTACAAAACTAATAATAACAATATAACCCACAGTAGTCTGGGGTTGGTGTCCATTTCTCTGCACTTTCCAGAGACAAAACCAACAGTTTCAGACCAACTTTGAGAGCATTGAATGGACTATATAAACTCCCCTGGGGCTGTTTTAACTATCTCAGAGTTGCTTTAAGACTGACAACTTTGCTGTATGGCTGATTCTTCATTCTGTGTTTCGCTGTCTTCTGACAAGACTCTTGCCAGTCAGTCAGAAGCTCTACGTGAAAAGCGACTC
This sequence comes from Scleropages formosus, assembly GCF_900964775.1. NCBI lineage: Eukaryota > Metazoa > Chordata > Actinopteri > Osteoglossiformes > Osteoglossidae > Scleropages > Scleropages formosus. The sequence goes on from NC_041807.1 coordinate 8,788,882, forward strand.
TCTGATCGTTTTCTGATTTGGGAAAGGATGGGTGGTACTGGACCATTGGCCTGGCTTGTGATGTTGGGTGGCACCGGGCAGTGCCTCAGACTCCCCCACTGATGGAACACAGCAGTGCATGATGGCAGATGCACAACACACTCCTCAAAGGGAAAAATCCCTGTTTACTTGGGGGTTCTACCAAGCCACAGCAGAACAGATCACTCCAAAACCCTGAAACCCAACACCCATCCATTTGCAATAACACATTATATTATCCTGACGTCCCTCCAGCTTGCCATTCTACAAGACAAAGTGGTTCACCGCAGCGTGTTTCCATGTACACCAGAAGACAGACTGATGAAAAAATAACTCTGAAACTATTAATCTGACTTAAGTTAATTATACTGTGTTTCAAAAATAGGAAAAATGTTATAAGGTGGTTACCCGCCCAAAACTTGGCATAATATATGGAGCAATTATGGAGAGATGAACGGATTTCAAAAGGTTATGCATCCTTCAGAAGCAAGCCAAAGTAATTGAAAGTGTACAAACAGCGATGCCAACTCAAACATTAAACTCTGCGAAAACTGGAAAGGGCCTGCGGGACTCAGAAAGAAATCAAGATAGTTTTAATGAAAGGGCAGATAACCAAGGAAGCACACTGTTCTTTGGAATCCGCGCACACCTTGTGGGAGTTCTTCAAGCACAGCTCGGCACTATGATTAATGTGAGCCAAAGTAAGTGTAACCTTAGGTAATAAACCTTTAATAATGAGTGAAGGAACAGTTTGGTAATTATAGATTATTATAATATACGATAGGCAATAAAACTGAAATGATTCCTTATGGGTTTGGGTTAGAAAAGGTGGAAAGCGTTGCACCATTTTGCGGAAGAGTGTTTACGAATGAAATTTATAAAGGAAATTTCCTCATATCAGAGACGAATTGGTCGTGAACAATGCCTCGGAGCCTTCTTAAATCCCAACAGCACTACACACGCTTGCACAAGGCACTTCGTCAAGGCTTTTCAGACTTCCGCGCAAGAAGCGGAATTCAAAGGTCGGAATTCAAAAGGCCGCTGTCAGGCCTGACGGAGCGGAGCGTAATGTCCGGAATATGGGCGTGTTCTGTAATTGCATCTTAAAACAAGGCTGGTCACCAGGAATGAGCCCCACCTGTGCTACAGATGGATCGCCTGTGATGGGCTTGATAAATTGGACCTGGGTACAGCCTTACAGAATGAGAGCGGCAGCCTTTTATAGGCCCTCCTAATTTACTCACTGAAGGCCAGGCTTGGCGTCGGAGAGGCACTTCAAAAGTCAATGTTGCTGGTAACTAGCGCAGCAGATGAATATATGTTTTTAGATATCCAAAATAAATAATTCATTAAACTGTCACTGGCGTGCCTGTGTACAGAGGCCTTTCAAGTTGCGCTGGCTTAAAGAGGAGGGCGGGGGGCTGGATGGAGATGAAGGGAGCTGAAAGAGTCCCATCCAGACGAGGCGCGAGGCAGGGCGCTTTTACCGAAGTCGGCAAGGATCGCACCCAGCGAGACGTGGGTCACACTTGACAACAATTAGCGCTGGAGACTGGGTCCCGACAGCCGCAGCTCCCTCGTGCCAATCGGCACTAAGGTCCGTGCCCTTTTCACACTCCGAGCCGCTCCCGTCTCGGCCCTGACGCCTCCCGCCGCTCGCTGCCCCAACGTTCAAAGGGAAACTCGCGGAGAGGCTCCGCTTCATCGGTCTGCCCCTCGCACAAACCTTTGGCTCTGTTCTGTTTGCCGTGTGTCACTTCTGTCCCTCGCAGACAGAAATTAATTAGAACGGCGGCAAAGGGCTACATGTGCTTCGCCGTGGACTAGCAGATGTGGACTCCACTCTGGGAAAGTTCTAGGGTGCAAGAGAAGCTTGATATGCCATGACGTTGCCCTGGAGAGGACAAAAGAATACAAATCATAAAGAATAGACGAGTCAACGGTGATGACATGCAAAAGAATGCGAGTCATACAATAACAGGCTGCCAGGACACTACGTTCGCAGCTGTAATCCTATTAGCGCTTTACGACATCATCGCACAATCGGGTTCCCGCACACCGGCAGAAACTTCGCTCTATCGTGCCGTACAATGGAGACAAATGAGATTTGGGAGCCCTCGTGCTGTAATTACCTGCGTATACCTTTGTGTCAGCACTCTTTCCCCATGAGGCATGATGGCTTGATATGCAAATGGACTGCAGAAGATCTAATTTCATAATCTGCCTGACTGGGGCCTTAACAGTTCAGGGGGACAGCTCGACAGACATGATTAAGCAAGAAGGCGGCACCCCTAATAAAGCAACGATCGGGATTTTTCCAGCACGCGCGTGCCGGCAGCCGACCGGATTGCGTCGGCCGTCTGCCCGCGCGAAGTAGCTGCAGCTCTCCGCTCACGTGGGCAACACGCTGGTCTAGCGCCTATGTCTCTCAAGCAGATGTTCAAGCGTGCTGGGAAAACAGGTGCATCCCAGGTAATTAGGCCGATAGTAATTTTATCACCCAGACAAATCAACCCTCGGGTTTTGCTGTAGTTCTGCCGGCACCGATGGTGCCGAGCGGTTCCACGAGGCCAGTGGTAAATTGGTCCCGTTACTGGCTGCGCTGCAGCTCAAGGGTTAAACGCATCGCTCCCATATTAATTGACTTCAGCCATTTTCCAGGGCTCTGTTTCATTATCTGAAGGCTGGGGTTGGCTGCAGTAAGTCAGGAAAACTGCACGCTCTGCCCAGCCAACAGCACACGCTGATTACATTTTTCTTCTCCCCTGAAGTAAATTGCACATATGAGCTTTGGCCAGGGAGCTAAAACAAATCTAGGCAATAATTGAAATGTTGCATGGAATTACCGTTGTAAACAACCGCCCGTCATGACACGAGCATGTTCTCGCTCTCGCTCTCTTTCTCTCCCTCGCACTCCCTCGCTTTTTCTCTCTTTTTCTCTCTCACAACACACACATGCACGTGCAAAAAAAAAAAAAAGGTGGTAGCGAAAGCAGCGGTGCCAAATGGTGGGGGTTGTCTTTCGGGGTTACACAATTACACATTTGTTCTCAAAATTAAAAACGTTGATGGATGTGTGGAATATTATCGGTCAACACGGTTTTTTCATTACACTTGGAGGGGGAGTGGAGGAGGAGGAGGCGGACCGAAAGAAGCCCGGGAAGAGAAGGAACACAGAATAACCCCAGAGAGAAATGTAAATACCGGGCTTCAATAACGTGACAGCACACTAATCATATTTACAAACTATATTAAATCTGCCCATTGTGTTTGCCATACTAAGGACTGGCTCCTGTGTAATTGTCATTGTAACCAATGCTGGCTTATGGAAGAATTTAACTGCAGTGATATAAGGTGACTGCTAGGCTTATTATTACTTTATTATTACCCGGTATATGTTTATTAAAACAATTTGTCATGCAGAACAGGACTTGGGGAATGGGAACATTAAATCCTGCTGTACTCTGGCCGCAGAAATGAGTTACAGTAAAATGAATGGCGGGGACGCCTACTCTGACAGCAGAAGGGTGGGCAGGAAGATGCTGTTTCATTTTGTTTGCTCATCAATTCCTGTTTAGGGTCTCGCCATCAAAACATTAATACGTACTGGGGGGTTGCATCGAGGACCCTCTCGCGATTGCCGTCTGCGCGGTCAACCTCAGAGGGCCTGGAAGTACTTCCCGTCTGTGTGGATTTTAATGTAGTAAAAAGGGTGCATGTACCGTGCTGCATTTTCTTGCCGGCAATTAAACAACAATCACGGCATTAACGGAAAAACCGTCTTATAAAAAAATGCGATCTGATGTAATATGTTGCAGCCTCGTAGCAAGACCTCTGTCTACAGCATCCTGCCCTGTTAGGACTGAGGAAAATAATAGACACAGAAGTTTGATTGTAGAAGGGGAGCTTATTATGGCGAGGGCAGTAGTACCCGCATACGATTTCTTTGATTTATTTTTACGGAAATAAGAGATTCCGCGTCGCTGTTTCGTGCGGAGGCCTGAGTGAACGCCTCGGGCGTATCGAAGGTTGTGTGGCAGGCGACAGTGGCTACGATGTAATCAATCCAAAAGACAGCAGATAAAGGAGTGTGCTTTTTGACCTCAGAAATCCCATTTGATTTCCACACAGGCCTCAATAACCATGTGCCAGTCAACAAGACGAAGGGAGAGGAAACAACCCAAACACACTGCGACACACATTTAACACGTTCACACACACACACACACACACACACACGCAAGCACGTGCAATGTTCGGCATGTGCAACACACACGTACAAACATACACACCAGTCTGACACACACAAACACACCTACTAGGTTACGATCAGCAGCTCACAGTGGGGTCAGTCCATCTTGGACTCTGCTTTACTCCAGTTACACAGGTTTCCCTGGGTATGTACTGCTTTAAATAACAGGGACATCCACTGCACTGCTAACTGTCAGGGGGTGCTTTCAACAACTCGTACATCAGTTCGTCTGAACGCGAACCCCGCCCCCACACACACGCACACACACACACACACTCCTCCTGACAGAACCAGTCATGATTGGTCAGCCAAGCTGATGTAAAGCCACGCTTATCGCTATCACCATATCCACTAAAACACAGGCCTGGCTGATCGATGCCCGCAGTGATTTACAATTTTGCAGGTATTATTTCCATCTCACAAATTGCCCCATCTGTGCTGAGTGTGTTCTTTAACCGTAAATTGATTCTGAGAGAGAAGCGAAGGGCGCCCGCATATGATTTTAAGCAGTTACTTAAACCATTTGGAGGTGTTGTTGCAATGGCTTTTACAGAGAGAGGACTGTTTTGCTGCACAGATTGAAGACTGCCATTTCGTAACGCCGCTCCATTCGGGCCATTTAGGATTTTGTTTATGTTTTCAAAAGTAGTGCTGAGAACTAAGAGACCTGTTGAATGATTTGTTTGCCTACATTCCAGAAGAGTTCAATCAAGCTCCAAGTTTGTGACACCAAGGAGTTTTTTTTTTTTGGGGTTCACAGTTCGACATCACGCCTCCCTCCCCCCCCAACCGCCAAAAGTGGTTCAGTCCCACTGAGCTAAACTTCTCGATTACCCACGGCCTTCATAAATGCAGACTGTTACCAGCTAATTTGGTGCAAATCAAAAAATTTTGCATAGGGATCTCTTCACTGGGAAAAAAATCACATTGTCTGTTGGATTCATTTGGCAGCAATGACTATTTTATGAAACTTCGCCCATACAAAGTACTCCCTTTTCACGAAAGAAAGGTGTTTGCAGCTATTCTGCTTGCACAGCAATTTTGATATGAGTGCAGACATATTGCATATTTTCTTCATTACTGTTATTATGTTGAACTCAGTTGGCTGCAGTCTTGCTTTACTTTGGTAATATTTCTTATGACATAAATGTACTCATTATAGGCTTCTCAGGCTTAAGGGGAAGCGTGTGGGGGTCAAATTTAGGAGCATTTTAAATTCAAGGACTGTACCAGGGCCCAAAATTGAATCTGCTACAAAAAATTTCATTTCTGAGTCCAAAGCAAAGGAAAAAGTGATGGAAACGCAGTGCTCACAGAGAAGAATACAATAAGCAAGAGCAAGGTGGAGGTAGAAGATGATGGTTCAGTTCAGTCTGCAGATGCTGGACTGGAATACTGTTGGGGTTCAGATTGAATAAACAGACCATTTGATTTTTTTGTTCCACAGCCTTTTTGATTTGAGGCCTTTGTGGACAAAATAATGTAAACAGAAATCCAGACAGGTCTGTCAGATGTATTTCATCTTTAGACTTTTTCAAAGGGCGACTTCATAAGGTGAAGGCACCTCGCCCATCTTCTCAGACACTTTGTGTGCTATGCTCCTGTGTTTAGGCGGCGGTTATTCCAAGACATGTCACCATAGAAATCAGACAGGCAATTAAACCGGAGCGAGACAATTCGGGAGGTCAGCCTGATGTCAATCCACCCCCGCAAACACCCCTAAGCCACACTGAACTTGAAGTGCTGTTCCTCCTCCGTGCGCAAACCTCTCACCGTCACATTCATCTACCTAATTACCACATCAATCAAAAATAATACATATTAATTATTACCTCAAAAAAAAAAAAACTATTATTTCAAACAGTGCCTTTCCTTTTAAAGCCTTTTGAAAAGTCTAACTGCAAGCAAAGGTAGAGAAGGAGCACCACGGTGCAGGCTCACTTATGGCATTAGTCAATCTGCTGTCCAGATGTCTTACACAGGTGACAGCTGCGAGAGCCTAACAAGCAAATTAATCACAGGGCTTTTGTGATGCCTCTTTATTGGAAACTCATTTTGCTTCATAAAAGGCTCCAGTGCTGTGTGAAAAATGACAAATCGCTCGTATGACTTTATATGGCCGCCTGTTTGCCGACCGGTGCAGGTGAGGGTGCCCGGTGCCGGAGCGTGGAACCAGAACTGGGTCACTCGTAATGAGGCCGACTCGCACTGTCGGTGGTGAGGTGGCGCTGTGTCTCACAGGTGAGCACTGAGCGAAGGCTACGTGGGCTGCTGGCCCAAAAGTAACGTTGGCGAGCGAGTGAGCGGCATGCTAATCGCTCATTGTTTCAGTGAGTGGAAAGGGGCACCCAAGTTTCCTGAAGTGGGTAATAACGAAAGCCTGTTATTGCTCAGTGATAATTTACTGGGCTTTTGGGGACAGGGTATAAGTCTACTTTGAGCCTTTTGTTTTAGGTCACTGCTGCCCGACAGCTGACAAATTTGACAAACCCAGAAGACTTTCAGTAGAGATAAGCATATTTTTGCCTTGAGGGGACAGCGAATTTAGGAGGAAATAAATCAAAGCTTTTTCATGCAAGATTTCAGTGTGGAAAAACTTGAGTTTCATAGAGTCATAATACTAAGAAAAGGATTCAATACAGGGGGAAGAAAAAAATGTTAATGTCACATAATGGCTTTGTTTCAAATGGGGAAATACTGTATGAGCAACTGAAAACCCCCACTGACAAAAAGTACAAACTAGGAAATGTTATGATTAAACAGAGGTACAAAGTTAATAACACAAAAATAAGATAAATCCTTGAAAGTGGTCTAATAAAAACTACAATTATGGCTGTTACAAGAAAATAAGAAAACATGGGGAGGTGAAGGATTACTCTTTCTTCATATAGAACATCGACTCTTTAATTCTGAAGTGTTCAAAGACACTCAGGAGGTCACAATTGTCAGGATAACGCTATTAGTTAAGCATGATTCTTCCATTTCTTCCTTTAGCTCCACTGCATTGTTTTCTTATACTGTTCTTTTGAAATATTCTTCTTTGTCACTGCTATTGTGCATCTCCACATTATCAATCCTTGTGCAACGACAGGAGAAGCCTGCAAGTAACTTAAATGGCTGTATTATTACTGGAGTGATGGACTTGTCTTTTCTGTGGGTAGAAATAATTTCTGCTCTGCTAAGTGGGGAACTCAGTGCTACAACTTCTGAGATCAGCTCTCGGATCAGTCCAACCGGTGTTTTTTTTGCCTTTTTACTTGTCCATTGGCTTCATGTATAGATGTCAGATGTTCAGAGAATCATGATTTTTGCCTATTGGGTGGTACTCTATAAATTCTACACAGTTCCATGGAGTGTCCCTACTGCTTATGCCAGGGTAACTTGGAAAAACGTAAATGCAAGAATGTGCTGTGAACAACAACATCTGTGAATGAGCCAGTTTATGCTTGTTCATTCATTAAAACAGGTTGTGGTGGTTGGAACCTTATCCCAGAAGCACAGGGTGTGAAACCCATGCAGACACCAGGAGAACATATAAACTGCACACAGTCTGGATGTCCAAGATCACAGTGATCAATGGGCATCTGTGCCACCCCTTTTCTTAACGGCTCGAAATGGAGAGAAAATTGTGTATTTATTGAGAAGAGTGGTCAGTGTCATGCATACTGTTAAACTCTCCAACAGTGAATGTGATGGAAGCTAACCTGCCCCTTGTGGGAATCCTGCTGAGGTATATGTTCCTTGTGTGTCTCAGAATCTTAACTTGTCAATTTTATTTATTTGCTAGGATGAAAAATTTAATGGGAAAAACCCAGGCCCATTACGCCACAGATCAGAACTGGTCTTTACCCTTACCCACTACTCTACTGGCTGTCTTCACATCTCCATCCAGTCAGCACCTCTGGAGTAATCAGAGTTATTGGGAAACTGACCTTCAGGCAAGGAATAGTATTCATTTGGTAATTCCATGCAACAGGCCCACCTGTACTCAGCAACCACAAATGTGCCCAGCTAAAGTTCTGCTCAGTGCCCCAAAGCACTCCATTGCAGGCAGCTGAGGGTTGTGCTGACTCTAAGGCTGGGCCACCACCGCCCCCCCCCCCGCCCCAACGGCTGGCAGCTCCAGTGCTGGGATGCCAGGCCTGGGAATGAGATGCTGGAGTGAGGAAGGATTAGCATGACAAGGCATGGGGGGGGGGGGGCATAGGCCTTGCGTGTGGCTGCTGTGGGCCGCATGCAAGCAGGCACCCCGCCACTCCTCCCCTGAGAGGCACCAAGCTAATTAGCTTTGAATGCACTTATTTATCACAGATAAACTGTCAAACAATCTTACTCAAAGTGCACTGGTGTATCCCAGATGGAAAAAAAGCTCATTAGTTTGTTCAATTAAGCTTTCTTTTCCCTCTCTTAAGCCCTCCTTCCCACCCAGCCACCCCCCTTCTGTACTCCAATGAAGACCTCAGAGTCAGTTGTACATCTTCACAGCAGACTGAATCAAAAAGCAAAGGAAGTGTATTAGTGTTATAAGTAGCCTGTTTTTTGGTGGACCCCCTGTTGCCTAATAAAGACTTATTATGATTCTGTGTCAGGCCTTGCAACTGAAACAGCAGCTATTTCTGATTTTATTTACTTGGATGTAGAAGGTCTTCTGCTGAGTGGGTGGTGGGGGAGGTTGTAAATGCAGCACAAACAAACATAATGGGTGTAAATTAATGCACGTTTTAATTGTTGTATCACAGCAGAAGAGACTAACTGGGGAAAAATAGGCATTATTCATACTTTATTGCAAGAACTCATGGTCAAGTTGTTGATTTTACCCTGGAAAATGGTTTAATCATTAGTTAAGGACCAGATGTTCTACCTTGCTTGCCCATCATCTACATGTGTCTGGTTCATCACAAAGAGACAGCTGAGAACTCCAATGTCATTTAGGTCAGTATGAGAGGGCAATCAAAGTTAGTCCTATACAGGTCCTATATCGATCTCACCCAAAAGCATGTACCCAAGCTTTTCTACCACCACTTTCTCCATCTTCAGCTTCCCCAAATTTGCCTCCATGAGGACTAATGCTGCACCTCTAGCCTATCAGTCAGGCATGTGGCCTTTGGGCATTAAAGGGTTGACGAACAGGAGCAGGCGAGGACATTTTTACCCTCTCAGCATTCCTTGCAATGAGCAAAAGATTTTGAAACGTGCCAGGTTGATTAACATGCACAGGCAGCTAAGACCGCTGATGAATGGGCTTTCTCTGGTTCTCGATTACTGTACCATATTGGTATTCCGCATGATACATAACAAAAGTGTCAAACGATTTAATGACATCGCTCTTTTTGTTCCATGACTCATTGCTCATTAAAGTCGCATAATTGCAATAATTGCAATTACAGCTTAAAGAGCTCTGGTCTTTGAATGTCAGCGCTGAACTTGTTTCAGCTACAAAGGCACCTTTATGGGCGCTGTTAGGATCTTTCTGGGTCGAAACCATCCACTGATTAATTGCTCCTCACGTTCCTGTTTCATGAATAAGAGATCAAAAATAAAGTCAAGAATTTCAAATTAGGCCCATAAAACTCAGCACGCCTCTGCAGTGGATCCTGTGTGAGGCTGGCTGGGGTTCTGCCATGATGCCTTCTTCCACTCTCAGGTCGGGGCAGATATCTCCAGCGCGACCACATGACACTTAAAACCTACATAAAGGCTGAAAAGCCGGTTCTTAACAATACTATTCTGCACCAGTGTAATTCACACCCTTCCCACTGATGCCACATTCACCTTCGGCTGCGGCGAAAGCTCACACAACTTCAGAGCTGCAGTCGGAATCCCTTCTGTGAGATGCAACAACTAGCTAATGCACAGGCCTTCATGCAGTAAAAGCGAAGGAACAGGGGCTTGGAGGTTTGAGCATTAGTGGTGGGGGGCCAAGAGCAGAGAGGGTCCTTCTAACATCCTACAACTTGTGGAGGGCGCCTGCCTAGAAGAACCTGGCTATCTCCCGTCCCCAGCTCCTCTCCAATCCCCGGCCCTGGGCACCAGCAAAGCGTCTCTTTATTCCAGTGCCCTTCATCTGACAGTGGCGGCGGTCTCCTGTGCAATCCGGTTATCTTACGCTGGCCTGAATATGCTACATTTTAAGTACCGTTGACAGTGCCTTCGCCCTGGGAAACAAGCAGGACATCAGCACTAAAAGGCAGATTCCGGCACAGTGGGGGGTCGGGGGAGGGGCGGTTACCTGGGCACATACAATTTGCTTGCATGAGACAGTTCCCATGCTGCCCTCCTAACCCTAGACACCCTGTTGCAGAAGTAGAGGGAGTGCAACATGGAATTCCCTCGGATGCTGGGGGACGGGGAGCGAGTTATTGAAAATCTGTGTACCTCAATTTTCCCATTTGTCTTACTAAAAGTGGTAGGCTCAAAGGCTTGACTTAAACAATAATCCATTATTGCCTGACTTTTCCAATATTAAAGCGCGACCTTTGGGGACACCTGCAAATAATTTGGTAACAAACTTCTCTCTGTATTCACGTTGTTTACGACCTTCACAAATAAAGGACAGAAATGAAAACTTTTTACATGCAGACAGAGTTGGAGCGCTGCTTCCCAAATGGTATTCAGCAGCCTCACCAATTAGGGTGCGTAAAAGCTAACATGGCGATGCATTAGTTTATAACACTGTTTAATTAACTAGCATAATTTCAAAACCATTAAAATGGACTCTTTCAGTTTCATAGTGTTTCAATTACTTTTAGGGTTTGTTGTATCTTCTTTATGGATGCCCCTTGAAATTAAGACAAAGAATATACTAACAATATTACAATAACAGGCAGAGCCCAACATTAGGCCTAATCCTATCTTTGAGTTCTATGTACGAAAAGGACACAATATTTACCTTGGTAGCCGAACAGTTAAGCAAAAGGAATTTATATGGGAAAATTATCCAAATATTTACAGCTCTCTGGAAGTAATACAGATAATAAAGCAAGACTGAGGAATTCCAGTTTGCAATAACTGGCGGATATTAAAGTAAACCCATATTTCATTACCCAAACTAAATGACCAGATTACTTGGCTAAATAAACAATAAAGAATAACTGAACACTTTCACATGGTGACCACACTGTGTCCTGAAATATTCCTAGTGGGTTTTTTTATTCGCTTTCTATCCAGTGCACTGCAGATGGAAGGCTGAGAAAACACAGCTGGTTTCACTGCAGCGCTCAATCTTATATCACATGTGGAGTTTGAAACCTTAATGTGGACAAAACCTCACTACCGGGAACCGAGCAGCATGATATTGTCGAATAAAGTGTATGCAACAATTCTGTGATCAAGCCTAAATCATAAAATAAATATTCTTTTTTGAAACTCTTTTTCCATAAAATTACTTAAAGTATAGCTCACTCCATATTGACACGTACGACCTTTTTCAATTACGGTTAAGTTAAAGTGATAATAGCAATCGTCTTTGCTAGCAGATTTGTCCCCATATCCTTTGCAAATTGAGAACATGAAGGCTGTAGGTGATGGTTCCCTCAGATGGGGTGAATGTGTGATGAATTTAGGAGTGCTCTACCAGTGTAAACACTAACCTTGGTGGGAGCACAACTCTCATTCAGTATGCACAGCCCAGACAACACCATCTGATTAACACGCCAAGTCACTTGATTAATGCGAGCTGTAAATTACAGTATCATTAGGCAATCGATTATTTCAAAATAATTGTACCCGATGGGCAACGCGGGCTAGGTGCTGCTGCTGCTGCTGCTGTAAACAGTTGGAAGGCTTTAAACAGATATGAGCTATTGGTTACATTTCAGTATTTTACTGGAAAATAAATAACTCCACTGATACCTGATACTGTATTTAATTTGTGATGCTGCGCTGGCAGGGAGTCCGAACCACAAGTACACTTACTACAGTGATTCTTTGTTAATGTCGGAACATAAGCGGAGTTTAATGTGGGTAAATTTTCTTTGGTTTTTAAGGTTCAGGACATAATCATTTTGTTTTATCTGTATTAGATCAGGCAAGATCTCTATTTCACACATCATTTGTGTCTAACACAACAGATGACCATTATACCAGAAAAAACTGCAATTTTTTTGTCAAAAACGAAACATGATCATGAAAATTAAACATGATCTCAAAGTACTCGGGCCTAGTTGGCACATATCGAATTGCGTTATGTAACGATTTCACTATGGACTATCTGTAGTTGATGGATCTCTTATCCATAATGGAGAAAACAAACAAGACTGAAAAGGCTATTCTGAAAAGACAGTCTAAAAGCAAACCCAAACTATCCAGATTATGCCATTATCCTATTAAGCCTACTCAAAACAGCATGATAAATGCCTATTACAATGCAGAGATAAACACCAGACAAGACCCATCAGAAGACATTAAATGTAGATGGTTCCCCTTCATCCTCCCAAATGGTTCCCTGTCTCCAGAGACACACCGGACCACCAAAGCCTTTATTCTGGGGGAAGCTGCTTTCTACAGATTTTGTTTAACACATAGCTGACAACCTGCGGAGAGTGCAGAGTCCTCTAATGATGTACATAGCACACTATGAAAGGCCGGTATTTAATTATGCGGCTATATGTGTATAGGATGTCAGCAAAACATATCTCAGTGGGACAAACTATCTTTAACACTAAATCAAAATATTTACGTCTGTGATATTAGGAAGGCCTACTCTTATTAATACATTCTCTTGGTTTTTGTTCGGCCTCCAAGCACAACTGGTCCTCTTGGGTTGCTGCCAACATGGGAAGCTCACTGAGAAGATTACCAAGGGTCCCCTGGTTCAGAGTCCCTTGCACATGCAGAGTACTGAGACACCTAATAACACAGTCCTACAGTATGCGCACAGCACAGAGGCCAGCGATTCTCTGTACCATGCTTTCACTTTGATTTACTACACTTTCCTCAGTCCTCAATGCACAGAAGCAAACAGTGTGCAAGGAAGCTAAAAACGAGGTAAGAAGAAAAAGGCCCTTCTGTGAACAGGAGAGGCAAATAAAGAAAAACGCCACATTTAATGAATCTGAAGTACAAATGTAATGTTAAAAAAGCGGGAAAACAAAAAATGAAAGAGAAGAATGAGATGCATATGGAGGAATGAGAAGAAGAGGGAGAAAAAAAGGGTTCTCCCCGCAGCGTACTCTTAATAGAAGCAACATCAGCATAAGGTATTCTCTTTGCAGATAAAAACCTTTTTTCCCCATAATCAAAATATAATGCATCATTTTTTGCTGATAACAAGAGAAGAATTAATTCAAATTATTTTAAGTTTTTGTTAATTGCTTTTCGCGCCTGAAGCCGTTCGGCGTAGCTGCTCGTGGCATGAAACTCATTAAGCTACCAGAGAGTTTACATTCAACTGTATTAACGGTATCCTAATTCATGTACTTATCTCTTACTCTGAAGTAATGGTTTATGGAGCATTCAGGTCTTTATCTGTGTGTGCACCTCCAATGTGATCGCAGGGCTAAACGATATTTCCACTAACACTCATCCCTTAAATTAAAAAAACCAGTGGGCGTGCATTCCTGCGGACAATCTAATATCCCTCATCCCAATGGGGCATTTGCCTGGGCTTTATAACTCTAATAATCTCACACAATTACAGTATATCAACTTTTAGTAGCCCATTGTACATCAGTAATATATCATGTGGGCTGCTTGCCTCATGTAAAGGCAGCAGAGAAACAAAAGTTGAGTAAAACGGCATTACCTTACCTCTGGGTGGCTGTGAAGATGGCCTGCTGAATTTTAATGGAGCAGCTTATGATGTACTTTGCTAGGTTTACACATGTAACGTGGCCACTACATTTCAGCGGAACTTGAGCAAGTGTGAACATGCCCGTCTTGCTTCTGAACAGCAAATGAAAGAAAATTTTTTCTTGACCTTAAGGCTCTCCAGATTCTCATCAAATTTAGGGAAGTTGCTGGTTTTGAAAATAATCCCCATAATCCAAGTACTAACACAGAGCATAGCAATGTGGCATTTCTTTGCTTGTTTACGTATGACCTCGTGATTTGCAGGCAAAAATCAATTCACCGCAATACATTATTAGTCTACATGTGGAACATCTTGCAAGAAAATGTACACTTTTTTTGCAGCGAAAACTCTTTGAAATAAAAGAAAAATCAAGGTGGTATGACAATAAATCAACAAATTGATCAATCAAACAATCTTTACATTGTGGATTTCTCCAGGAGTGTGATTCAGTGATTGACTGGCTGCTGTGGGTGCAGAGCAGCAGAGCTGGAAAAAGACTCCTAGCCTCACCGTAACCCACCCAAGATAGAGGCAGTGCACCAAGCCAGAACCCGCCAGAGACTGAGCTCTTGACAGGGCTATTAATGTTCTGTAAAGAATGTGCAAATTGCAGAAACGAGTTGAAGTACGGGGAGAAAAACACTGCTGGTACTTAGAACCAGCCATGGAACAAATTTGGTCAAATTGGTAAAGTGCCCAAAGGGAGGAGGGGGGATGTTCCACTGAAAACCAATTCCAAGCTTGGGTGAGCTCAGGATTGCTTGGATCCCCTCCAGTCCGGGGCAGGCAGAGAATTCAACATCAGAGACTGCCGAACAAGATTAGAATAAAAAACAAAAGAGTGCAGGGGTTTGTATGCAGGGCGGTCATCTCTGCGATGCTCCTGCAACGTTGCGGCAATGTTGTACCGCTGCGGCTTTGCGATGGCCATTCACTCTCTTTGTGGACGTTGTTCAGAAAGTGTCCAATTTCTAGTAGTGATTCACCCATGATCCGTCCAGTGGGACAAAGTCAGTCTTTGGGGGACATAAAGAGGGGCTGAAAAGTCAATCGCAGAGTTTGGACGATGAACGTACATTTCAGTGGAAAAAACATAACACATTTCCATGTGGTTTCTGAGGTTTAAGTTGCTTGTAATATATATTTAGATACTTGAAAGTGTAACACAAGAGGGGGAAAAAAAGACAAAATGGAGCTTCAAAATGCAGTGTCTGGGAACATTTCATCTGTCTGCGTCCTCTTTTCTGGCATAATGGCAGGGGGCTTGGAGTGCAAATTTCCTGTGCCCCCCCTCTACCCCGAACCTTCCTCTCTTTCATCAAGAGCCACTGAAAGCAGATTCAGATTTATAAAATCATTAAATTCCCGGGTTGTGCCACATGCCTGCGGCTTTCAAAAGATGCATTTTTAAGCACTGATAAGCTGGGAAAGAACCTTCTCAATGTGAACCAAAATTGAGAGCATATAAATTTGGCTGCATATTATTACTTTATCAGAAGTTTAGTGTATACATACATTATTCTTTCAAGCAGCATGTTACCACTGCCTGGCGATGAACAGTCGTTGACAGTGAAACTATAATGAACCCTCCTCCTCCTGCTGCCATTACAGTCAAAGACCAAACAAAGTAGTAAACAGCATCAGTACATCCCAGCATTAATGTGTTACTCATATAAAAATGAACTGCAAGATTTGACTCAACATTAATGTCAGCTTTCAGAAGCAGTATTCAAGTTGGTTGTCATACTGACCCTAAGGTGAGAATTTGAACATAATAGTTTCCTTTTATAATCACGTTTTATTATTCTCGATTTTAGTTTTATTCTGGAATTTACTGATCTGTATTCTTCTTATTCACTTAACTTGCATTACAAGCATGTACCAAATAAACCTCTTGGAATTTAACTTTGAACAACTTTTTTTGATCTTTTAAATTCTGCGATAAAGGTACCTTCCAACTAGCCGTTTTATCCAGAATGCTGGTGGCAGTGCTTTAAGGCTTCACAGAATGTAATATGCATCTACGGAGGAAGTTCATCATATGTGGCCTGCATTTTGCACCGTCTGAGATGATGGGATCAAAGGTCACATTTAGCTGTTGTTTTACAGTGACAGCCAGGGTCCTTTTTGGTGTCTTCTTTATTTAAAGGCCAAAAACTGGACTGAGCAATAGGAAATGAAGGAGGTGATCCACGATAATGGAGGATTAAGACACACCTTTATCATTGACAATGGCCACCCAAAAAACTATTCTATATCTTTTGAGGGGATGTCCCGAAAGGCCGAGATGTAACAGCTCTACGGCTCAATATGACAGAAATCCTCTTTAGACAGAACAATCTGCCTGACTCCGTGTAGCTACATGTTCAGATGCAGAAAGAGCATTCATAATGCCACTGAGGAGAAAAAAACTGTGTTGCTATTGTTTCAATTAAATAAAATGAAAGAAACAAAAAAACTCTACACACTCCCCATGTTTGCGGGGTTTGCAGGAGCATTTTGATCCAAGAGATTGCTTGGAATCATTGCCATTGAGTGCAGTGCATTCAGAAAGTATTTGGATGCCTTCGCTTTTTTCACATTTTTTGTTGCAGCCTTATGCTAAAATCATTTAAAATTTTTTCCCTCATCCTTATACACTCAATACCCCATAATGACAATGTGAAAACAGAATTTTAGACATTTTGTCAAATGTATTAAAAATAAAAAACTGAAATTTCCATTGACATAAGTATTTAGACCCTTTGCTATGACACTTGAAATTTAGCTCAGCTGCATCCCATTTCTAATTATTATTGTTTAGATGTTCAAAGACCACTTGTTGTAAATTCAGTTGACTGAACATGATCTGGAAAAGCACACACCTGTCCATATAAGGTCCCACGGTTAACAATGTGTATCAGAGCAGAAGTCAAGCCAGAAGTTGCATGCATTAGCGGGATAGAAGAGACAGAATTGTGGTGATGCACAGAGTTGAGGAAGGTTTCCAAAAAAAAAAATAAAAATTTCAACACTAAAGGTTCCCAAGAGGACAGTGGCCTCCTTAATTCTTCTAAATGGAAGAAGTCTGGAACAACCACAGTTCTTTCTACAGGTGCCCGCTCAGCCAAGGCGTTGGTAAGAGAGTTGACCAAAAACCCAATGGTCACTCTAGCTGAGCTCCTCAGATCCTGTGTGGAATGGGAGAAATTTTCAAAAGAACAACTGCAATTGCAACACTCCACCGATCAGGGCTTTATGGCAGAGTGGACAGAGGGAAGCTCAGTAAAAGACAGATGAAAACCTGCTTGGCATATACAAAAAGGTACCAAAATAATTCTTGGACTATGAAAAACCAAGACTGAACTTCTTTGTGTCAGGTCTAAGTGTCATGCCTGGAGGAAACCATGCACCTCTCATCACTTGTGCAATTCCATCCCAGCGGTGAAGCATGGTGGTGGTAGCAGCATCATACTGTAGGGTTGTTTTTCAGAGGCAGGGACTGGGAGACTAGTAAAGGTCAAGGGAATGCTAAACAGTGCAAAGTACAAAGATGTTTTTAATGAAAACCTGCTCTAGAGTGCTGAAGGTTGACCTTCCAACAGGATAATGACCCTAAGCACAGCAAAGACAACACAGCAGTGGTTTAGGGATAACTCTGTAAATGTCCTTGAACGGCCCAGTCAGAGCCCAGACTTAAACCCAGTCGAACACCTCTGGAGAGACCTAAAAATAGTTGTCCAACTGTCCCCATCCAACCTGACAGATCTTGAGAGGATCTGCAGAGAATAATGGCAGAAAATCTGCAAATCCAGGTGTACAAAGTTTGCCTCATACCCAAGAAGACTTGTGGCTGTAATTACTGCCAAAGGTGCTTCAAATAAGTAAAAGATCAGAATGCTTATTTCAATGTGATTTTATTATTTTTTTTCACTTTTTATTAAATTAAATGATTTTAGCATTGCACTCTGCACCATAAAAGGGGTCTGAATACTCTCTGAATGCACTGTATATCAATTCTGTTCATTCTGTAATTGAAGAAATTCACTCACTGATACTCTTTGCTGTGGGTTTATGCATTTATTTATTACGTTGTGCAAAAGTCAATGCCCAATACTGTGGGATCTAGCTGTATATGTGCAAATTTACACCTTCCGAGGTAGACCACTGTATCTTATACACACACACAGCAGCTTAAGGTGCTTGTCCCAAGGGGGGCTGCGGCAAGCCAGAGCCTAATCTGGCAACACAGGGTGCAGGGCTGGAGGGGAAGGGAGGCACACCCAGGATGGGATGCCAGTCTGTCACAGGGCACCCCACCCAGGACTTGAACCCCAGACCCACCAGAGAACAGGCCTCAGCTAAACCCATTGAGCCACCGCAACCCCCCTTCAGTTCAAAGTAAATGAAGAGCAAACCAAATTACCTCTAAAAGCAGAACGGTGAAGGCCAGTCCCTATGTTGAGAAGGTGATCTGACTACTTCTGACTGAAGTTCATGCACAGGAATGTTTTACAAATGATGTGTTTTGGATGTCTGCATGGCATATACAACAGCACAGTCATTTAAAACGTAAAAAGAATTATAGAAAACATATCATACCCTACCCTAAAACTGTGCAATATTTCGAGTCCCTTAAATTACTTTATTGCAGAAATCCATTTCAGGGTTAGACTAAAGTTATTTTATGTTTTAGTGGTTCATTGCATGAAATCGTGACATTATCTCTGTAATTACATATCGGTCTTGACAATATGTGGTAAAACCAATTTTATATCATCTGTGCAAGAAGATGTCAGCAAAACCTAAGTTTGGTGGCAATAACAATTCTATTTATTTGAGGCCCGGTACATTTCTGCTCACAATATTTTTCCAAAGCTGACCACAGAAGTAGATATCTGCTCATACAGAGAAGTGAATTCTGGCTCTCTAAGAGGAACCTTCACTTCCCCAGTGGGACAAATCAGTCCATGCTGGACAAGTGGTATAACAGCATGTCTAGCCCATCATAAACAAAATTAAGAGTGCACCAACTGGCCAGAGGAGCACTCGACAGGAGCAATCTTGGTGACAGATGTCATTATTAGCTATAAAATGTGATACAGGTAGTTAAAGGTAGATCACTTTACCTTCTATCCCGCTACTGCTCTTCCTATCTGGTTCTTCCTCCAGAATCACTCCTTTTGTTATCTGTTCACACAAAACATGTTCAGTTTTGTCAGAGGAGCTGTGCCTGCACCTAAACAGCAATGTATCCTTCGATGCACCTAAGAATAAAAATATCTTACAAAACTACAGAAAATTGCTCATACGTTCACTAAGAAGTCTGTTGAGAATGAAAAACACAAAAGTTTGAGGATTCTTAGTCCCAAAAGCATAAAACATCAAAAGTAACCATGATCTCTTTAATCTCCTATTTCATACAGATATTTTTTTAAAGAAGTTAAAGGGGAAAACCTAGCAAGCTATTAAGAGATGTTTTTGGAATAACTGATCAGTAGAACTGTTGGTGCAGAAAACATAAACATCTGTCAAATTGTATGCTAATTTCGAAGTCATGCTTGAATTGGGGTTGGATGCAAGATGTAATTGAAAGGTTTTTTTTGCTGCATCTGCAGACACACATTTCACAGCCACGGCAATGCCTGATACAAATTTATGTTTGCATCTTGCGAAATGTAAGACATCCATATCTCAGCGACAAAACCCCAAAAATCAATGAAAGTTTCATAACAGCCACGCAACAGTGAATTCCCAGTGTCTGACATCTTTGCAAAGTGTCAATACACCTGGATGTAGCCAAAATTTTTGAGACGTCATTGGTGACATGCCAATTACAACAGTGATTCTACATATGGAACTTGTACCTAACAAAAAAATGTCAATTACAGTCAACATAAGAAAACTGTGCTCTGGCTGCTTTACCATCAGAAATGTTAGAGTTTTGACATCTAGGCAATGGCATTGGACAAAATAACACCTGCCAGGAATTCTCCCAGGTTGTCAGGGGTTTGGAGTATTCAAATGGGTTGCAGGGATGAGGTTATTTTCTCTAGGAATAATAGAGCATGTCTATCTCACCCTATCTCCAAGACATGCCCGTGTGCGTTTATTAGTTGCCAAACACTTGATGCAGCACTCTGCTGCCCAAGCCCTCCAAAGTCCTTGAAACGAGAAGGTGTTAAAAAACATACCTTAGGTTTCATCATCGCTGCGGTTAGGATGACAATTACGGCTGGATGGTTTAATCGTAGCATCGGATGATTCATTTTCTCAATGTCAACATGATGCACTGTCAAAAAAAATTCCCTTTCCCCCTGTTGATAAGCTGACTTCACTGCAGACTCAGTTAGAAGTTTAACAAAAAAAAAAAAAAAAACTTGCTTGCCTGTCACACGGCTCGGACTTGCATGTTTTCCTATTCCCACCCCCCCCTCCCTCCAAGTCCCCCCTCTCCTTTTTCAGAAAGCCACCCAAGAAGAGATTAATCATGAAGGGAAAACTCAACTTCACCCTCTAGCTGCAGGTCACAGTTCTTATTTCGTGCGGAATTGGCTTTCGGAAAGCAGAAGGCCTGCCTGGGGGGCAGGGACCTGATATGAGAGGAATTTGAGAATGGAGCGGAGGGGATTGATTAGCCTACTTCATATCCCACAGTCTGTAAGCACACTCCAGCTGCAATCTAACACACCGCTGAGCTGAACAGACAAGAGAAATTGGATTCCTTCCTAATATTTAACCTTCAAGTCAGCTCTAACAGCTGTTGGTGTGCCACTTTCTCAGGTAGTTACAGAAGGAACACCCTTCTCCATGCACACGCACGCACACACACGCGGACACACACAGATCGCCCCCGTAACAGACTTTTTTTCAGCTACTCAATTATAACATTGGAGGGCTGGAAAGCCACAGATCGACTTAGAGGTGACTTGCATTTCATCAGCGAACCAATAGGTGTGCTAATTCATACCTCCCACAGCTGTTTCATAACTCGCCATTTAATGATAACTTTACGTGACAGGTTCCCGTCAGTGGAATTAATAAAATGAACAGATACGGCAGCCATAATTGCCCTAATTAAAGATCTTAAAGTGAGAGCTTTTTCAGACATGTACGAACGCTGTTAGCATGGTCTAATAAACTGGCCGCGCGGCCCATCCGCTCATCGCGCTTTACTGACAGATGTCGGGATGACGGACTCACCACGTCTCGGCTTGCCGTGACGTCTGAGGGGAGTCGCATCCATTTGCGTTTAGGGTTTCCAGCTTGTCGACTGACTTTGGCTTTCAACAGAAATGTTTGACTTCTGTCTTTCTGGCGCTCGGATTAGAACGAACTTGACCGAAGGCCCCTTATGCAATTATTATATTTTCAGTATAAATTGATGGCACAACAGATCGTGAGTTCCTTCATTCACAAAGAGAAGAGCAGATTGCTCTTTTTTTAATTATGATACCACGGCAACCATCCTGGAGAAAGTGTTGCTGGTAGAGGGGAGTTAATCAAGCTTTGCTCTCAACTCATTAGAGTTGAACAGTTTATTCCGAGCAAAGTGTTTCTCATTTGAATTGCCAAAATAGCGGAAGTCTAAGGATAATTTAATGCTAACAACTGCAGAATATTTAAAGTGATTCATTAGCAAAGTTACACGTTTTACATTAGTACTTTTCCATTCCATTACTGCAATCATGCCTAAAGACGTGCATCAACACTCTTTTGCGACACAGTGTGCGGACGAACGCACTGCATATCACTTCCAGGGCCACGTTCTGGCTTCTGAAAACAGGGTGTTTTCAGCAAATGAGCTATTAATTGAATTCTTCCCCCCCTCCCTTCCACTATTTGAAATGGCACACATTTTAAAAGCATATTTTAAGCGCAGAAAGCAGAGAAAGCAATCCAATAAAGTGGTTCAGTACAAATCCATACTTAAATGAGGCTTCACATTCAATTACAGTTCAGCTTTTATCTTTACTTTTCGTTGATATGGCCAATTAATCACACCAAGTTGTTCTTTATTCTTCATGTAGTTTTAGTGTGTCTTTGACACAAGAAAATCATTGCACAGCTACTAGCCATTGCTAGATTCTTTCTCTAAGATACATCAGGTACATAACCTATAGATTACCGCTAATCTGTACTTTTGCTGTTAAAGGATATATGTAGAGTAATGGGTGGAGTCATGGAGTAATATGATGTAATGGAGACAGTAGTATAGTAATTTAGAGGAATGAGAGAATAATATAGCAATTTAGAGAAATGACTGGAGTAATACAGTAATTCAGAGCAATGGAGGAAGTCATACAGCAACGTGGAGTAAAGGATGGAGAAACAGATTAATGTAGAGTAATTGATGAAGTAGTAGACTAATATTGAGAAATGATAAGTAATACAGTAATGTGGAGTAATAGATGGAGTAACGAAGTAAAGAGTTGACATGTTACACCATCCAATTACTCTTCATGTCCTTGGTTCGTTCTCTCAGTTGGGTTTAGCATGTGTGCTCATGGCTTCTCAACTCTCCTTATACCCGTAACTGCATTCCTGAGTTGGTGCCAATAGAGCGACAGAGCTAAGATGAAGAGTTTCAGACATCTTGAGATATTTGTAAACACGCAAATATCTATTCACGGGGGAGCTGGTGGTGACAGGGAGTCAGCCACACAGCACAAATTAATTGGGAAAAAATTACTAATTCTACCATTCCCAAAAGAGATGCTTTCATCTTATAAATAGTAGCTAAAAAACTTCTTTGCTTCAGTAATAACAAAGTATTGCAGGTGATGAGAGATGTTTCCATGGAGAGCGGCAGCCAGGTGCCGACCACAGAGCTCTGTGTTCAGTGACAGAGCAGAACAAGGACCACGGTATGGATGGGAACTGAGCACTACTTCCTGTTAGACATCTCTCAAAGCGGGGGGCCCAGCGAAGTGATTCTTCAGTCCTGAGAATCTGGTCTCCTGGCTCCTCTCTCTCATCTGTTACTTTTCCAGCTTCTACTTTTGGGTTTCCAAATCTAATTAACATTGTTTTTTTCCAACCTTTCTTAAAACTACTGAATAAAGTAGGGTGTTCTGTTTAAAACATTTGTAATGTCTTTACCAGTGTGTCAGAAATCCATGTGGGAGAAACATCTGGCTGCAGAAAGAAAAATAATAATGAAGTATTTATAGCATAGGCAGGCTTTCAGTAATGAGCATTGTTGCTGTATGTTTGCTAGCTAGGAGGGTTCATCCCTGCAGTCTAAGTGAGCATGTGTCTTGGCTCCACCGTGTCATCTTTGCATGTAATCGTGCGCTCCACAAACCTTTTTGCTCCATCGCTAATCTCCGCACGTGTAAGAATAATGTTGGCTTGACCCAGAATATGGAGAAGAAAACCAGGGATCACAATCTGAGTGGTCCTAAGGGGAGAAAAAAAAATTAAAAACACAAAGCGAAACGTAATTCTTTTCAGACGGCGTATTGTTCTACAGAACTCAGATTGTCCTTGTTAATTTACTCTCTGTGATTAAAACAATGCAAAATGTTTGTTTTACAATTAAATACAATTTGAAAGGCCTTTAAATGCAGTTTCATCCAATGGACACAACCTAATTCTTCATTTGCTTCACACATGATATAGGACATCAGCTCAATAATCTATTAAATTACTTCTTCCATTCATTTCCGTCTATCTATAATTGATCTCTTCAGCTGAATTTCTGTTGTTCCTCTTGCTCAGCTGGTCTGCAGGGTAGCTGAGTGACATGACCAAGCAGTGGAGGACATACTTCTGTGGTGTACCTTCATAGCATTTGGCCTCCGCCCCTACTGGGTAAAAGAAGGCGGCAGTGGGAGGAGCTTACACAGAATCCACCAAAACTCCAAAGATCTGCCTCATTCAACTAAAAGCAAATGTAATAACCAATTGTAAGCAATGAAGCACCGAGTAAAAAGGCACTTCTGAAGGTGCGTATATTGGTGTCAAATGGATCTTGAACAGGCCAGAAGTTTATTCCTAAACTGACACATCATGAAACTTCCCCCAACGAAAAACACAACCATACATGGTGCCTGTCGACGGTGGAGGATTTGTTCTTATTTTAAATCCCGTGGTTTTTCTCGGTGTTCAGAAATCAAACGTAGAACATCCTTGCACTGTTTAAATTTCCTGAAAAGGCTTTTTAAAGTATGTGATCTGCCCATTACCAATGTCGTCTATGGAAAAGGGATACTTTTATGCCAATACCTTACCCATACCTTACCTATACCTCATATATGCATCTAATCAAAACCTATAGTTCTAGAAGCACAGAGTAAGAACAACATGGAAACCCTTTATGGAATGCTCACTCTAGTTGTGAACAACAGCAGTGAGAATTAAGCCCTGTGCTGGTCAAACATATCCTCTCAGCCTTTTCAGCTGCTGGCTTTGAATAGGTTTAGTGTGGAGGAGAGGATTACAGTAAGGCTGTGAGACAAGGAAAAAAGAACTAAAGTCTCTCCAAATTGGGCCTTAATTAAATGCTTACAAAATTCAATGCTTAGCTCATTTTAAAATCAAGTGCTTCTTTGCAGCAATTTCCTTTCTTTAATTACAATTTCCCGTCTAGTTTGACATTTGCAGTGCAATCTTCAGGGACGTGCGTGTGATTTATTATTTTTTCATCTATGACACTGTCAGTCTGCAAAAATGAGTTTATAAAATAAGAGCTCAAATTATTGTGGCCTTTGACCAATAAAGCAGGCTCATAATTTCAGGCAAGGAGAAAGATTAACATTTTTGACAACCAAATAGAACAAGATAAGTAGGGAGTCAAGTGATTATTTCCAGCTTCACAAATAAAGTGCCTTATTAATATGGAGAAAAAATGTTAAAGAGTTTAAGCCATAGCTATTACAAAACCTTTTCTTGGGTAAAACAGTTTTTACAGACACAAAGGCCTGGAATCTTTTACTGAAGGCTTTTGTGAATGGCATAGAGTATACATACTTATACCTATACATACATACACAAATATGACATAGTATGTTACATACAGAGTATACATACCTATAACACACATAATTGTTACACATAATAACAACTGCTAGTGACAATGCATAAAAAAATCATCATTTTGTGATTTGATCACAATCAGCTGCGGAAGGGTAAAAATGCCAGTGAAGACGCTTCATTATTAGCCCAAACCACAGAACTATTTAATTGTCCTAACCTGTCTCCATCTGGCCCATCATACTTTCACTCCCCACTGGATAGACAAAGGTGCTTTGTGAGAGTCAACCTTCTTTCGTCCTCTTACATGCTGTCATACCTCTATAATTTATGGCCAAGGTTCTATACTTTAAGGGGGCATTACACCCGAGAATCCTACATTCAAGGCCTGCAGGCCTTGTACAAGGCCTAGATTCAACAGGTGGTGGGAGCGGGGGTTCTCGACTCAAGACAGGTGGTCGTCAACATAAGACATTGATGACTTACGGCAACCTGTACTTACAATGGCCATCGCATCAGCCTACTATTATGTTTAAGCCCCAACATTTGGTCATAGTGTCTAACTTCAAATGCAACGCACTGTTGCAAGGCACCATATTTCTTATTGACGCAGTCATTTTGTCTGTCAGTGACTGCATTTATTTACAAAAATATTGTTTTATTTAAAGAAAATTTTGTCTGTGATTCCATTCAAACTACTTTTCTAAAAATGGCCGGCAAGCGAAAGCATGAGGATACAGTTGGTGTAGAAAAGAAAAAGTGAAAGAAAATATTGATCGAGGAATGAAAGTGAAAACAGTGCAGCATGAAAATACAACACTGTACTGTATTTATATTATTACACTGTATATTAGTATTATTCTGACATGAACAATGGCTGAAATTAGGGAAAAAAGATTACAAAGCCCCATTATAAAACATAGTATTCATGCATGTTAATTGTTTATACAGGCTTACCTTGCAATCCATCCTCTTATCTGAGCTTTTGCTATAATGCCCTGTGAAAAAAAAAAAAACCTTTTTTGCTGTCTGCCCCAATCCTTCAAACTATGACACCTTTGTGCCAAAGTGTCTCTGAAAAAACATAAAAATTGGCCTCTAAGAAGAAATTTATTTACACAAACTGACAAAAAATGTTAAAAAATATATATATATATCTTGGCAACTTAATACCATATAGTGCACTGTATGTTATAATGCCTCATGCTCTCTAGCTATAATGCCTCTTTAGTAAAAGTACATCTGAAACTCAAATACCTACCTTCTTAAATTTTTCTTACTCTGAACATTCACAGAAGGTAGAGACATAGTGTATTAAAACTTCTTTCTGGGTATAATTATTAAATGTTCAATATTACTGTTGTATTTATAACACCCTTTTCGCATCTTCATTGTTGCTCATCAGTTAAGGCGTCACTAGTCATGCAGCGCCCTGTTCATGAGTTCACTACTTACTTGTGGTTGTGCATCATTTCTCAATCCAAGTTATTCTAATCCATTTTGAGGATTTAAATAAGTAACATAAATTGCATTGTTGCATATATAAGGCCTTGATCTGTAATGCTATAATGCTTTTTACACTGATGTGCGTCTTCATCCTCATGCTCTCCATTAATCTCTTCTGGCAGTAAGTACAGCACCCAACTTTTATCTATTATTAGTAGTAGTAGTAGCATTTGAAGAGTTTATAGCATTTTAGAGACATTTATCAAAGTTAGTCAGGGTTTTTCAGATGGGCTGAGAACTGATTATAATTTTCCCCATAAGGAATAATGGGAAATGGGCTCCTGCTATTCAGCTTTTCATTTTCCCTACCATATTCAGGAATGGATGAAGGGTGGATAGTGGGGTACACCTGTATATCCCTATGGCCTATGTAGTTCAGCATAAAGGGACAGCGACATACAACAAAGTTGACTTTCAAAGAGGTCGTCAGAATAGAAACCAATTGTAATCTGATGACACCTGCACTCATTTCTACATAATTTTAATCTCTTCAAATTTTGCACAGTTTGAGCATAGAAGAAAGTCTCAGGAAAGCAGTGCCTTATTGGCTTCCAGGTCCAGAATCAGAAGATGAAGAACAGTGAACATGAGGGTCATCTACAATGCATCCAAAAGAGCCTGAGGATACAGCTCATCATTTGTCAAATACAAACTTTCAAGCATAAACGTAACGGCATGAATGCACCCGTAGGTGCTTATCTGTAGTTGGGGACTAACATGGATGAGTGCAACCCATGTTTAAAAGAACAACAATGACCAACAGGCCATCATTCAGAGGGTGTCATTCATTCCTCCAGTCAAGACAGGTCCCATTAATGCTACCTTTCTCTGAAGCCAGATCCTTTTACCTATTATTCCTATGCAATTTAAAACCCATTTAGTTCTTTGATTGCAAACCGAACATCCTCCTCTAAATGCCTGTTATACACTGCAAACAAGAGCGCTTTTGGATATCACACCTCAGCGAAGCTTACTGTCCCTATCAGGAAAATGACAGAGCTAAAATGCACTGATATTGTGATGGGTATGATACCTGGGGATTTAGTGTACTGTTTTGTGCTTCCTTTTTATATATTATATAAAGTCTCATGTCCTGTATTTTTCAAACGCATTACGTGAGAGATTAAAAGCAAATAAAAGAATGCAGAACAAAATGGAACTCTTTTTCTAAGTTGAGAGAGACAATCCACTGCGCATGTTGAATACAAGAACAAATGTGGCTTTGATATGTATACTGCATGGAAGTATACTGTATACGCCGCCCGCAGGATTGCCATCGCACGCTCGCCGACGAGCCCTCAAGAGGCAATTTGCCAGTGAGCTCTCTCTGCACTGGTCAATGGCTCGTGTTTTAACACTGCTCAGAACCCATCTCCAAGCTCATCAATGCCCACCCATTTTCCCATTTCAGAGAAGATGAGTAGATCAATTCATTTAAAGGGCCCGGGCTGGACATCTGTTTGAGGAATTAGGCAAATATCGGATACATGTCTAATGGAAGGCAGGATGGTTTATTAAGTCAATGGAATCCTTTAATCAATAGGCAAACCTCAAGTAGCTCTCCCGAAGATTGCTGCGATAGATGTAACAATAGATCTTTGTGCAAACAGCACAACGTTGTACCGCATGCGTCCGGTTTCAGAGCTCTTACAATGCCGTTGCACAGCCCTGTCAGCTAATTGGCCAAAGTTGCACGTGTCAACGTCGAAACCTAACACATTGGAGTGCTGACTTTTTCTGTATTTTTCCCCTTGTTCTTCCCTTATTTCATGCAAAGGGAGCGAGCGGTGCGAGTAGGAGGCCGTCAGCTCTCGCCCTCATTTATCTGCAGCATCAAAGATGCCCATCAAACCCAGGAAAGCTCTGTGATGATGTCCTGTTTGATAGCGGCTGCCATGCGAGTTGAGCGGCTTCGTGCACGGACGATGTTTCATCTGGTGCGAAGACCCCCAGAGGGCTGCTCTATCAACAGGTGGTGGCAGGAACTTCGTCTACAGAATGTCCGCAGCCTCGCTTGTGTCACATTGCCCGTCCTCTCCAGAAATCGGAAAGGTCGCTCGCACTCCCCAGCTCAGCGGTATAATCCAACAGGCAACTGTCCATACATCACAAACCGTGGAATCATGAGACACTTTTTATTGCCTCGCTTTATAATTACCTGCAGGTATGTGCGAGATGTCATTTGTGTCTTCATTATGTGTTCCCACTTGATGCACTGGCATCATTCCCCAATGTTCGATGAGGATGAAGAGGTCCACAGAGACGGCGATGTACAAGCCTGCTCTCATTGCCCAGCAATCATGAAGAAGACTGATCTCACACCAGCAGATGTGGCTAAAGAACAGAGGCCATCCTTTGAAATTTCAAGCAAGATGTGGTCATTTAAGAATGGAAATGTGTAAAATTTAAGTGAGTCCTGCCATCATATCCCTCTTGCACTCGTTGGGGTATTATTGCATATTGAAGTGTGCCAAACAACATATCATAGGCCAGTTCATATGGTGCATGCTAAAAGACAGTGGAATAAAAAACAAACAGCGCAGCAAGGCCACCAAATACCACATAGCCACTATAAACTGCAGGCTTGTTTCACAGTATTTTCTAGAACAACATTACAGTCCATTAAACCCGTGGAAATTTAATCAAATCTCAAATGGAAAAAAAAAAGTTATACATCACTACAGATATTACTTATGTCAGTACTCTATTATTTTCTCCAGTTTTGCTCTACTGAACTATATATTCACTGGAAATGTAAATGTTCATCATAACACCAAACTATTCAGACAACCTAAAGCAGAAACATACAAAAAAAGGGGAGATGGAAAATATGCCCGTTTTCTTCGCATGATCAAATATTTCAGATATATAGCACATCTTTCTCAAGTGCTTGTTCTAAATAGCCTTCAGCAGTAATACTGTCCTGAGGTCGGAGGTCAAGCAGGGGAGAGGAAAGGAGGTAGAGGACAAGGATGAGATAAGGCCCAGGAGCTCCCACTTGCCTGCCCAACATCTAGAGCACCTAACACCAGCGGCAGGACAAAAATGAACCCGGGCAACAAAAAAAAAAAAAAGAAAAAACTGAACAGAACAGAACATCTCTCCCTATGTGATCTGCATATTAATAACAGCATGGGCACCACTCATCTCCATTGTGGGCTTTATTTCCCTGTAACATTTCTCCAGCATGCCCGAATGTACATCCACCTGGATGCCTCCTCTTCTCCTGCACTCTGCACTGATCTGTTCTTCAAGTTAGAAAAGAGCTACCTAGATGAGAATTTTGTGCTTCAGTGGCTATTGAAAGATGAGGCAATAAACTGCTAAACTTGAGTAATCACACACTCCCAGAGGAATGCCTCGAATGGAGATGGTCGAGAAACCTTGAAATCCAAGCCCCACGCACACGGCCCTGGCTTTAACATTTGATGAGATTCATTATTGTAAGGGGGGCTGAATACAAGTGTCCTCTGATTACAGGGTCCTCCATTAAAAGTTCCCACCAGTGTGCATTTCCGTGCTGGAACGTCAATGGGATTAAAATCTCAATTCACTCCAGTCGATTCTCCAGTAACAAGATTTCATTAAAAGGCAGACACGGAGGAAAATGGACTCGAAAGCAGCAAAACAGCTGGCATATAAATTATAAAAATGTGCTTTCTGCTAACTGAACACACCTTCGGCTCATGGGCACATTATTATTTAATGTTGAGGGGAGCTGATTTTATGTAAATTGGCGCCTTCCTTTCTTTGTAGCCCCTTCTCAATGCCAGGTACTCTGAAAGCATGCAAAAGGAAAGATTATGCAAACCAATTAACATATGAAAATAACATATTAATATACTGTCTGTGAACTGTATCCAATCAGTTCCTTTTCACTGGCGTGTGTACAAAACAATTAAAACTGAATTTATACTGCACTTCCTTAACATATTCCGCAGCAAATGGAATTACTAAGCAAGTGCTGACAAAAGTTTTATGGCCCTCTGTTCTTCCTTAAAGGCACACAGACTTTAGGAATATTTACAAGGTTCTACACTAATAAATTCATTCTTTTGTTTGCCTTAATGGCACATGCACCTAAAACAATGCGGCATGATCCATAACGGTACCAAGGTGCTAATGAATGGATTACAATATACTGCCCAGTAATTACTGCTGGATCATAAATAAAACAGGGGACTTATTAATTAGCACAGAAGGTTTCTTTGTTGGCCGGAGACAGCAAACTCCTTCAGGCGGACCCCTCCAAAATGGAGAGGAGGAGGTTGGTTGGTTTTTTGTGTGTGTGTGTGTGTGGTTGTCTTTTTAAGGTGCCAGTTTGAAACAGGGGGGTAGAGCGGAAATATGTTGCGTTTCGAACACTGGGACAAAAAGCTTTTCAGTCGAGTGCCCTCTGCCAGCCGAAATGTCGAGAAGTTGGCAGTTCTGACCAATTGGGGGGGTGGGGGTCACAAATATGGAGCAGAAATGGCTGCTTTCAGCTCGAATGAAAGAAGAGGAAACCGTTACGCAATTACGAAATACGTTTTAGTGAGACTCTGCAAAAAGCCCACCCCTTTCAAGTCGAAACAGCCCCCTTCCATTTTCCCCCAGCCTCCGAATGGCTGAAATAATATGGTGCACTTGACTTGAAAGGGTGCCAGGACAAATCACAGTGCATTAACACCATGTTACAGAACCACTGCACCTCAATGACACCTGCATTATGCAGCCCGTGTTCTTAGCGCACGACAACGGTCTCATGCGCAGTTCTAGCGGTGGCATCACGTACACGTTATCCGCAGAACCGCGGCGATATCATCGGGTAGCTGTCCGCCACGCCCAGTGGCGCGCGGGAGCCCAGACGCGCGTCCCATAACGGGGCAGCGTGGGAGGCACGCGGCTGCGGCCCCCAGACGAACGCTCCCGCTGTCATTGGACGCTTCGAGGAGCGAGGAGTGAGCGACCGTCCCTCGGGTTTGCCTGGGTAGCAGTTCTGTCCGGCAGGACCCATCTTTCTTCTTTAAGCTCAAGGTCTTCTACGCAGAGCGTGCCAAAAAGCAGGGAAAACCCCAAGCATAAATCTCAAAGGTATACCGTTTAAGGATACGCCTCCCGGCTTACGGACAAGGCCGATCCCGCACCGGAAACCATAAAGGAAGAAAATGGGCAAATTACGTTCTGCACGACAATCCAAACACGAAGCGCTAATTTCTCCAAAAACGTTCATCGTCATATCGTCATTTAGATCTTTCCGCAAAGCACGTTATATTAACGGGACAAAGGCTTCCCTCGAAAAAGCGACGCCAACTTGTTAGGAAGGCGTGATGGAGCCACAGATCCCATGATGCAACACTCCCGGTGGTTACATCTGCTGCGCTCTTTCATCCGGCTCCTATTGTTAAATGGGAGCTGTCACGTTAATGGGGAGAATTGGTGGCTCGCTCTCCTAGCCCCGAGCCCCCTTTTTCCCCTCCCCTTCAAGTAGTTTGGCAGGGTGGCAGGGCCGTAAAAAAGGAAGGGAGAGAATGCACCGGGAGCACAGGGGGGAGCACAGTTAGAGGAAAAACAGTTTGGGAATTAAGGTCATTAATTTTCCACTTTCAAGGGCTGCCACACAGACAGAGATAAAGTCAGCATAAATATTCCGGCAAAGTTTCGCCTGTTTTTCTCCTCTACCCCTTTTCATCGGCAGCCCATTTATCTCCATGCTGTCAATTAGAGGCAAAAGCAAAGAACTAATTAGGAACTGTGCAATTTTAATTAGCTGTTTTGATAATTAAACTAATTGGTTCCCTTGTGTTTCTGCAATGTGCAGCAAGCACTTTTTTGATATCTGGGCTGCAGATTTCCCATCCGCCGGTTAATTAGTCACTTTTGCATTAAAAAGGAGCCTTTCTTAATAGCCTTAATTTGCAGTTGAAAAGAGAATCTACCGTCAATAATTTGTGTAATGGGTAACCGTTTGATTGTAATTTAGAAGCACGGCCGGACAACTCTGCATGTCTAATTCCTAATGACTGGGATTAAAGTTGGATTCACTGTTTGGGAAGGGAAGGGAAGGGAAGGAGATCTTTTTTTCGCTCCTTTCTCGAGACTGCGAGTAGCCTATTTTCGGCTGTGCCCCTAAATTCAAATGAGGATGCGCATGGTGAGCGTGTGCCTGACGGGTTCGACGTGTCCTTCGGGGCTTCCCGGGTCAGCCTGCTTTGCACAGGTGATGGGGAGGCCCTCGGCGCCCCTCGGAAACCGCGGACGGGACCGATCGGTCCTTCCAGGTTTGGGGGGGACGGCACTGGGCAAGGACGCACTTTGCGGCATCACTAAATTCGCCAGCCCAAACACGCGTACATAAAAATGATCATTATTACTGATGTCAGTCTGGACGTAGCCTGTTGTGGTTAGTACCCCCTGGTGGTCAATCAGAGAACAAAAACCACACCAGAAACAGCAGCACGCCTTCTACGCCCACGTCCCGCGTGCCTGGGAAGTCGAGGCCACGCTTACTTGAGGAGAGCCTTGACCTCTTTCCAACCTCTGACCTATGAGAAAACTCGCCGTCCGTACGTGACACCTGCGGTTCCACGATTAAAGCCACGTGCCGGATGGTTCATTGTGCGCTTTCCGTAGAGCCGCACGAAAGCGGGTCACTTAAACTTAAAAGCCAAATCTGAAGTTTTGCATTCCTTTATCTCATAATTATCACTGACTCAGGATCACTGTCACAATCTCCAACATGAAAAGATAACTTGGATCCAGCTCATATAAAACGGAACAAAGCAGTCACTTGGAGATGTTAAAAAAAAAAAGAAAAATGAACATTGATCACGCACAACTGTCATCTTGCCAAGCACGGGATCAAAAGGACTATAGAGCCTATATATGTTACTAAAGTCTTCCACTTCAAAGAAGAGAGTGCTTTTAATATAACGCTCTCAGTAAATATTGCATTTGATTCTTCCCAAAAAAAAAAAAAAAAAAACTCTTCTGAACCTTTATGAAAAACAGAATGAATTTGCGCTCATCCTATCCTCCCAGAGTAGAAGGCAGGACTGACTGCACGCTGCTTTCAGGAGAAACGGAGCGGTGAAACAATGGAGCGGTGTGATCAGATCAGGAGGGGTTAATTACACAGCGATGTTCTGTAGTGGCTGCATGCGAGCCATCGGCGAACGGGCCGGGGCCACGGCTAATGCACAATAAAAAGATGAATTTCAATTACCTCCGCAGCAGAGTGGTCTCTCAGACGCTTGTTTTGAGTCACAGCTGACTCCCTTTGTCTCTCGTCGGGCCGAGGAGGCAACATGAGCCAACTAATAGGCCGCTCCACGTCTGTGGCACGGAGGCCACGTAATAAAAGGATGACGCGTCACGTCTCCGTTCTCGCAAGCAAGCCGCTCGCAACAGATGCACAAAATGCATAAAGTGCAGGACGGGAGAGATCCACGGATGCACGGCACCTACAGGAAAAACAGCAAACCGAAAACTTACAATTATGATGTTCCAAGTTCTCTTAAATAAGATGTGGCGGTTCCTTTCGTAGCAAGGGCCGAAAATGAAAAATAAAACATTTCAGAAAGACGAGGCTCAAGGTAGCGATTACATATTTCACAAGTGGTGACATGTAAAATGTCTTTTTTCGGTATGTATAACTTTCGTGCAGCGCCTGCATAGGAATGTCAAATGGTTATTGGAAGTCCAAGGCCAATGACATTGGATAATGTTTTTTTTCCTCTCTCTTTCCTTTCTTTCTTTCTTTCTTTTTTTTTTTTGCAGAATTAATTACGTGTCACTCACTCTTGCTAGAGGTCAGCAAACACACATTCTTGGTCATAAGTCATCAATCTATCTGACTACAGAAATGAAAAGTCAGACATGTCAACCAGAAAGCCATTGATAGAAGGACCCTACAATTGATTTCACTGGGGGCAGAATGCTTCTCTCTGATCACTGTAAGCTACTTCAGTGTGGACATAACCGTGATCGCTGAGCTGAAAACGTAAAAACTAACTAACTGGCAACATAATAGCGAGCGGCCAGAGAAAAGGAAGCGAGGCAACGCATTCCATTCCATTTCTAAGAAGAAAGTACATGTTTGCAGTGGACTGGTGTGACTCTTCTGTCGAGAGTATGAAAGCAGCCATAGGACCTTGTGTATCTGTTCTCCCCACTAAATCCCCCCCCCCCCAGTGGACTCCTATACTGATCCTTGGGCACATTTTTTATCCAAAAGAAATTCTCAGGCACCAGGTGGCGTAGCGGTTAACGCTGTCGTTTCACAACCTCGTACACCACATACTCCTGTGATGAAAGTGCATACAGAGGAAAGAAACAATCTACTTAAGAATCACACATCTGCAACTATGTCTCTTTCTCCTAATGTAACACACACATTGTATTTTCTACGAGATGTACGTGGCTTTGGAGAAAAGCGCCTGATAAACGAATAAATGTAACTGTACAACATAAAGGTCCTGAGTTTAAATCATCACTCCCGATACAGTGCTCTTTATCGAGAGACTTACCCTGACTCACTACAGTAAGAACATCCCCTGTATAAAAGGGTACATCACTGTAAAGTGGAATATGTGCCATGGTAAGGTGTCGGACGACAGCATCCTGCCCAGTGTCTTTGCGTTGTTTTTAAACCCTGCACTTTTCCTTCGGTTATTAGTGCAATGCTGAGTACAATAAAGGATGAATCATGAAGAACCACAGAGCGCTGGGACGGCTGAGTACCTGCTGCTGTCACACTTCACTTGTTTTGGTTATTGCACTGTAAACTTCAAAAGGGTTCAACTTGGTTAATCGCTTCCTTAATTGGTTATAGCTGTCTGCGGGGCTAGGTTAAACCACCCCAATTTATGTTTCACCCTTAAACAGCCACTCTTTGGTCCAGACCATAAGAGCCAACAATCATATTAGCGGAGTGGAAAGGGAGCCTCCTATCTGCCCGGCGATCGGGACGAGCTCCATCTGTCGTGTCCTCTCTTCCAAACACGCACCTTAGGCTTATCGGCAAACACACCAACAGTTCAGGGCGCTCCAATCAAACTGCACATTTGTTCGGAGAAATACCTAATAAAAATACAGGTGGCCAATGCGATTTGCGTTGCGGGATTCTCTGCTTTTTTTTTTTTTTTCTTTTTTCATGGGGGCGGGTAGAGGGGCGCAGCAGCCTGACACGAGGCGCGCGCGCACGCACGCACACGAACCGAAACGCACACATACGCGAGCGCGCGAGCGCGCGCGCGCGCACACACACACACACACACACACACACACACACACACTTTCTCCCTTCGCTGCGCTTTTGTGTATTGTCAGAATTAATGAGAAAAGTTCTCTTGCCCTAGGGGTAATTAGTGTCCTTGGAGTTAAATAAGCTAATACTTAGACACCTCTGGCACAGGCAATTATGTTTGTGTATTGAATAATTGATTCAAAGAGAGGGAGGGAGGAGGGGGGAAGGGCCGCTAATCAGATCTGAGCATAATGAATTGATTTAATTAAGAGGGGGAAGGCGCGCGTGCGCGCGCGCGGGGTCTCGGGAGCGGCGCGCACTTGGTGAGGAGCCGCGCAGAGAGAAGCGCATAAATTGGGAGAAGAAGGAAGGCGCGGGTTTGGAAGAAGTCCTCGGATCGGACCTGATCGGATTTCCTTTTTTTTTTCCCCCCCCCTCCCCCCCCTTCTTTGGGATCGTCTCGCACCCCCCCACCACCCCCCCGTCAGTGTATTCACTTTCGGAGCAGATGAAATCAAAATAAATATTTGACCGCGACGGAAGCGCTCGAGTCTTCAGTGACCAGGGGTCTTCAGCGCTCCTTACGGCACCAGACCAACACTTTCTCCGCTTTTTTTCCCCCGTTTTCTTTCCCTTTTGTTTGTTGACATGCCGTCCGTCCGGCGTAG
Organism: Scleropages formosus; assembly: GCF_900964775.1. Classification (NCBI taxonomy): domain Eukaryota; kingdom Metazoa; phylum Chordata; class Actinopteri; order Osteoglossiformes; family Osteoglossidae; genus Scleropages; species Scleropages formosus. The sequence goes on from NC_041807.1 coordinate 8,825,298, forward strand.
TTGTGAGGCTCCGCACCGCCTGTGAAGGTTTTCTCCTGCGCACCGGGGACGCGTCCGAGCGAGGGAAGTGCGTAAGGCGGGTCTCCTCCAAGCCGAGCTCCATGTGAACCAGGCTCCGCACCTCCGAACATCTCCCGATCTCCTCCCGCGCGAGCCGAGCCGAGGCGAAGGTGCCGTTACGCGCACAGAAGACGGGGATCCCCGCTGTCGCCGCAGGGCTGTGTTTGCATCACGCGTGCGGGTGGAGAAGACTGGTTGGTGGTGATCGTTGGTGGTGGCGGAGGAGGACACTGGTCTGCTGGAGCCCAGGACGGACGCCCCGGAGCCGGACTCCTCCATTCTCAGGACCATGGTACTGGACAAGGAGGAAGGTAGGAAGGCGCGCGCAGCCCAGTGACGGCTCATTCGGTGGTTCGCGTGCGAAGCGGGTCTCTTCCCCCCCGGCAGAGCAGGGCTGCGATACGGCGGGTAGGTGAGCCGTGAGGCGCGTCCGCTCCCCATCCTGCGTGATGTTCGCATCTTCGAAGACTTCTTACTTCACTTGGAGCTGGGAGTGCCACTTGAGCTCACTCTCTGCTGCACTTGCAAGTTCCTCAATGTAGAAAATAAGAGGCCGATTTAAGAGGATGTGCATTTAAAGAAGTTGCGACTTCGTGCGCCTTTTGAATGAGCTGGCGGTTCTGTTGAGCGCTCCTCGGAGCTGCTCAGCTGTCGCCACCAGTTTGACTCCTTCGCCGAGGGCACGAGTGACAGCTGGGCTCTCATTCTAGTGTCAAAAGTGTTGGGGATCCTTATGTGTGACTAGAGCAAAGACCCCAAATGTGGTTTCATCTTCAGAGATGCCCACGCAAGTGTTAACGGCGTGTGGAAATGTTGCTCGTCTTTGGTTTCTTCCAGTGAGATTTGAGGTCAGATTTATTGATCTCTCACTCCTAGTGAAAGGTTTTTGACATCTTGATTAGAAAGTAGACCATAGATCCATGTGGTTGGTGTTACTGTCTTAAGTTGATGTCCCAAGCTGTTGAGTGATTCTTGGTCTTAGTACTTCTAGTGCGATGTAGAGAAAGTTTTCCAAGCGTTCGTTTGCTTATGCCTATTTGGTAAAAGCACAAGTTCTGCCCAAACCAACGACAACCTAAAATGAACTATCCTTGACATCTCTAACCTCAACATTTTGTTTTCTGCCTGAGGCACTTGAGCCATAAGCAGTTGCTAGCAGTCTAAGCCAATTATTTAGATTTTAAAATGGAGGTTTCATATCTGTTTTAGCCAAGCATCCTTTCAGTCACCCCCATCTAAAAAGCAATAAAAAGAATGCTACAGAAAACAAATTAGTTTGTATTCCTAAATCCATGACTTGCTAATGTACTTGGATTAACGCAACTGTAAATTGTCTCCCCTGGATGTCTGTTGCTAAAAGTTTCCTATGATTCATGATTTGGATGGCTTTTAACAGCCATTGGCTAAGCAATATGGTGAATGTACAAGGTGATGCAAATGGCATTAGCGGGAGAGGATGCACAGGAGCATGTAATGCAGTCAATACTACATTAACTACTGATGCCCAATTACAGAAACGGGAAGAGTGGCTTTTAGGAGCATTAGGACTTGCAGAAAAGCAGACATCACCTGCTGCTTGTAGGCTAAAAGCTTCACCCTTTGCTTTCTGAGGCCACTTTGGCAGAGCTGTGCAGTATGTTACCTCAACAAGCAGGGGTTGCAAACATCTATTTTGCTTCAACAGACTTGTAGTTGCGCTCAGCTTGCAGCTTGACAAGCACCGATTTGTCCCTTGGAACAGATCTTCGTATGTGCAGGTGTTTTCATTTTCCATATTCCACACAATGACCTAGACTCCAGTCCATGTCTTCTGTGACCTTCCAGACCCATTCACAGGTGTAGTGAAGTTGTCACAAGAAAATGTGAAATAAAAGCAGGAAAGACTAAATGTCAACTTGTTGGCTGCTTTAGATGTTTTCACACCCATTTGTATTTCCAGGTCCCTCAAATCAGAGGCAGGTTCAGTTGTAGAGTGGAAAGGTGAGGATGTAACTTAAAATCCTGATTGGCTGCATGTTTGTGTGGGGAAACCTGAGATGGAGTGTGATTGTAGGAAACTAGTTTTTCTTGAGGAAAGAAGCTTTCCCCTGTCCCAAACCTCTTTTGGGCAAAGTAGTGTAAATGGAGGGAACTGATTTGTATCCTATTTTTAAACACTGCTGAAATATATTGGTTTTCTGACCTACAATGGTCTAGAAGCTTGCCTTAATGGAAATGTATGAAAGTGGGGAAAGTTGCATGAATGTCTGGGAAAGTAAAACTCTGATTAAATAAATTCATAACCCTGTAGAAGTGTCACTACATTTACATAATTAAAAATGCTTTTTTTAAAGCTCTACACAGTATCTGTAAAAGCGGTAATACTGATGAGGTCAGATCCAGTATGTTCCTGCCGTTTACCTTGTCCTATCGCTTTGAAAATTTATTGGTGGTGAAATACTTCCATTTTGCTCATAGCAGACAGTTTCATTTGAATTGCTTGTCATAACTCTACAAGGGTCCCGATGGGAGGGATTGACTAGGTATTTGTATAAATCGCTAGTACTTGGATCATCTGTATATGCTAGCTTGATCAAGTCCTCTCCGCACATTAGAGGAACTGACAATTTTCTGAACTTCATGATAAATCCTTTGGTTACCTTATGTGCCTTAATTTATGACCCTGCAAGCTGGCTGTCCAGTGAAATTTGTACATTCATAAAGCATGTATTGAAAAGCAATGTCTCAAATACAAGCCCATGTGTGATCTGTCAGCTGCTCTAATAAAACTTGGGCTTCAGGCTCAGTTTTTATTTTGAAATAAGAATTGCTTCATTCTTTTTACGAGTTACCATGGTAATTCTGTCTTGTAGCAATGTAATATTGATTTCGAAAGTGGACAGTAATATTTCTCTTGTTATTTCGTTTCTTCGGGTTGATTTCTAATTTCCACTTGGAGATTACTTTTTACATTTCTGAAGTCTTTTCACTTTTTCCCCGACAATGTAATTTTCTTCCTTGTATTTGCTATTTTCTCATCTTATTGGCTTGTTCTTACTTTAAATTAAACTTGCCAATTTCAAATATTGAAATTGCATCAATGTTTTCCCCCCTAGGTCTTGAACAACATTATGGCTTATTTTGCAGCTTAGTTCCCTAAGAAGGGGATTTGAAACCAGTTAGTGTTAACTTCCTGACAACATTAGGTAGTTGTGGTGGTGGTAATAAAGACTGAGTTATTGTAAATTGTGACACATTACCCCATACAGCTGAACTTGCATTGGATTGTATTTTTTGAGATGTACATTGCCTCAGAAGTCATCTAAATGACTTCAGAGGATACATTTTAAACATTTTAAATGGTATGGAATACATTATACTGGTTGCATCTGAAATGGATGTCAAACATAATTCATGTACAGCTATTTAAATCTTAGCTGTACTTTGTATATTTCCTCATAGTACCACATTAACTCTAAATCAAGGTACCATGAGTCCACCATGTAAGACAACCTACAGCAAGACATTTTTTTTCATTATAGCTTATACAAATTTTGGACACTTCTGGATGGCAAATCTTTCCATTGCAAGCATCCAGCAGTTGATTTACAATAGTAATCGACTTACATCCCAATAATGAGCCTATGTACAGTTGTGCTGCAGTGTGGCATCACAAGGAATCAGTATAGTTATCCTCAGGTTGGCATCTTTACAAAGGTTATCATCACTTGGTAGATGATTTTTCTCCAAAGACTTCCAATGAAGAGCCAACCCACACCTTATTCACACTGACTTGCACTATTGAATACACTACAAGGGGTCACTTATCAATACATTGGTGAGATGCACTTTAAGCCACCCATAGTGGGTGACAGTCGCCAATCCACCCAAACAGCATATCTTTTGGAATGTGGGAAGAAACAGGAGCACCCGGAGAAAACCCATGCAGACACGGAGACCAGGCAAGCTCCGGACTTGAGTGGGGATGGAACCCATGTCCTTCTGCAGGAGGTGTGAGATGGCAGCACAACTTGCTGTCCTGCTGTACTGGCCTTCCTAAAATGGCTATATGTCATGAGAAATGCCACAACCATGCATCAAACGGCTAAGATGACTTCTGATTTCAGAACTTTATACTGCACCCTCACTGTAGTACAACAAAGTAGGGAAGGCACATGTGGCGGTGTTTACTGGGGTCCACCGGTACCCTGATGCTAAAGTTGCAGAATCTTAAATTGCTGGCTCCAAGCAACAGAAAAAGAATTGAAATGTTACACCTTTTCAGGGCTCCTATGAGAGCCTTAAATTAGTTGTCAGTATTGGCCCACGACAGGACCTTCAGCTACACATTCCTCTGACTGAACCACTTTAACTGTAGGTTCAGTTCTGGCTTCAAGTACACCTACAGGCACACACTTGAGGAAACTCAAGCTTGGCCTTCACTCTTACTAAGTCTCACTAATACTGGTTAGTGAGATTCATTTACAAGGGGGTAAGTAAAATCCAGATGTTTCCTCAATGTACCACCACTACTTTTAGGAAGCAAGTTGCCTTTTGTAGACTTCCACAGCTTTACTGAAATCAGAGGTGCCATAAGCTCCAGCAATGCTACCACTGGCTGGAGACTACACATGTCTGACAAACGGTGCAGTTTCCAGCTCCAACTCGGTCTCCGCAGATGCCCTTGTGCAGCCTTAATGAAGTTTGAGAGTTCGGCTCACGATCTTTTCATCAGTCAGCATTCCTGTCTGGCACTCTGATGTACATGGAGAAAGAGCTCTGTAAATAAGCAGAGCATGACTGGGCTATGGCTCGTAAACCAAAACACTTTGCTGCACAGGAAAATCTTCAAGTCTGAACTAAAGATGCTGTGTGCACAAGGAGGAGATGTGGACGCTAAAGGGCAGACATGACCTACTGGAAAAATATTCAACAGTGAAGTTTTCTGGTTAAGCTTTTAGGACTGGTGATCTCTAATGTGGCATCCAGAAATTTTTTTGCCATTCCAACAAGGTAAGGTGTATTCAAATGGCTGTGCCAAACTGGATGTGGATGGACTTCTGGTTGCCTTCTAAAGCTGTATCATATACATGGTACGTACACACACGTTGACTGAAACCGCTTGTCCCGAGGGGGGTCATGGTGAGCCGGCGCCTAACTCGGCGCAACAGACACACCCAGGACGGAATGCCAGCCCTTTGCAAGGCACCCCAACTGGGACTCGAACCCCAGACCCACCAGAGAGCGGGACCCAGCCAAGCCCGCTGTACCACTGTGCCCCCCTCCTGTGCATAGTAGGCCATTGCGAATTCAAGAAAATGAACTAAGTGCTGCATAGTTGACATGTCTCAAATGGTTAACCAATTACCAATGTCTAAAAATGGAAAACAAAGCTACCACACTTGTGCTACACTACAACCATTTAGCTCTGTATAATGGTTACAGTCCCAAGCAGTATGGATTCTATTGAAGCAGAACAAAAATACTCTCTAAATATAATGGAAAATTAGAGCTAAAGCAAAATGCGCCTGACCAAGTGCATGAGTGCGTGCGCATGCGGTGCAGGCATTGTTGCCAAATGCTGCACTAAGCCAGCTAGTTAGGTTGGCTGTTTGATGACTGACGCTCTCTGTTGGCAGGCAGCGACAAGAGAACAAGACCATAAATTGGTGCATCTGTTGTTTCTACATCTTACACACATCAGAAGTGCCACTGTGAAACCAACCAAAACTAAGTGGCGCAGTGTTTAAAACCAATATACAGTGATGGACTAACTCAGTGGTTGGATGTTCTCAGCTACCAGAAAGTACAGCTCTGACTTTAACATGCTGATAGTGCTACATAAAAATGTAAGCCTAGATTGCTATTGGTTAAATCCAGTTTAGTATAAAAATGTAGATTTTTATTTTTGGCTACCAGTGTGGTTTATAAGCAAGCTGTTGACATTCTTGAATAAAACATCCTTCTCATGTGAGGATGGATGCTCCCCACCTAAAGTTGGAAAATGTAATGGCCTTGCTTGTCCACTTAATGAGAACTAACTTGTGAGTGGGAGACTCAATTTCTCAATGGAAGGTCTTCAATAAATCAAACCTTAAACAACTAATTAAAGACTGTGATTGCAGGTTTATTTTCCTGTCTTAAAGAGAAGAGAAGGGGGAGCCTTGGGTATTGAAGCAGACAATCAATACAGCCCCTGAGCTGTTCTACATAAGTGCAGTCTGAGCCATTAAATGCAAATACACATTCACAATTGTGCTTCTTATTAATTGGCCCAAGAAACTGGGCATGTGCCATCACTGCCACCCTGTCAATCATTCATCATCCTTAGGTTTTTTTTATTTTCTCCTCTTTCAGCACTTAAAGGCAACTGACTCTCGTATGGACTAAAGTCCGATAAAGCGCAGCCCATTCCATTTAACTTGATTTCATGCACAATCAATACCCTCTTGTGATGTCCATTCAATTGGTGAGGTATTCAGTGTTAGAGTGAACTCTCCAAAGGAAAATGTATTCAGCAGTGCGCCGCACCAGGTAACACGCAAAAACAAGAGGTGGCAATAGAGGAATCGATGCCTGGAAATCCTGTTGGTTTCTTAGTACTAATTTACAAGGGAATGGGGCACCTGGAAGAGACCCAGTCGTAACCCATAAATAGTCCATTACAATGAATGCTAAACAAACCCTTTGCAGAAAATAAAGCTGTCACCAGCAAGAGCAAGTCAAGGTTCCTGCCTGGTCTTCTTTCCTCAAGTCTGAGCTGCTCCATTAAACAGTCCTCTTTTTTTTTTTTTTTTTAATGCCAAGGATTCCCCACTTTCCCGGAGCCCTTGAATTCTAGGGAAATAAGGAGGCGACTCCCACGGCCTCATCCCGTGAGGAGACTGTCGTGAAAGAAAGGACCTCATTAACACAGGGAGGGCTGCTCCCCCAAACATATGCCACCTGTGGTGAATCCACATTTTTCCTCCTCAAGACGTGCCCCCTCCTTCACTTGGTGTTCTGCTGTGTTCTCCATTTTAAAGCCCACTAAGGGCTCTGAATGGCACACCTGTCTGCTGGCGTGTCCTTTGAAATGATAAGCATGCTGTAATTGCTGGGGAGGAGGGATTTCATACATCACTCTCTAACCCTGGGAGTGACAAACTTTAGAGGGCTACATTTACGCCTTCCTGAATGCATTCTAATGAGGGCTAAAAGGTGTTCCTGCATTATCCTGCTCTGGATTGCTGAAAGCCAAGGCAACAGTGCTAATGGTTACACTCTGTCAGGAATTATGAAGTGCCAGATAACGGATTGTGTTCCCTTTATCAAACTGAAAAGATCGGGTTTGAAAATGGATGGATTTATCCTTTTTATTCAAATGTTAATGTAGTCTATGAAAAAAACGAATTGAATTTGCATGCATTACTTTGGCCTCAAATCAGCAGCCTCGCTCGTAGTTCTCTCAAATGGGACGAGCGAAAACGTATCTCCCGTAGCTGAAGCTGGCCAACCACAACTTCGCCGTGACTTGCTTTCCTACTGGAACCAGCAGAGCTTCATAAATCACTTCAGTAAGTTACTTTGAAGGGAAGTCAAAATTAACCTAAAAGTGAATTAATTATGTGTATGTATGCACTTTTGATGAGCCTGATTAATCCTTTCCACCACGGAAGTCCACCTTAAAGTTGCAAAAATACTGAAAGTGTACTAGACACCATGGAAAAACCAACCCAATTTCAATAAAATAAACTGTTGCGTTGTTCTACTGCACAAGTGCATTCAAATAATTCTGAATTTTCCACAAGGTTCACCCACGGTTCTCAGTTGAAAGCAATCTGTATATTAAATTTTTTTTTTTATTTTTATTAAATGTATATACAACACAGGGTCACAAGAGCATACAGACACACTACACTGAGAAAATGCAAGCATGTCCACTTCATTCTTAGAATATGTCTTTTGGAGGGAAACCTAAAAACAGTTACTCTGCTTTGCTTTAACAAACATCCACACCATTGTCAGCGTTGGGACGATTCTTCATTTTGGGTTTTCTGGCAACGTCATGGACAGAGTTTTGAGGACTGAATACTGCTGGCTTTCCATCCACCACTGTAATCTCTCTGTGCTCGCAGGCGCCCGAGTGCTGGAACCAGCTGTCTTCTGCAATAACGAAATGCTGCCAGTTTCACATCTCAAAACAAGCGGTAATGAATTTAATTAGAGAGCTCTTGCACGTCTTTGTGATAAATTTCTTTAATTAACCCCATGTGAATAAATTAAAAATAATGGGGGAATATAAGTGTGGAAAGAACATCCTGATGAATTTGACTGTTAATTGGACTGCATTATGAGAGCCAAGCCATTGTGAGTAGCGGAGACCAAACCGGCAGCCGAATTTTCCAAGCATCCCCCCTGAACTTATATGGGATTGAGGGGTAAGAACCTTGCCAGGAGCGCCACACCTGGCATGCCCCCTCTGTCTCGGCGATGAAATGATCAGCACGTGGGAAGCGGAGGTGCTCGGAGACCACCCCCCCCCCAGCCCGAGCTACTGCTGAAGTCCTAACCCTGTTCACTGTGGACCGAAATGGCTGCTGTCATTTGGAGGGGATCAGGAGTAATTATGGAAGGGAAAGTGGCTCTTGGTTGCTGGGGCCAGAACCTTTTGTCATTTGTCAGGAAGGGGCAATTCTTTCCCCAGACAAAACTCTCCCTTGTTGTGGGTTCTGCTGCTTCGGTGCATGGAATGCTACAGTGCCACTTCACAGTGCCTTCTCAGCCCTGGTGGGCTGCTAAGTTTGCAAAAGTGAGTCTCTCTAATGACCTGCTGTTGCTGTTCCTGTGGCCATTAATTACATCGTCAGCACATGACTGAGTCTTGTCTAGCGTTCAATCTGTGCAAAAGGGTAACGGTGTCAAACATTACATGCAACTGCTGCTACAGCAACATGTGGTCTGCTGCAAACATTCATAACTGAAGATGACCCCCCCCGCCGTCATGGGATTTATTGTTTCTCAGACTGTTTGGATTATGCTTTCAATTCACGCACACAGGTTTTTAATTTGACTATTTTCGGTTTCAGTATTATTGATTTATTTCCACCCTAGATTATGAACAGATGTCTTCTGTTTCCCTACAGCACTGAAGCCTGGGCTATGGGCTCAATTACAAGGCTGATGTGAGCTTATTAAAATGGGGCTGAGTCACTCGTACAACAGGAGGGCGTTCATCTGAGGCCTCCATTAACCTCTGGAGCATCTCTCTCAGAACGGGCTAGATCATCATTGCCAGCAAGGCATCAGGAACAAACATGAACCTGAACTCAAAGGTGGTTTACAGCTGACTGCTGTTGAAAGAGGGGTGGGAGGTGGGGCAGCAGTAAGCCCTTAGAGCATTGGAATACCCTTAAATACAGATCACTTTGATTTAATTTGCCGAATACTTCTTCAATTGTCTCTGAAGTTAAGATATGAAGTATATCCGGTCGATGGTGGACTTTTGTTCTTCCTCCAAGTAAAGTAGCATCTCAAGCTACACTGACACAATGAACAAGTTGCAGAGTTTCCTCAAATGTTTCCCCACACGTTTAGCTGCTGCATCTTAAGTGGACACCGCAATAAGCGACCTAGTCAGAGGCCTATTGAGCATTTTGCGCTCATTTCTTTACCGCATAAGATTCATGAACAATGGTCCCTCACAGTTCCTCAGTACAAGTCAACCTTGCCAGACCTCTCAGTTAACATGTAGGTATTCTGAAGCTATGCTTTCCATTATCTGCAAAAGTTTTTCCATCCATCCATCCTCTAATACATCTACTCAACTCAGGGTCTGGAAAATCTAAGCGTATTTTTAGTGTTACCACGTTGTCAATCATTGCCATTACGCACTCATATGACTTGTGTCACAGTAACTTGCATTTATCCTTTTGAATAATTATTCAAATGTGTGATTGTGTATTTGTTCCCCCCTCCCACAGTCCCTAATCTTCTCCAGCACCCTGTTTTTTTGTATAAAGTGGAGATTATGCAAGGTCCTCTCATGGTGGGGCCTTTGAAATGGCACATGGCAGAGGGATGATCCGCCTCTTTAATGCTGCAGCTCAAGAATATGATGGCTTGCATCAAGGTGTCAATCAGTTTAATTTACTGAATCCATATAATTAGAGATCAACCCTGTTACACATTGGTATGAGCAACAGACGTCTTTTTAGCTGTGCACTCGCTTTAAAAGATTAATGTATTGTGAATAGGAAGGGGGTGGAATCCTTTCTCTGGATTTTTTTTTCTAATCTGAGAAAACCTTGGTTCGCCATACTGATGTGATCATTGCATTGTAGTGGTTTAAACAGTTTCCTGAAATGCAGCGAACCATTTTTAAAAACCTTAAACGCATCAAAAGGGTTACCACGTTGATTTGATTTTTTGATAGCTGTAAAAATGGAACTCGAAAATAGGCTTACACAGGAATCGGATGCTATCTCTATAATGGAAAGTACATGGTCTGTTTGAAATGCAAACTTGACTGTTCATTTCTTTTAAAAAAGTCTTTAAAAAGAGGGGAGGGGTGAAGAATGAGGAGGATGACAGGCTCTGTGCCAGCCATTACTGGCAAACTAATATCTCCAGCAGGATGTCTGGATCAGGTAAAAGCTTTTTCTCTCTGAGGACCCAGCCTCCTGTAGAATATGAATTCTCTGCGACAGAGGAACACAGGCTGTGACACCTAATGACACAGGAAGGTCAGTGGCAGCTGTATCTGAACATACAGGGTGAAGCAGAAACCATCCCTGCGTCGTCCCCGCTCCCCATTTTTATAATGCAACTTCTTCCTATACTCCAAAAAAAGACTGAGTACGGGAACTGATGGGCAGCTGAGATTACACGGCGACAGGTCTTCCTTCAAGTGGCGTAAATTGCGCTGATGGGCAAGCTTGAATTAAGGGAACTGATGCAATCACAATGCCACAATTTTTTAATTTCTTAATTTTTCTTTCCTTAAAAGTATAGTGCTTACAGCTACTGCCTTTGGACCAAAAGGTTGCATGTTCAAATCTCATCTCCTGCTGCATCATCCTTGAACAAGGTACTAACCCTGAAATTGCTCCATTAAAATTACCCAGCTGTGTAAATGGGTAAACTGTTGTATGTAGCTTAACATTTTAATTCGCTTTGGAGAAAAGCATTGGTTAAATTAATACATGTAAATAATTTTATTGTTCAAAGGACATTGATGTTAGACTCCAGAAAGCCCTAGGGTTAAGTACAACGTGTATAACCGTTTGTCCCAAGCGGGGTCGCGATGAACTGGAGCCTAACCCGGCAACACGGGGCGTAAGGTTGGAGAGGAGGGGACACACCACGGACGGGACACCAGTCCACCGCAAGGCACCCCAAGCAGGACTCGAACCCCAGACCCACCAAAGAGCAGGCCCTGGCCAAACCCACTGCACCACCGTGTCCCCTAGGCTTAAGTAGTTTGTGGTAACCACTCCATAAATAACCACATGTGACATCTGAACGTTAAAGTGGAATTCCACTTTTCGTGTGCCACCTTCACCTAGCTTCCCGGAGCAGCCCCACAGAAGCATCGTTTACCCTCTCGTCCAGGTAGCCGCATTTACGACAACCTAGGCTTGTAGAGGAAGTCAAAGCCAGTCTGCATAAGAAGATAAAATATCCCTTCTTTTGCAAGCTTTGTACTTGCATTGTTAAAGGGCGAAATGGTATGGGGATGGGGGGAGTTTAAGCCAATTATGAGCTCCTCGTGAGGAGGAGGGGGGCTGACCTTTGTGTATAATTAGTTCTCTTATTTAAAGCAAAGATTTTGAGTAGAATAACTAATTAGCTGTCATAAATGGCAAATTAAAGATTTTGGTGCGATCCCTTGGGGAGAAGAACTATTTCCCCTGATACGCACACACACATATACACACACGTGCACATGCATGCCACACAGGCCACAGTTTGCTCGCTCTCTCCTCATTAAGCCCTTTCTTTATTTTTAAGTTCTGTAGGAACCTGACAGGCGTGCTCTGTTGGCATACCTGCAGAGATCCTCTAACAAGCCATGAAATGCAGGTAGAGCAGACCGCCTTCAGCTGGTGTGGCTTCAATTTGAAGCTTTTTAGCTTCATTTACACTGAACATTGGTATTTATAGCAAATTTTGTGATCCTAATGTGCAGGCTCTGAGGAGCCCTGCTCAGGAAGAGAGCTGTGAGGCAGGCACATCGCTAATTGATGGCTCCCATCAGCAGCGCTGGGCCAATTAGCCTCCCCTCTCCACCTCTGATAAAGAAATCTGATGGCTTGAATACCACCAGGGCCCTTATTCACTTCCTAACCTAAGCTATAAATTTAACTAACAAGCTTTCACTCCTGGCTCCCCCTAAAAAGGAAAAAAGGGAAATGCTAATTGTATAACATTAGTGTTTCTCCTGATGTGTGGACACTAAGAAGTTGGAGACCAAGTCTGGATCCAATATTCTAGGAGACAAAGGGTTTGTGGGGGGTTGTGGGGAAGGCACTACTTTGATATTCAAAAGAACAAAGTATTGAGAAAGAAAGTGCTTGAGGTTTTACTGGAGAAGAGGGAGGGAGCAAGCTGGGGAAAACATTCCCAAAAAAAGAACTGAATGTCTTGGGTAACGCATCAGCTCCCTCTTGGTAGAAGTCTGTTTATCATGTAAAGCACTGCTATACTTTGAAACCGCTGGACGCAGCTGCACCCAACTAGAACTACACCACGAAATCCAAAACCCTACACGATGGCATCTTGGCTGAACTTAACCCTTCGCAGTGCCACCGCGGTGCCTTCGTCTCGCCGCCGTTCAAGATCGGAACACTTGTTTTCAGCGGGTGACGTTTTAAAGAAAAGCCGCTCGTGAAGCGGAGCGGTGGCGTCAAGGGAGCCGACCATGTGACTCGAGGGCGGCTGTAGGTTTGAATCCCACGTGGGGCTCGTGCCTTTTAAGTACTTAGTCAAGAGTGAACACTCTGCCTGAACAGCTTTCGGTGAAAATCCAGTCCCCTAAGTGGGTAACGTGTGGAACGCAGGTGATGCGTCGTCTCGCTCGATAATGACGTTTTGAACAGAAAATGAAAGGGGGCTCCTCTGGCCACTTCTAATTTGTTTGAAAGGTTTGCCATTCAGAAATATCAGGCTGCAGCTTCAGGTGACGTGGCATGGCCGATATTTCACTTATTTTATTATTTATTCTGTCACCACTTCATAGAGAAATGTTTGCAGCGCAGAAAGCTCGACGACTGGCGTGTTCTATTAGACGGATCAATAGCATCGTGTGCATGCGAGTGTCTTAAGAGCCACCATCCAGCGCTTTCAGCTGTTGGTGGGGGCCGTTAGTGTGGAGGAGGGGGTTCGCCAGGGTGGGAGTGTTACCAGCAGTGGCCTGAGGGTGGCTTTTAGTCCGGAAAAAAGCACATGTCAACCGCAGACAGACTATTAGTGTTTTAGTGCAGTTATTAAATGGACTTCATTTGTCCTTTAGGAGGCTAAAAGGCACACCTAAAGTGGGACCTGCGTGACAGCAGGGCAATTTGCGGGTTTTGTTACTCCCCTTGCCAGGCACGTTGGCGGAGCGACGTGTAAAGGGAGGAGAGGCTGTAATGCGAGGGGTGGAGAGTGCTGCAAGGCACTTAGGAGAGAACATCTCACCGCAGGCCCTGGGAGCAACACGTCTGTGGTCACCCCGGCGCTTTTAAAAGGTTAATGTTAACCAACAGCTAGCGAGCCCATTTGAGGTCCTCACTTTGTTCAGCACAAAGAGGGTTTCAATACATGTCAGCGTGATGGCTTAATAGAATGTAAATATAATTGCTCTGCAGCCAGACCCAATGAATATCTGAGAAGTGGTTAGTTTCGTATGCAGATGTGCTTGGCTCACAATGCGCGTGCATCCGAGGATGGCTTTAAACGTGGTCTGCAACAGAGCACGAATTTCTGTCCTTGGTTTTGTCCTGCTCTGGTAGGGTAGGTAAGGTTAGGTAAGGTAATACAAGGCACGCTCATGGGGAGGGGTGTAAAGCAAGTCAATGCTGAAGTTCCCACCTCTTCCTGAGGTTGTCCAAGATGCACCGTTATAGAGGTATGCTGGTTATGGTGCTCCTTCCAAGCGTCTGAACATGGGAAGTGCCCGAGTGTTAAATGACGCCCAGAGCTTACTTAACTGTGTGCTAAATTATTGGTAATTCCCTGTCGCCACAGGTGTGCCCATGCTCTCTGTGCAGCCCAAGGGCAAGCAGAAGGGCTGTGCCGGCTGCAACCGCAAGATCAAGGACCGCTACCTGCTGAAGGCCTTGGACAAGTACTGGCATGAGGACTGCCTCAAGTGCGCCTGCTGCGACTGTCGGCTGGGTGAGGTGGGCTCCACGCTCTACACAAAAGCCAACCTCATCCTGTGTCGCAGGGACTACCTGAGGTAAGGACACTCACGGACACTTGTGATGCTTTCAGCTTCCTGTGGCCTCTGTGTTGTCACACGAGGACAAGTCCACACACCAGGGCAAAAAGGACGCACTTTCTCGCGGTGTCAACAACTGCAGCATCGCACATTCGTGCCACTGGCTCTCGTAACTGGCTGTGTGGGGTTTCTGACACTGCTCCCTCTCCTCCCCTCTCCTCACTGCCATCTGCCCTGCTAAATTAAACATGATTTTGTCCCAGGCATTAAGTTACCCCTCCCTGGGGCTTCCTCACAGTGACCTCTTGGTTTATCTATCCCCAAGACAGCTCCCTGGGGATTGTGGGCAGGCAGGTTTCAGCAGGCCACAGCCTCTTCTGTGGTGAGCTGCTGTGCAGAGGGGGCGGCTTGTTCCTCAGTTTGTCCCGTAGACACTGCCATTTGTGTTCAGGAGTTGGGGAACAGATTGCCCAAGACATGGCATGCCCCAAAAAAGGTGAAGCTACCCAGCATTCTGAATTAATGTCCGCATTTTCTAATGTGGCAACAGAGTTCTATATCAGACCGGTAATTGAAATGCATTATTGGGAAGTGACTACATGTTGAGCCGTGTTGAATTTGCAGTTCAGGGAGACTGAAGCTGATTGTTCTAAAGAGGGTGTCCTCTGGTGCCTGAGGAGGAAAGTGGGCAGCGGGAGGGGGCAGGGAGATGGCCTCTCCATTTCAGCTTCACTTCTAATGACCTAATGAAATCCAGCCCACTCTGCCGCTCTCCTCAGAGACAAAAACGCATGCCACTTAGCGGCTGAAGATGCTCGAGATGAATTGTTACCATGAATCAAATTAACAGCTTTCCCGCTTATTCTCAGAAGATGCAGTTCTGAGCTCTGGATTCAAGGGGCGGGTGGGCTGGGATGGGGTGGTGCATAATCCCATGGGCTGGGACTCCCATTCCACCCCGGTTTCAGAGGAGCCGTCTCCCTCTGGGACAGATATGCATCCCCGAATGTGGAGCAACTCGCACATCCGTACCGCAGTGGCAGTTCATTAAAGCTGGATGTGATGGATCAAACACACTCCCTTGATATGTGTATGTTTGGGAGCCACCCCACACACACACGTTGACTGCGAGAAGCACCCATCGCAACACAGTGAGGTAAAGTTACAGTATCCCGGGCCCTCATCACACTGAGATGCAGAAAACACTTGCGTAAATACCATGTCATAAGCTTTGGGATCCACCTGGCTTTTTTTTTTTTTTTTTTTTAAATGGAACAAAGTCACCACGCTCCTTCATTAGACGAGAGAACAACAGATTAATTAGTCATTTTAATTTTTCGAGGGCCGAGAATCTGATGACCTCCGAGTACACGTTTGTCAAACCAGGCTGCCTTTTGATTGCCAGGACCCAGCGCCTGAGGGTTTTATCTTGTCACTATTAAATATATTAAGGGAAACAGATTAGCCATTCACTTATCAAAGGTGGTTATTTTAATTGAAATTAAAATACGCTCTCTTAACCCGCTTCAAATGCCAGCACTTTTGGGTGAAATAAGGCTGTCAGCATGATGAGCAGAATGAATCCCTCGCGCATCTAAGGCTAAGAGTGCCACGTTAAAGAGGTCCAGTGCCTAAAGAAATCAGCCTCTTCACAATTTAAAACTTGACTGTTAGCGTGTGTTCACAATACATTCTAAACAGTTGTCCAAAGCAACGACTTTCTTCTTGGCGGTGCCTCTGCTCCATCTTCTCGAGCACGGCTATTTATTTTGGGGAGAAGAGGGTGTAGATTCAGGGGATCTGGTGATATAGGAAATGGGCAGCACTGGCCTGTGATCCTGCGGTGTTCTGCATATACAGAATTGCTAACCAGTTCCAAACAAACTTCTTGCTAATATACAGTGCCTAAACAAGGATTAACCCACATCCTTCCATTCAACTCCTTATTCTGAGATGTTATTCCCCAGTGCTTCCCAACAGTCCGCTACCTCAGGGGTACTGAACTCCAGGCCTCATCTCTTAAGGCATGGTGGCCTTTGTTTCAGTTGAGTTCTTCATTATATTGCCTTGACTGGGATTTTGATTGAATACATTGCACTGTTCCAGTCATGTGAAACCAAATGTGTTCCCTGAGAACTCCTTTTTTTCAATTGTGTTAAATCAAATTACTGTTAATGAAGAAATAGTGGTACATTAATGGTAAAAAGTAAAGATGTTATCTAAAAATAAGTACTAATCAAGTTAATTGTTCTTAGTTCTCTAAATATTAAATGAATGCTTACATATTTAATTTCACAAATGTAGGGAACATAGCATATTAGGAGAAAGGCAGTTTTAAGATGGTTTGGCTTAATTGTACAGAAAAATTATGGCAAGTGTTGCCATTTAGTTTAGTTTATGCAATCAGTTGAACCATGGGCATCTGATAATCTCCCCCTTCCACTGTGATACCAGTGATCAGTGTATTTACCTTATACTGATACAGTGAAAATTACCCAGCTGTATGAATGGGTAATTTTCTCACCACCTTAGTGTGCAAATCCAATACTGTAAGTCATCTTGGACAAAGGTGTCATTTAAATAATAGTTACTATAACTTAAATCCCAGTAAAGAGTAATACCTGAGCTCATCTGGAACAAAAAACAAACTCTGGATCGCAAAGCCTGAAACCGAATGCCCCTGCTGAGGCCGACTTACTAAATTACAATTAGATATTAATTTTTATATTCACTGAAGGGGGGGTGACTTTTGAAGATACCTGAAAAAGCATCCAGGATGTTGATTTAAAAAAAAATCTCTGAACTGTAAGAAAAATACCTTTTTCTCCAAAATGAATTGTTCCATTATTGAATTAAAAAAAAAAAAAAAAAATCAAAGGTGTGGGGCAATTATTGAAGGCCATCTAGTAATTTCCATCCACAATCATGTAAAACTGCACCTTTTTACACCACCAAAAATACCATAATGGAACATGAAGATTCTTAATACAAGACATTTGCTTTATTTAATAGACATTACACAGTCCTTGTATAGAACCCATTTGAAACCTGAAAGGCCTTAAACACACATTCACACGAAGTCATACTTTAAATGGCCTTGCAGTCATAATGGTTAGTTTTCATTTATCTCAAATTGTTCAGCTACAAAAAGACTCAAAATTCATGCTATTGGATTTTCAAGTTTGCGGGTGACCTTCCTATTGAGTGCACACAACCTTCTAATACCTCTTGAATTAACCATTAAGCACTCAGTCTCCCCATTTTTAGTTACTGTAGCTTTTTTCCATGCTGTCAGAATCAGCTCGGATTTTAAAATTGCCTGCTTCATTTAGGGAAAAAACAAGGTTGACTGTGTGTGTGTGTGGTGTGTGTTGGTGCTAAAAAACCACTCAGCCATCACACTGTACCCTTCATTCATGCTTTCAGAAGACAATATTCCCATATGAATAGCATCACTGATGAATGGGTAAAACTACAGCATGTGTTTAGTTGTTTCTTATACTGTGTGTTGGTATTGATTTTTAAAAGCAAAAGCCAGTGAAGTGTACACCAGCACGATTATCAGGACCTTGAGAAAAGCGCTATAGTGCTGCACTCAAAATATTAGCATCGAAACAAATGGTACGGTGGAAGTGAGCAATAATCTAAATTCAATACCTTTTTCTAAATATCTAACCATATTCTTACGGGACTTTAAGTTTCATTGGAAAGGTACCTGAGGACTGTCTAAGGAAGTAGATAGAGGAGCGATTGCCCAGCAGGGTTGCCAACAGGCACATAATGAATTGCACTGGTTTATTCTGACACTCCTGAGCAGCATTAATTTGTTACTTAGAGGACTTTTATCCAAATCAGCTTGTAGTACTTGTAGATCCATTTATACAGCTGGGCAACTGAGTCAAAGTACTTCACTAATGTGTGCTGTAACAGGAGCATGAAGTGGGACAGAGCAACCTATGACCTTCACCACTGTCCTACCTATTGGCCCCTCTCAATTTTGACTCTTGACTTGTCCACATCAACAGTAAGTTTTTAAACCTAGAAATTGCACATGGAAACATTGATGGATGGCAACAGCGGTCATGTTGGCCAGATAGGACCAGGTGCAGGTAGAGTCCAAATAACATGACAAATCTTTAATTCTGTTCTTAGTCCTGGTCAGAACCAATCTGCCTACACCCTGCTCTCCCCCAAGCCCTGCGTTGCTCACATGGCTGAATCTGGGTCTCGACCCTTCCTCTTTTGTTGGGCAGTGCACTTTTCACAGCTGGCGAGCAACGGCTGGCAGGTGTTTTCTTTCTATAGGCACACACCAGCATATGTGGACGGACCGCTACAGGTGACTTCATTCACGTAAAGCTATTGAAATCATGTACGCATCATTACTGTATTCAGTGCGTCTTTTGTTCCAGATCGACCTGGACTGCTGGGTCTGGCAATGGGATTCCTGCTCCAGGTACAGGTGCAGATAATTAAGCACAGCATTCAGAGGGGAAAATGCTGAATGAATTCACTCTGATTTTACTCAGTTTCTATTCAAGCTCAGATTGATGATTTTCAATGTTTTAAAAAAAAAAAAAAAAATTGAAACGCACACAACCAAAATACTCTGGAAATGGCCAGTAGGTCTGTATTTGTGTTTCCATGACAGGCTTGGAACGCTTGTATCAGTGCTTCCTTTCTCCCCGACACAAGAACTTATTTTTGCTTCACTGGAAGTTAACACTGAATAAAGCACAATTGAATGAAACAACTTATATTTTGGTCTTGTTGCTGGATTTTAAACTCTAATGCTGTTTAGCTAACATTTTTATCTAGAGCATCATATAAATTGCATTCAGTTGAATAAATATCATCAACACAAACTGAGTCTGTATGTAGAGTCGGTTAGTTCAGTTTTTCATATTTTTACACTTCCACTGTGAAACACTGTAAGTCTTTCTTTGGGTGATACTGAAGAGAAAATGAAGAAGCTGATTGCCCTGAAAGCTCGTGCTAAACTGGGCTGTGTTAGTGATGCACTGCACCTGATGAGAACACACGGGGTACAGGGGTCTGGACGAAGGTTTAAATCACGTTTCAGGCAATAATTAAGCCCTTATTTGACTTGGAGCACAAGTACTTCCACCAAGTGAAACATTTGCAAGGCATTACCGATGGTCCAGAGCCCATCCCACAATCATAGTGTGCACTCAGTTCTCCCATAATCTAAGCACATGTAATGTGTAAATGGTCATGCTGCAAAACCTTGAAATCACAACCGTTTGTAAATGTTTGTTTAAAAAAATAAAATAATTGTCAGTTATTTGGATAAACCTTCATGCAGCTACTCGTGTGATGTCCATTAGTTTATATGGTGGAAAGAAACTAACTGCACTTCCGAATCACGTGTCTGCATCTAAGTCTCTTTCTGCTAATGTAACGTACACACTGTATTCTCTATGAGATGTACGTCACTTTGGAGAAAAACGTGCTAAACGGAAAAAATGTAAATGTAATAGTGTGCGAGGCAGGGGATACCCTTGATGGAATGCTAGCCATTACAGGTTCAAATCCCACTCTCAGGGCCATTTGGAGTCACCAGTTCACCTGAAAAACGACTTTGGACTATGGGAGGAAACCGGAACGGTGGGAGAAAACTCACGCAGATGTGAGAACATACAAACTGTGTGTATAGCGAGCTTATTCAAACCCATGGCCACCATCTGATATGGATTTAAAAAAAAAAAAAAAAAAAAAAAACACTAATTGTCACTCATGTCTGTGATAATTTCAGTTCAAATGACAACAGACCCTTTTGTAACCTTTCCTGCCAACAGACTCGATTTTATAAAAGTGTGACCGGCTTCTCCCGCACAGAGGCCTGGGTATAAACCCCTTTCTTGTAACCGCGGGGACCCTAACGATGCCTTGCGTTTCACACCCCGTCTCTCGTAACAGCCCCCCTCCCTGGCACCGTAAGCCCCGGCTCAGCTGGACTATTGTGCGCTAATTAAAAGCATGGTCCGCTGGAGAGACGTTTCCTGTGACGACGAATGCGCACCAGAGAGAGACTAATATGGGGGGGGGGAGTGTAATACCAAACTTTAGACTCTCCTGCCGTCTCAGCGCAGGACTTTGGCAAAGCATTTAACGCACTGTCAGGGTGGCGACCGGCTGTCGCCTGATCCCGTCTAGCGAGTCGGCTGGGGTCCTCTCTCGCACCGTGGAATACATCTGCGATTCAAAATCTCCAAATTAAACATAAGGTCAGGCGCTCGGAAAATGGAAATGTAAATCTGACACGGCACGAGGGTCTGAGCCCCCTCCTTGCAGGCAGCCCTTGGTCGGAGGGGAAGCTCCGCACCAGCGCCTTCTTGCGCTGTAACCTTGGCCGCTCGCACCTCCAATCTCGTCAGCTTAAACAAACACGGGCGGAAGTGCTGTTTGCACATGTCTTTTAGGCCGTG
Source organism: Scleropages formosus (assembly GCF_900964775.1). NCBI lineage: Eukaryota > Metazoa > Chordata > Actinopteri > Osteoglossiformes > Osteoglossidae > Scleropages > Scleropages formosus. Next base: position 8,846,190 of record NC_041807.1, read on the forward strand.
CGCCGCCGAACGTGCGGTAACCTCTTTTGGGAATCGCTCTTCACCTTGGAGGCAGGGCACTCCGCTCCCCTCTCAAAGACAGGATCCTTGCTGCAGGAACCATTTGAACTTTTGACTACATTAAGGAATTGAGCCTCCTGTGTAAAATCCAGCTGGATTTGGTTGGAGCTTAGTCTCATTAGTTGCATTGGTTTGAAAGGGTTGGGATGGTAGGGATGGGGGTGGTGGTGGTGGTGGTGGTTGGGGGGGGGGGTGCTTTCCACATTTCAGTTGCTGGATTCAGACGTGTTTTTCCCCTTGCATTTTTGAAATGTGTTGGGAGAAATTCTTTGAAGAAGGGGGATTAAAACCATGTGATCATTTTAATTAGATCATTAGTAAAGAATTAACGTTGAGGTTTGTACCCTCATTAAGAAAAAGGGGGGAAAAAAAAAAACTCAGCGTCTGTGCATGTACAAGCATCCTTTTTCCTGCCATGTTACCTGCGCTTATGTCTCGCTCTTGTTCTGCTGCTCCAGCTCCACACCGTTCGCACCATTTACCCAGTTCTACACTGCTCACACCATCTAGCCCGGTCTACAGCCTCACGCTCTGCTCGTCTCCCGCCCCCCGCAGGCTCTTTGGTACAACGGGGAACTGCGCAGCCTGCAGTAAACTGATCCCAGCCTTTGAAATGGTGATGAGAGCCAGGGATAATGTTTACCATTTGGACTGTTTCGCCTGTCAGCTTTGTAACCAGAGGTAAGTAAGGGGATCGCAGCTGTGCGAAAAGATTACCTTTTTCCCAAATCTGTAATGCCCCGCTGAAACGGGTACCGGTTCACACCACAGCCACGCAGAAATGTGCTCTTGTACCCCGCTCTCTTCCCTGCCTGTTGAAACTTTTTAACTGCAATTCTGTATTATACCCATACTAATGGAGTTTATGTGTGGGTTTTTAATTTTTTCTTTTATTTTCTTTTTTTTTTTTTTTATACTTTCAAGCCTGGCAGTAATTTGTGTTTGTGCTTCTGGCTGATGCTGGGATTACAAGCTTGAAGAATAAATGCTTTTAATTTTAGCCGGTGTATCAGAAGCGGTAGAGCTGCCAAGCCAGTGGAGAGCCCGATCAAAACGGGCAGAGCAGGAGCGCTCCGTTTCCGAAGGGCGACTCTAAGCCACGACACAAAATATAAACCCCGTTCAAGCGCTTAAGATGCACCTCTTTTTAAAAGCTGGCGTCAAAAGTGGGCAAAACGCGTAATTGAAGGAACATTCCTCAGAACATGCCTGCGGTCCGTGGGGGGAGCAGGGGTGGTTAAGGGTAAGTGCAGGAAGTGACAGTGTGTCAGAAAGAAAGCCTAAGAAGTGGTGACCTTGCGACCTCAGCTGGGCAGTTGGTCCATATCACGTGTTGAGTGCTTTGCGCTCACTAGTGCTACTGATGGAAGAGGAGTCATCACTTATCAGGTCACATTTACATAAATTCTTTTAGCTGATGCCTTTGTTGAAGGCACGTTGCAATGAGTGATTTACCCATTTATATGGCCGATAATTTTTATGGCATCAATGGTGGGTAAGTACCTTGCTCAGGGGTAATACAGCAGGAGCAGGGACTCAAACAGGTCTTTCAGTTACAAGACAAGTTTAGCGTAAGTTAGCTATAACCACTACGTCACTGTGCTCTAATCTCCTGCTGCCCCTAAAACTTACACTCACTTCTGTCCTTTAGAGTTCCATATGGCTTTGTGTGTTACCGAAATCCTCTTTTTTTTAGTAATATATAAAATAAACCCTACCCTTCGACTTGAGGAGAGAGGCGACAAAGACTTGTTTTAAATGTTGGCACCAAAGTGTTACACGGAAGGATTGCTCAGGGGCAGAGTTTCCTAGGAAACGGGTGCAATATTCAAAGCAGGGTTTCCCCCCCCCCCCTTCTGCTGGGTGCCAGGCCTCGTGTTTGCCTGCTTTAAAATGTTGTAATCTCTAAAACAATTAATTTTATTTAAAGAATCACCTTCCCTCTCGCATCGCAGGGGACATCGCACGCTGAAGCGAAGCCGTTCCTGGTGGCGGGCGAGCGGTGGAGCCAAATTAGTGCAATCATTGTGCACAAAATGCCAATTACCGCTCCGCCACCCAGAGAGACTGCAGTCGCCGGAAATAAATAGGCTTTAATTGCAATTCTAAACGGCCGCCTTTCTCATCAGCACAATGATCGCTTTTAGCAAAAAAAAAGAAAAAAAAAAAAAAAGTGTTCTGTGTAATGGCGTCAGCTGTTCTACTGCTGCCCTCTTTAAAGACAGTGTGCCCCACTGTGATTGCTTGCAGGTTCTCCCTCTGCTGAAGACACTGTATATGTAAATAAATTCTTATATATATATATATATATATATATATATTTTTTTTTTTTCTATTTTTTTTTTATTTCTTCTTCTTCTTCATGTGTCTCTCCCTTCAGGTTTTGTGTCGGGGACAAATTTTTCCTAAAGAACAACATGATTCTGTGTCAGATGGACTATGAGGAGGGACAGCTGAACGGGAGCTTCGAGACGCAGGTTCAATAGCAGGAGGGGCCGCTCGCATTCACACAGGACGGACGCCGAGCCACGCTCCGACACAGGGCTGTCCGTCTGCTTGCCTGCAATACTTTTTAATCCTTATTCTGCTCGTCCATCCCCGACACTGAGCAGTTACAAGTTTTCAATGTACAGTTGTGCCTGCTTAGCTGCGCACTCTATTGCCTGTATGTTTGATGTTTGTCCCCCCACCTTTTGGTATGGTTCCTTGGAGGGTCTGTACAGTCTGTTTTTTCTGTATATATAAACTGGAACATTTATTTTATGAAAATGTAATGCAATTTTATTACTAGTGTGAATTAAAGATTCTTAAATGTTTACTGTGTAATTCTGAATTTCTAAGATACATCAGAAGATGAACCTGTGACATTAGGTCTGAAACCATACCAGCTGTGGGAATGTTAACCAAATCAAGCTATTTTTAGTATTTGCCAGCTCATAACGACTAAGTGTACAAGTGGAAAAACAAGGTTTTATGTGTTTTAACTTGTTTGGATGCAAAGAATACAAAAGAAGCTCGTAAAACAAATCCCGCTTTAGATTAGATGGTGGTGCTAGTTTTGCTAAGTTTGGCTCCGCTAATTGTAATTCAGGCAGGAAATACCAGCAAATGTCTCCAATCAGAATATTTAACTCTTAACTTTACCCCGAGTGCTCCAGCTGTCAAATATAAAAATGTGGCAGGCAGCCCAGGCATTGCACATTCACATGATATTTTTGTATATTCTGCTGAGAATAACATTTAGTCATCTAGAAGGATAAGCTCATTTTGGAGGGAATTTGACTTGTCTATCAGCCATGCCCATGACAAGCTGAGGGAACTGTTCCAATAATCTCACCTGCTCAGAAACACGACTAATTCATGCACACAGTGTGCAATCAGCATTTGACAGCAACAGTGTGCACAGGAGTGTGTGTAAGAGAACAGACGAGTGAATTAAACATGAAAATCCTGGGTTTAAAAGCCTGTTTTGTTGTTTGTGGGGGGGAAAGAAGAATAAAAATTGTAACTGCACATTTGGGCATCAAAAGAGTTAAAGTCCTTTGCCAATGCATCAGATTTGAATAGCTTTTATATATAAAGGACATGCAATTAGCAGAATTGTTCACACTACTTTTGATCTGTAGGTGGTAATTCCTGTTTCTATGGGCTCTGAACCGCAGGAGCTCTGCTTTGCAGAGTTTTCTGCCATTTACAGCAATTAGCTTCATTCATTGCCAGGGAAATTTTGTGGGAAACCAGTTGGGGTCTTTGAGCATATTGAAATTTCAGCAAAGAACGTCCAACACTTAGCTAATGAACAAAACACATAATGAATGCTTCTTCAAGAAGTTTATTCCTAAATGAAGACTTTCGCGTAATTTGCTGCAGAAACTTTTCCTCACAGTTATTAAAAAGCTTTTAAATATAAAAGTGCCCAAAGTTGAAAAGAAGAAAAGTAATTACGGAGACGGCCAACATTTGATTTCTTGGAGAACATTCTTTATAGAGGGTGTGGCGCTTGGGTTCCAAAAATAATGCTCAATGTGTGTGTCCCAGTGATTTCACAAGCCTTCATAGCACCCCGTTCACAGGGAAATCCTCATTATAGTTTGGATCTTACATTTGGAAACAAGGTCAAACTGATTTCACATGGGGGGCCTTGTAGCCTGCCATCGCTCCCTTAAAGTTGTGCTTCTGTTGCAGGAATAAAAAAACATTTATTTTTGTTCATGCCGCAGTGGGAGTTCCTGTAGAGCTAAACTCCCGTAAGGCGAGCCTGACAGTACCGAGTGAGCGCCGTACCATCGCGATACCATCGTTGCGGTGGGCGCGTTAGCTGCTATCCCTGCATCTCCTGTCTGGGATGACTGAGTCGCTCCGAACATGTTCCACTTCGGCTCAGCGGCCTTCCAGTGCCGCCACATACATGCGCGACAGCTGATAGCTAAAGTGTGGCCAACTCCTGTCTGGGAGCGCCGTGTGCAAGAGGGTTACAGACAACAAAATGGCACCCGATTTTATCCCAAAACACCATGCAGATAAATTACTGTGCAAATAATTACTTCAGTGAAGTACCTGAAACTTCAGATAAAGCGACAAGCTTTTCTTCAAGTAAACTGGGGTTACTGCAGTTTTAAGGAAGTAACGTTTTGCTCGGATGATGCTTTTCAAGCGCTGTACAGCACAGAATAAAGAGGCGACATCAGCCTCGTATCAACACCTGGGCAGGTACAGATCAGCCGACTGCCAGCTGTATTATTTACTACATGTTGATAAGGTTTATATCAGTCTTTCATTTCTATAAAGAACTGGCACTTTTTCCCCATACAATACAAAGGCCTCTCACTGCAGTGATTTTTCTGGAAGTGCTTATTCCAGCAGGATATAGAGCACCAACATCATTTGCAAACGAATAAATCACATGTGCAATGTGCATTAATTAAAAAGTCATTAAAAATTCAGGCTAACGGCAGGTGTGCAAATAAAGGATTAGTGAGAAGGCAATTACACCATATAAGAGTGCCTTTTAATTGCAGCTCCTGGATTGATTTACAGAGGCAGACAATCAGGCTCCGAGACTGGTAGCTGATTGCTCATTTTCTCCAAAAATAAGGAAGAAAAAAAAATCAGAGTGTCCAACACGGTCCTTCAAAATGCGCAAGTGCACTTTGAGCTCAGCTGTACTCCATCTGCCGCACAACTTTGTATGGAAAACACACACACTTGCTGAAACCGCTTATCCCGAGCAGGGTGGCAGCAAACCGGAGCCTAACCCGGCAACACAGGGCGCAGGACTGGAGGGGGAGGGGACACACCCAGGACGGGACACCAGTCTGCCGCAAGGCACCCCACGCGGGACTCGAACCCCAGACCCACCAGGGTACGAGACCTGGAATAAAAATAAAACCTCAACTACAGCTCTACACGGGAATCCAAAATGGCAGCTGAATCATCGCTTCAACACGAGCAACCAAGCACTGAGCGGGAAAGATTCACACTGTACATTGAAGCCGGTGGCTTCCAATGAGAGCTTTGCTATAAACTCTTTATAATTAACTTTCGTACTTCTGAGAATCTATGATCTTCAAAGATCCGCTGTGAACCACACACTTTACCATGTTAAATAAACAGCCTGTACCAAACCAAATAGTTCCCCACCCTCCCAAAAAAACCATAAAACTGTTCTGCTGATTGTTACTGCGGATCAGCGCAGATGCCGCGCACCTTTCAGATGCTGCGAAACACTACAGCGCCTCTCGGGGCAGAAGGGAGTTGGCTGGCACCGCTCCCTCCCACTGCGCCCGCGGTGCCCTCTCGCATCCCTCTCTGACTAATTATCTTTGCCACGGCTACTGGATTCATTAAGCTGAGAAATTAGTCGCACCAAATAATCAGAATTCCATCAGCGTGGCAGCGAGGGTGCGCTTTCCATGGCAGTCGTGGCCGAGAGCGACATCCTCCCCATGCGAGGCAAGACCGAGGGGGGACCAAACCGGGCCCTGGGGCTCAGTACAACAGCGGTGCCATGTTTGTGACATAAAATGGTTGTGAGGATTGTCACTGCGAGCTGGAGCACGGCTCCCGGTGAACGGCACCCCCCACAAGCGGTCGTCCTCCAAGCGGCGTTGGGCTGCCTCTGCCAAGCAGGGGCTCTCTGGCATTGGCACTGTCGCGATGTGGGCTGCTGCCCATCATGCTGGTCTCGGTCAGGGATAATGGATGCACTCAGAACCTGGATTTCAACACAGAGCGGGGATCAGGACAAACCCAATAAATCAGCTGAATCTATTCTGTGTCCATGTGTCTGGCAGCCCGTGTGTAAAACTTACACGTGTGTTCAGTCGCCCGTCTCATTCGTAGCACCATAAAGCAGGGCAAACGGCCTAAGCGGTACTTTAAATATTCTTGTGCTGCACCACCTAAAACACACAAACAGTCTTCATATGCTCCGTGCAGCACTGTGAAAAACGCATTTTCAAACTCAGTCTCCGCAAAAACAGGTTTGTTTATTCAGTGGTCTCATTCTTAAATTAAACCAATTTGCCTAGAAATTGGTTTTAAAATATATACGAACAACTCTGTACATTAGCCTACCCCCCCAACCCCCAACCAATTTCACAGACACAGCTTGTTTGACTTTGAAGTGCTAATTTTGAAGTTTAGCAATTTTTTATTTGGTGCTTTGAAATGCATCCTCTAAGCTGCTGCAGCAGCAATGAAATATACAAGCTTTTACAATGAGGGATAAGTGACCGAAATGAGAAGGTCCAAGGATTCACATCCACTTTACAGAACTGTGAGTAAGCTACACCTTGCAGTTTTCCCACGCCATCGCACACGTTATTTAGAAGAATAAAGAGGTATTCACCGACCTCCCTGGTGCTCAGGGAGGCTACCGCTGTCTCCCATAATCCTCGGCACAAAAAAGAAGTTTTATTTGTATCTACTCAGAGAATTTAAAAATGATGACATACCTCACATCTTAGCTTGCGGGAAAAAAGTGTCGTTGCTTAGCATTATGTACAAAAAAAAAAAAAAAAAAAACAACTTTCCTTTAATAGGACTCCGAAAATAAACTCAGCGATGGAATCTTTTTAAATTTAGCAGACCGCATCAGGAAACTCAAGAAAAAACATTAAACGTTAGCTTGAGCTCACACAAGTAGTGTAAAACATTTTAAGCCTGCAAAAATAACTACAAGACAGCACAGATTGTTTTAAATGGGACAACCTGGGAGTGGTACATAATATTTATTAAAAAGTGCAGCATCAAGCTGTGCGCATAACTGTTTGCAAGAAACATCTGCACACTTGTAGCCCTCAGGATAATCAGCATTGTGTTTGAGAGGCGTGCTCTGTGAATTACAGATCTGAAGTACAAAATGGAAAATGAAGCTTGCTAAAGATGTGGACCTTTGACATAATCACATTTGTCATAATCAGTGAATGATGGGGGAGGGTGTCCCCCATCATAAAAGCATGTTTTACCACTTCCTAAGGAAGACAAGGCCATGCGCGTTACAGTGAGTCAATCAGACCGACTTCATACGATACCAGCCCTGCTCATAAGACCGCCAGCAGAGAGCTGGGTGCTGAAAAAGATCTGGAATGAACCTGCAATCCCTCCCCCACTCTCCCCTTTTCTACTTTGCTACGGCCCTGGACTAGGCAATAAATTGCTTCTGTAATCAGCTTTTTGAAAAGCTTATTTACAGCTTGCCCTCTTTTTATTGTGATGCTAGGAATGAAATATAAAATTGGATTTCATTAGATGTGCAATTTTCTCTTCTCATAAAGAAAAAGAGAATCACCTTGTTCTGTGGTGAGAACGAGTCCATGCGCAGCGGGCTGTATATATTACTGTTGATTGCGGTTCCCCCTTACACCAACGCGCTCTGCCTTGCTCTAACACAGGTCGACCACTGGTCCTGAATCATGGTGCAGCTCCGGTTAGGAAGTAATGGAGCTTCATGCTCCCGTGAAATGCGGAGGAAGCTTGTTCCATGTCTTTCGTGCATCTTGGCAGTTTGTATTTAACGCACCGCTTTATGCTGCCGACCGCTCATCAGTCGGGCATCCCATTGGTGCAGTCCTTAATTAATGCACAAGTGGTGTTTCCTGATCATGCTGTGGTTCACTCTGAGAAGGGCCTGCACTGAAGTGCCGCTCATTTTAAGGACCGCCACCCCAAGGGTCTCTGATTTGGCGTTGTTGTAGCCGTAATGGTTTCTCCTGAGACAAATCACCAGGACTTTCCAAAAATGGTTTCCTCTGAAGGCTGGGCATCGCATTGGCTATGCCCATGGCTTGGACTTGGTGAAATTGCACAAATGCGATGCTGCCAATTTTTACTTTTTAAAAGGGTTAGCAAGTAGTACAAATGTTAAGGGCTCTGATTTATGGCCAGAAGGTCACTGGTTCAAATCCCTTGTGGGGCCCCAATTACAGTTTTGCAGTGTGCTTCATTAAAACCGCTTTGTTAAAATACGCAGCTGTACAAACAGATAAAGTGCAAACTTATGCACTACGTACGTGGCTGTGGGAAAAAGAATATAGCAAATTGCTAAATAATGTAAAACTTTTTTTATTACTTCTGCTGCAGTGCATCAACCCTCATGTGCATTTCTAAACCTGGCCCAAGTCCTCTAAAATTGAACAGCAATTCCATTTAAACCGATTTACTTGAAGTCTTTCGTCAGAGAAAAGAACAACTTGGTGCAAACTTTGAAGGGTAGGACACGGCTTGCGGAGCATTGTCCTGCAGAATGGTATGTTTCCGGTGATCGGGGTCATCGGAGACCTCGGAAGAGAGAGCTATTAAGAGAGGTCTGGCTACTAGACCAAGGCTCCAAGGTCCCATTCTTCATGGACCTTCAAGAACATGCAGCACCCTGGAAAACTGCTTATTATTTATCTTGTTAAGAGCTTAATGTTACAAAAGTTTGATTTTGTACATTTTGATTTTTTCAGTTACTCACATCTGCAATTATTAATATCCATTGTATTAATCTCCAAAGTGATTCACAGTGTTAAGCTACTTACAATGACTTACAAATACCCATTCATATACAGTAGTTGGGTGATTTTTTACTACAGCAGTTTAGGGCAACTACTCTTCTCTAGGGTATTGCAGAAGGAGGTGAAAGTGAAATCTGGGTCCTTTGAGTGCAACGAAGCACCTCTAATCACTACTCTGCCTGCTGCCCCATGCCTAATAACTTGACGGCATGTTCACGATAGAACATCATTTTTCTTCATCTTACATGACTGGTACCATGTAATCCTTAAGCGCTGGAACTTTGCTAAACAAATAATAATACTATTAGTACTATGTTAATATGCATTGGCAACAAGGTGATGAAAAACTTTCCAAAGTTCTTTGCTTACTTAAGTCCCACACATTTCCAAAACTAATCAGAGTTCAAGAACTGCACTGTTTTGAGGGCTCTCGGAAATATATCTGGATCCACTTACTACGGCAAATAGTAATTCATGCAACCCCTGTGGCTGTTTGCCACAACAACCAACTGACATGGGCAGCATCCTTCCAGTCTTTTCATTTCAAGGAAGTGGTTTGATGTTAAACAGGTTATAAATGAAACCGCATGCCTTTAAGGTAAAATGGCCTCCAAAGTCCTTGTTTGTGAAGTTTCTTGCAAAAGTGCGGTTCTTCAAAGAGCAACTCCCAACACTGAGCTGCAATGACAGGCACCGTGTATTGATGTCTGTGCTGTCAGTGAAATTAAAGGCTAATTATAAAGTCATTCTAATTCAAGGCATAAGTCCCCCTCACTTTTATAGACGCATACACACAATATGCATCTCTCTGTTGCCGTGTTTTATGTCCCTCAGGTGCCCAATTAAGAGCCTGAAATGAGATTCCACCCGTAGCCTCATAATTAGTATCAGCAACTCTCAGGTGTGCATATCCAATGAGCATGAAGTCAGTCAGGAACTTGTCAGTCAGACGTGAGGAAGTTCACCTGTAATAGCCCGCAATATGTTAAGCGACCAAAATGAGCTACTCAAGAACCCGTTTCACTGCGAACAAGCTTACAGCCCGCAACCTACCTTTCGGTGGTCACTAGCTGGTGAAAAAAATACAGATTTCTTCTCTGTTACATTGACACACTTTTAATAAACGGCACCGGGATGCGATATATATGATTAATTAGCCGAGGCAGTCAGCCATCTGTGTTTTAATAGCCTAATAAGCACACAAAGAGGAAGGCACCGTTTGATGGGAACCTGTGGGGAATGCACACAGAGTATGGGTTTCTACCTTGATTAAGCTCAATACAGAGGCATCTCCCATGGCCCCCCATTTCAAAGTCTCTTTAATTTGAAAGCAAAGGACACAAAGGTAAATCAGGAGCTTGAGCATCCTGCTCGTCTCCAACAGCCTGGAGTTCCACAACTTTCTGCTTCTTTTTTTTTTTTTTTAAGAAGTAAATGTTTCACCGCAGGCTGAACATGCAAGGAGCTCTGTGACTTCGTTGAAGAAGTCATTCCAGGCAGATTCTCACCTGAAATTCATCACGGCAAAAGGCTTCTAAAGGTCACAGACGTAATAAGTTCAGGCGATCTCAGCCACTCGAATAATGGGCCTTTATTCTACCACAGAACGCTGCAACGGCGCAGTAATTGAGTTGTCTGTGGTTGGCTCCGTTCCACAGTGGGGCTAGCCGGCGTTCACTTCGGGAACGGCAGAGCGTGGCGCTGTTAGCGCGGGCGAATCTCTACACTAAAATGGTGCACCCGCCAATGCCCCTCACCTCCATCCTTCCGTTGGCACTCTGGATCAGTGACATTTAAAGGCTACCTTTCAGCGAGCGAATCCTGCTAGCTGGAGTCAGCATTTCAGATAAGCAGAGGGGAGTGTGAAATCCTGCCTTTAACTAAAAATGATGAGCTCCTACTGAGGACAAGTACTTACCTGTTCATGACATAACACATTCGTTTTCAACAGGACATATTTAGCACCCACATATGCAATTATACCGTGTTTGCAAAATTCCTGCAACGGACTGACGTCTACAACAATTATTTGGAATTTGCCTAGCTTTCTGAATAATAAATTCTATAGTGCATCCAAAATTCTCTCCATTTTCTGAACCATCCATTTTTAAATGGACAGATTTTTTTTTTTTTTAAAAAAAAAAAAAACTTCTCTAAACAAAATCTTGTAACAATAAAGCAACCCACAGTGTTCAAATTTAGCTGTTGCTCTTGAATACTGGTCATAATATTATAATTTAGCTTTCCATAATAAAAGCCACATGCTTTTGCATAGAAGACCGCTAAACCACATCTTTTAAAAGCAACAAACATTTCCAAAGGATTACAATCGAGACACAGTCAACAGCTATGTTCAAGTCAACGTCCCTCGTCATTACGGAATTAACAAATGCACCGTGTGTGGGAAAACTTCACAAATACATCTTTTATGGTAACTGCATTCCAAGGGCAGATACTACTTTGCTTCTATAATTACCAACTCAGAGAAGCAGCCAGAACTGTACAGCTACCCTGCAATACAGTACATACATACTGTATGGCAGTACAAAGACAGGAAAGCCAAGACCTGTGCTGTTGGCAGCAAGGCTGTTTCGTGATGTGGCATCAGGACACTGTTGCTGATCTGTCCTGGCATTAGGGTGCAGTTGCACAGTGCCTTTGTCAACTCTCAAGCCCTTCATCTCCTCTGTCTGCAGTCAACATGACCTTGAGCTTTGAAATCCTAGTGAAGACTTAAGGATCTTTACATCGGCAGAAGCACTTATACCAAGACTCACGGCCCAGCAACACACTTACAGCAACCATCTGGGGTATCCCCAAAACAAAGTGTCCAATCAGCAGGGGCCGTCATACCAACCCAGTACACTTGATCTGCATCGCTGCGCCACGTTCCATGCCACAAGACAGCCGTGGTTTAGTGCTGCCTTTTCCTCTTTCAACAAAACTGCCACCAGCCATCTAAACAGTGAAAGATCATAGAATTGTCAGTATAGCTTAAATCAGAACAGATGGACCAACCGAGCAACAGAAGTGTAATTCAATCTGGATAATATGAGGAGCACGGCAAACTGCTCTGTCCTCATTTCTCAAACAGAGAAACTCTCTGCTGGATTGAAGCCCTCTATCCTGGTGCATTTTCATATACCCCATGCATACTACAAGAACTTTAAAAGGAAAACACTGAATATTTACCAGACAGCCTTCACCATGTGCGTCGACAGCAGCTGTACAGGCCCAAACAAAGGAAGAATTGCAGTGTAATTGATTGTTACCAGAGATTACGGTCCCTGAAAAGCATACAGCGATTTCAGAGCTAGCATCTGACAGCTAAAAGCTTTGCACAAAGCGATGTGGCCGCTTAAGGATCAAAAATTCACGCCGACACGTCTGGCACAAAACAATTTAGCGTATTTTGTTGCTTTGTCTCCAGACCTGACAGATCGCATTCCTACCTTGGGTCTTTCTTGTTTTTTTTTTTTGTTTTTTTGTTTTTTTTTTTTAATGGAATGGAAGTCAGGTGCCCAAAATGTGCATCCACCGGCAATTATGGACACATGTATTGACACTTTCTTCAACGGATCACTCCACAGAAAGCAGATGCACGACAAGTTCCCCAAAGAAAGAAGACAAACTGTCGAGCAGAGTGCCGCTTGCTACATGGAAATTAAGCAATTAAAAATAATACTGTGTTATGATTCATTTGAAGGCTGGCATCTGTTTTTAAGCTCCAATTGCAGAATTATATGCTCAACATTGTTATAATAATAAAGGCTGATGAATCTTTTTTTTTTTTTTTAAATTACATCAGAATATTAGCACAGCTGCAAAACAAAACAAAAAAAACTCACTGGAATCAAAATATGTTTTATAAAATGCAGAATTTGTAAGATAATTAACTAGAAATATGAAAGAGAAGAAAGATAATTACACCTTAATTTACAAGTTAATATATGTATGGCATGGAAATGATCAAACATGCAAACAAGCTAATTATAAGCTAAGTTTTGTCAGACCACCAGATGAGGGGAAATGTTTACTTTCAATTAAGTTTTTAAAACAAGAGTTACAGCAGTAAGCATAAAAAGTGGTTAATGTCAGCGAACTTATCAAGTATTAGAGTTTTCAGATGTGTAATATATTTGTTTTTTTCTATTATTTTGCATTAATAGTAAAAGTGTCACTAAAAATGTAATAGCAACTTCTTATCTACCAATCAAGTCAACACAAAATAAAATACATGATTTGATGAGAAACGTATCAGAGTCTTGTTGATGTTGATATGAGAAAATATGTTTAAACTGGGAAAGGAGAGGAGGGGGGGAAAAAAAAAAAAAAAAACGCAAAAAAACCCCTAACTGGCAGAAAATGGATTCCCGTGAGCTGCCACAATATGGCTGAGACATTGTTATTCCTTCTTTGGAGGAAATATATTAACCCAGTGGGCTGCATTTTGAAAACTTTCAAACCTGTCAGTGACAGGTTTTATGAGCCTAATGCAGTTTGTGATGTATAGCATAATAATACAGTTCATGACTGTAGGGCCTTGCTCTTAATATTGTGTGGCTGGTGTAACAGGCAAAATTATTGTAATGAGCCAAAATTTCCATACAACAGCAAAATGAGTTCATTACTCTAAGTTATATTGGTGAAGTAACCACAGGAAATGGATGCTTTTATTTGGAGGGAATTGGATTTCAGACATAAACAAAATTAAGTAAATAACTTGCAGATAGTGTAATGAAATAATAATTACATTTCCCTTATCGGCAAGGTTATCGGCCTGGCGTTCCTTTCCCTCTTCCGTCTGTCGTCTCGGGGAGCAAGGTGCATGTGGCAGCGAGCCTTCTAATAATTCAGCCTTTAGCACCTGAATGGGGTGGCCGAAACTCACCGGCATGTTGAAGTTTCGCGTGGCATTGGAAACTGAAGAGAGGGTGGGAGCGACTCTCCGTTCCCCTTCTTTTTCAACACGGCCAATTTGCACAGCCTGGCCAGTGTGCGAGAACAGTGATATTAAACACATTTAAGAGATATTTCAAGATTTGATGTTTTCTTTACTTAATTCACAGCCCAGGAAGGTGGGAAAAATTCTGAAGGTAGATGCCAAAAGTTGCACATCTGATATATAAGGTGAGAAAGTCGTTATATTTCTCCTGGACCTCATAAAGCCAACAGAGGTGAGATTACATTCAGTGTCAGAGCACTAGAACTGTTAGTTAGCACTCCGAACCTTGTGACGATCACCTTACACTACCTTGTACTTGCGCAGACAAATACTCTGGGTACAGTCACATGGCGGGGTAGTGTCAACCATCTGAGCAGAGTCAGCTGGCTTGTTACACAGATTGCTCCTCCTGCCTCAAACGCTTCCTAAGAACTAACCGTGTGAAATCAAAGGAAAGTAGAGCGTAGTGATTAGAACAAAAGTTCGTTTTGCAGAGCACCAGAGACATTTAAAACGGCTTTAAATGCATGCTTTTCAGAGACCTGGGAGATGCATTTCCGAGCACCGAGATGCTCGCTAAGATTTCAAAAGCCTCCCTTTCACAATAAAGGAAAAAAGGGCTGTGATTAACACCAAATGACAAAATTTCCTGCGTTTCAGGACAAAGTGCAGTGCTTCAGTCCTTTTTAAATGCAGAATTTTACTTCTGTATGAAACTACAGTTTACTGACTCAATCGGAGTGTCTCTCCAACACACAAAAGTAATGGGATGATTTCCTGAACACTTTCTGAAGGCAATTTTCCCCAATGCTGCTCGAGATGTTATGTCAGCGGCCGGGTGCTAGATCAATACAGTAGTTATAAAACAGCAGCCGTACACCTGCACTTTAGGCTACCATCCAAACACCTAGTGATGACTACCCTGTTGCCACAGTCCAGCTAATTAATTACCGTAGTAAGCTTCTGGAGTTTCAGCTGCTGCTTCTAATGCCCTTACAGCCCTGACTTTGAAAAAGAACACAAGCCCATTGTGTGCTGTGCGAATTCCCACGGCAAACACTGCAGTTCACTTTGTTTTAAATAAATTAAGATGAAAATGACCAAAAGCCCTCCTGCATTAACGCCAGCTGATAATGGGGAGATCATCTTTTTAAGCCACGTTACTCCTAAAACTCCCCTCAAGGTCACATTTTGTAGATCAGATGTAAAGTTTGCTTTCCTTTTAGCATCCTAATGAGGCTCAGCTAATGGAAATCCCACAAATAAGTATACCGATTTCAACTAATGCCTCTGGCTTTAGCTGGGGACCAGCTGGAATTCCTCCCCCCCCCCCTTTACTGCACTTGACCTGACTTGAAAAAATAAAAAATAAACTAGACAAACAGCAGAGAGGATGGGCGGAAAGTGGAATATATATACATTATGTAATGTATTTATCCTGTCAAGGTTACCAAAATAACCTTTTCTTTCTTGGTAATTGTGCCATTCAGCTCCCCGTTGAGAAGAACACCCGTGTAGCCTCTTCATCAACTGATTATGCCATCTATCAGCTCCAGCTTTCAGTGGCCATTTCAAGCGCCGGCGGCTCCCTCGAAAATAATCGCAAACCGCCTGTGGCCCAGTTGATTGCGGTTTTGTAATCCGACACCCTGCACACCTCCCACGGTACATGCAGACTCAAACCCCATAAGATTTATTTTCTTTTTAAATGTAAAATGTGGCAGGTCTCTGTGAATGGCGCAGTGATGACACTTGGCATAAACCAACAATGAATAAGGTAGCACCCACCCACCTACCGCGTTAACAGAATCTAAAATACAGGTACTGACTTTACTATGTTCTGAAGGAAGAGAAGAGATGCTGGCAAGTACACAGATTCAATTATAGAAACTGAAAAGAAAAAAAAAGCCCCAAAAATATGCCTCCACTCTGGATACTGTGCAGAACAATAAATCTGTTAATTAGCTCATTAATATTCAATTGGGGTCAATGGACTTAATGGAAGCATTTTCCAGGGCCAAGGAAATTTTTAACACCCAGCTTTTTCTCTGCCTCTTCGCATTATCAACTATTTACAGGCAAGCCTTATCTAGCCACCAGATGGTAGAGAACAATAGAGCCGCATTATCGTCTCTCAGCAGCACGCACGCCTCGTAACTGTTGTGTGTTGCACGACAGTGAAGTATAGATACTGAAGCAATTAGTGTAATTGATATGTGGTATACATCGTATTGTTTAAACCCGTTTGTTTGGACTTCTGCTATTCAAGGCGATAGGGGAGGAGAAGATTGATTTTCACCGCTGCCATTCCGGTCCCTTCCATGGGTCACAGATAACATGTCAGCACGGGATTCGGACCCGTGTTTGACGCTGCGGGGCTAAACTCCTGGGCACTCCGGAGAGGAGTGCGTTTTCATCTTTGTGAAGGCAAGCCTGCTGTCTGACATTACCTTCAGCTTTGAGGCCGATGTTTTATTCAAGAGGCGCAGCTGGAGAAGTTGTCGCACCAGAGAGCCGGCCTCTTGGCTCTGTTTTGCTTCTGCCAACCTTAGGAAATGCACCATAACAAAAGATATGGAAAAGAGTTTCATTTGGAAGGTTTTTCCAGAGATGTTCCAGAAGCAGAACAACTTGTGACAGCACCTAATCAACTGCATTCAGAACGCCGGCACAAAAGGGTTCCTGATGTCGTTTCAGACAGACTCCCCGAACATCCCAGAAATCATCTGATCAGCAGCAAGGAGCAGACTGGAAGTGAAAATGAGCCCGGTTTCAGTCACGGCTCGTTGGGTCTGCAGAAGTCAGTTTTTCCATGACTGTATCTAGAAAGCCACTGATTATTATTGTTATTCATTTAACTGACCAGTTTGTTCTAATTAATTTAAAATGTTTGCATAAATTCATCCCCTAAGGTATACTGCCTAAGAAACTTGCCTCATACTCGCTTATCAATTATTATTTATTAAAGATAACTGATGCTTTTCTCCAAAGCCATTTAGAGTGTTAAGTTTGTTTAATAACCTACTTATGATGATTTACCTATTTATCCAGCTGGGTAATTTTTACTGCATCAACTAAGTACCTTGCTCAAGGGTACTACAGCATGAGGTGGGATTTGAACCCAAGACCTTCTGACTACAAGGTGATGGCTCTAACAATTACACTACCTACTACAAGAAAAGGACATGTTTCACAAATGCCCTACCTACTGTAAGAGGATCTGAGCTAATCAACACCTGGGCCACTGGGGAGTGTAGCGAGAGTCGCCACATTGTACTCAAGGAACCTGGGTTTGAATCCTGCTCTTTTGTGGAATCCTTAACCACTTACCCTGAACTGAAGCAGAGAAAATTATCCGGCTGTATAAATGGGCCAATACTTAAGAAAAAAAGGACTTTTTTTTTTTTTTTTTAAGTATTGGCCCATTTATACAGCTGGATAAATCCTTTTAGCTGATGTTTTTCTCCAAGGTCACTTACCACCTGACACACCTGTACTTTCCATGTTGTTTGTGTGTGAAGGTAGACGTCCGGCGTGGCTGCTGTGAAGCGTGTTCTCAGAAGCATCGGTACTGGAGGACTTCAGGGTGTGCCAGTCTTGGCCACTCAGCTCTCTTCCCTCTGCTAAAGCGTTTATTTCAACGCTAAGTCACTTCAGCAGGTGTTTCAGGTGTAAATGAGGCTCTGTTTCAAATTTGTTTGGGCCCTCTGTAATTGCAGCTCTCAGGGACTGGAGTTACCCACCTCTGCCCTAGGTGAGTACAAATGTAAGCAGGAGTGTGTACATAGAGAACCGGAGACCAAGCTTTACCATTGGCTTTAACCCAAGAGAAGAAGCCAAAATCCCTGCCTCTCACGCTTGTACTTAGCATCTCTGACACTGCAAAGTAATACTAATGCAGAGTGGCAAAGATAAACCTGGTTGTCGTTGGAACACGATACAGACGCCTAATGCACATCCCATGTTCCATTATCTCTCATATAGAACAAAAGGAGCTCAAGAAAACGTTTGTACGTTTTTCGATTCAGAAGAAGGACAGATATTAAAGCAAATGGCCCAGGCTCTCGTTTTTTGACGAAAGAAAGCCTTTTAGTTGTACAATAGTGTGATCCTGGTTTTACAATGATATTACTTTTAATTACATGACTTTTGTAATATACTCTGTTTTCAGTTCCTTTTATAAGGTTTTTATACCCTGTTATAACTAAGCAGTTAAACGTTAAGAAATTAAATTGTCTGAAGCACAATGGATTAGTTTTCCTGAAAATGGGCAGCAATTTTTGTTTGAAACATGACTATTTATAGACAATTCAGTGCATATAGCAAGCTTAATTCATATTTTCTTTATTTGGATGTAAATACACTTTTACTACGGTATATCAGGACAGAAAATATCTAGAAAAGATACGCTAAAGGTGTACAGCTCAACTCTGATTTCTCTTCATCTTCTCGCCCAGGCGGCTTAATAAGAGAAGAACAAGGATCCACCTGGCAGGAGTACGACCTTCACCAGCAGTGGTCAGCGGAAATTCAGACTGGGCTACAGAGGCTTTTTTCAGTGAGTCGTCGGTCAGAAAATCCCCTTCAACTCAAGCCATGCAGTCTTTTCACCTTCCCTCTTCAGCTTTGGGAAAATACAGTCAAAGTATTTATTATATTTAATGTGTGCAGAGATGACCCAGCATGCAGGGCTGCCATTTGTTAAACAGAATTACAGTTGCTTTGCGTTTTTCTGCCTCACTAAACACGGAAATCTGTAATACAATAGTGAAATAGCACTTCACAACTTCACACAGTACGCACACAACTGCTGTGGCAGGGAGTTTTAATTTAAACTGCGAGAGGCACTGTACCCCCTTCAGGCTTAAAGCAATACGTCCTACTTACATTTTAAAGAATAACTGCTTTTGAGCATCATTCGCTTGTCGGTTTTCTCTTTCCAGTTCACAAAACAGCACCAGGTATAAGTTCACACATCGAGAGAAAACAAACTCCCTGCGGGCTATTTAAGAGACAGGCAATGATGTTGTGTGAGGTCTGCGTGAGAAACCACCACCCTGGTGGCAACAACGGATGTGGGACAAGACCTTGTCCATCATGAGACAAACATCTGGGAGAAAACCTCGTTCTGGCCAGAGACCATGAGGACAACCACATTCACTGGCTTGCTCCTTTTTGGTCTGTCTGCCCATCAATCCATCTGCAGGCAAAGCTGCCAGGTGGCGGGTGGTGGCAATGGTGGTGGGGGTGATGCGGAGCCCCCCTGCTGAGGGCAATTGGGATTTGGGAAAGTTAAACACTCCTCTCAAGCACAAATTCCAGCCTGAGCAGCAGAGAGGGGATTCTCCTCTCTTTCCCATCGCCACTGGTCAGGAGTTCAGCGCTATCGACAGCCGCCCCCGCTCTGCACCCCTGCCGCTTCACTTTGCCCTGGTCGACACACCTGACTCTCCTCGACGGGGGGCCTCTATCTCATGCAGTGGGCACTAAGACTGAGGAAGGACAAAAACTGCAAAATTCAAGGATGCAATGCTGAGCAGGGCACTGGGATTAACAACTAATGGAAAAAACTGCCTCATGGGCCTTTGCAATCTCTTTAAAATCAAAACTCTAACAGGTTTCTCCCAATGCTCCATAGGCAGACCTGTAGATGTGAACGCGATAGCAGAAAGATGACTTGGTAACACCAGTTTGGCCATAAAATTACACCTGTGCACAGACACATGTACAAGACTTAAAAGCATGTCTGAGGTCTGTGCATACTGTAGAGCCTGTGGTCGAATGACACAATCAGCTGGAAATGTCATATTCATAATTTGCATAACAATTTTTTCC
Source organism: Scleropages formosus (assembly GCF_900964775.1). Lineage (NCBI taxonomy): Eukaryota > Metazoa > Chordata > Actinopteri > Osteoglossiformes > Osteoglossidae > Scleropages > Scleropages formosus. Next base: position 8,866,029 of record NC_041807.1, read on the forward strand.
CAGAGCAAGACTTAATTTATATATAAAAAAAACATGGCTCACACTCAGATAAAGTCCAAACTGTTCCAGATGTCTAATTTTCTTTTAATTTTTGGCACTGCGGAACTAATCACGTTCACATTGGTGTACACAGCTCTTGTCTTCTCATAGATCAATCTGAACTTTACACATTACTGTCATTCTTCAGGTTTCCACTATCGTTCCACTATCACACAAGCAACAGGCAAAATCTGAGTATGCATATTTGCAAATCTTTGGGTTAAACAGACCTGAGCACCACGGTTTGGTAAGAAAGCTTCACGTGCTCACTGTTTGCTCCTGTAACCAGCCACCTTGTCACAGAAGCCATAAGTGTTCCCTTCTATACAGTATATCCACTTATTTCCAGGGGGATGAAGGATGACTCAATTACTTCCTTCCCCTGACATTTTAAGACAGAATGTGAGAGCATGAAACAAAAAGCATGGTATTTGGGCAGACACTGAGGCCTCTCAGCCACTGAGGCTCTTTTCAAGAAGGACACAGTGACATGCTCCATACCACAGGAAATCAAATGTCTGGTGGGTTACAAAAATGCTCATGCAACTATAGGCTGATGCATGCAGCTACTAAACGCAGCCAGTGACACGTATTGGACCAACGGCCTGTTCATAGTCAGCGGTTAGCCACAGAGATGAAACATAACAGATTGGTCCACAAATCAACAGCGGCACTGGGAGTTATTCTTTATTTAGGCCTGCGTTTCTCAGCGGTGTGCAGCACCAGTGCTTTCTAGGTTCCCTGTAGTATGTTTGTAGCAAAATATAGAACTGTCCCCATACACACCCTGTCCTCTGCATGCTGCTTTGACACATACTATTGGGGCATTCGTTTACCATTTATAAAGAATCACTTTGGTGACACAGTGGTGCAGCAGGTAGCTCAGGTTGCTAGGCTGTGGGTTTGGGTATAGATTTCCTCCCATGGTCCAAAGGCATGTATTAATGTCACGACCGCGCTCGCACCACAAACGGCAGCACTTGGCTCTAATTAGGCACCTGTCCGCAATCGAAGCACTCAGCTATAAAGACAATCCCAAGTCTCTTCCCAGTTGCGGAATCTCTTTGCGATAACTGTCCATTCTACGTTCACAGCTCTTCCACAGCACCTTATCCGGTCTCCTCCATGTACCTCCCTCCTTGTTCCCTCACCCATCTCCTTGTCCCTGCTCCCATCTCCTACAGCATCAAACCTCGCAACACCTTCATCGACCACGTCTTCGGATTCTCCCCTCGTACCAGGTTTGTGCCTCAGATTTCCCACGCTTGTCCCAGACTACGAGTATTGCTTTGTCCCAAGGATCTTTGCAATAAATGATCCCACAATTGGGTCCACGCCCAGGTCTCTGGTCTGCTCTGTGCAACAGTTTCAGGTGAATTGGTGATTTTAAATGGCCTGTAGTATTTGTATGTGTGAACGAATGAGTGTGTATAATTACCCTGTGATGAACAGTGGTCCCGCCTTGAGTGTACCCTGCCTCCTCCAAGAGAGGCTCTGGACCACTGCAACCACGAACTGGACAAAGGGGTATTGATAATGGCTGAATTAAACAAGTTATTTTGAAATTTTCTTTTAAATACTCAACTCAGTTGCTTGTTCTGTTTATCATTTGTGCATAAATTTTTTTCAATATGTCTCTCGCCATCTTTGTATTACTTCTATTATTCTGTCTTTGCTCCATCATGCTGCTGTTGACATTGGTCCAAGCACTACGATGTCATTACCCATCACATCTTCTCTTACATAATACACACATGCACACTAATGAAGGCATTCCACAGAAACATCCATGTTATAAATTAAAAACCAATTTCCATAAGCTCTGTGCGCTCTCCCATTTTCGTCCTAATATTGGACTAAAACATGTGAAGGTATCATATTTTGCTGAAATGGCACTGTGGTAAAGGAAGTGTGAAGTGCTTCAAAAAGGTGAAATGCAATGTCACATCAACACCAACAAACACAATTACATTACAAAACCCAAAGTCATGGGACATTTAACCCACAGCAACTTTTGTCATGGTTCACACGGCAAAATGGGAACCGTTTCACTGTATGCCACAATCCTAAAAACAACTAATTTAATAGGCAAAATATGAAGTAATTATAAGCACCAGTCCCCTTTGGTCTGGCTCCCCGAACCCCTGTAAGACCCAAGACATCCAGTCGATATTGACACTTTACCTCATGAGTTCCTTCCTCATGACCTAGAATTGGCCTTCCTTGCCTATTAGAAGCGCTGTACACCAGTTAAAAACTACGCACTATGATGTTTCAGGTCCATTCACACCGTGCTGGACGGTATAGTCACTCTCAGAGGCAATTAAGTCGAGGCAAAGCCCTAATGACCATGCGCGTACAAGTTTGCTTGGCGCTTTTAATGACATACTGCCCATGGCTTTCAGTTTTACCTACTTTACTTTTTACTTTGACTGTGACATTAGGAGTAATGTCGACTGAACATCACTTTGGAAATGCACGTGGCACGAAAGTCAAATGTCGAGACTGGCATAACAAATTTTGGGCTTTTTTTTTTTTTTTAAAAAAAGACTCCCTATAAATCTCTGTAAGAATAATAAAAAGATGAAACTGGCCAATACTGCAGCCTCCTAGTACATGTGGAAAAAACTCAGCGTGTTTGGAAGGAGGCGATGTTGGGGTAGGGGTGGGGAGGCATGGGTCAGCCTGCACACGGCTCTCCACTGCTACCAGAACACCTCATTGAGATGTCTTGGTAAGTTTTCCTCTCCCCAACACCCAGGCGGGCCTATCTCCACACAAACCTGGGTAACAAAATAATAAACAAGTGGGGGTGCTGTGGGGTGTGGAGGGGGGCAGCAGGATGTTTACACAAATAGAACAAGCGCATTACATCTTAACGATATGGCGCTGCCTCCAATCCCGATTTCACCCGCTGTCCCGTCCCCCAGGAGGCAGAAGACCTTAGTGTTCAAAGATTATCAGTTAATCCAAAATGTGCAGGAACATGAAACAAAGTGGAGGGGGAAGGGGAAAAAAAATACAAATTTTTTTGGGGGGGGGTATTTGTTTTCTGGCTTTTCATATTAATTCGCAAAAGCCCCACACAGCCTGCTCCCTTTTTTTTTTAACAGTGTGTAAATGTTTTATAACCATTAAATAGGAGCTCACACGTTCAATGGCAAGGATGCAAAAGTATTAATTGCAAAGGCCATTATTTGGTGTCCATGAGGCTGCATCAGCTTAGCCACTCCATTCTGCGATTTGCATACAAAATGCTTTATTTTGGCAATCAATGAAAGTGCTTTGCTGTATGCACGGCTTATCACATGCTCGCAGGAAATGGATTCCTTCGCCATCTCGTTAAATTCTGTTGATGCACAAGAATTTGAAACATGGCACGGGCCGCAATGACATTTAAAGATGCCTTCGCTTAATTATATTTCGCAAACATTTGGGGCCGTTTGTCCCCGGGGACAGAGTTGCCTCCACTACAAAGTTAACTTGTTAATTCGAAAAAGAATCTCTCTTTTTGTGCAGCGCTAATCGTAATCGCCAGCGCTGGCTGAGGGCATTCAAGGTGCCAGGCGTAAAAACTCCTTGGCGAGGCGACTCATCCTGCGGTCACGAGACCCGTGGTGTTCAGACAAGGGAGACCCCGGCTCTAAGTGTTTCAGAAGAGAAGGAGCATGCCGTCATGGCTTTCCTATTGGTGCGTGGCACTCTGAATTGCTTGTAAAGGGCGCTGGTCCGAAGAGGGCGACTGCTCCCTTCTCCAGACCTTTCATGCCGTAAATCCTTCACTCTGGAGCGGAGGTACTCATGACTTCCTCTGTCACTGGAGTTGCTCTTGTACCTTTGAAACATTTTCTGCATTACTCGAGGTGCATCCACACCTGTGCACAAATTCCCTGCAGTGCTATGACGGTTTCTCCAGTAGCACATCTATTTTGACCTTGTACCTTATGCTCATGTACAACATGCGGTACCCTTTATGTCCTTCAGACGTATCAGCAGCAATCCACAGGAATTAAGTGGCATTTACACTGAAGTGCATCTAACTTCTCCAAGAGACATAAAAGACTAAAAATGATCCACGCAAACAAGCAGAACCTGATAACTGTATTTGTCTGGGAATGAGGCTGAAGTAATATTTTGCATTATTTATAATTATCCACAAGCGATATAAAGATATGAAAAGTGTAAAGTCACTATGTTGTTTATATTTCTTTTGAGTATCGATGTGGTAAGAACCCATGCAAAGAAGTTTATTTACATATGACATAACTCCGGCAGGCATCACGGCAGCACAGCAAGTTGTGCCTCACAGCTCCTGCGCAGCGTTTAGATGTGGGTTTGAATCTGGTTCAGTCTGTGTTGAGTTCTCTTACTCTCCCCTTGTGCACACTACTTTCCTCCAGGTGTTGTGGTTTCTTCTCAAAGTTAAAAGACGTGTTTTAAGTGATGCTAGTTTATCCTAAGCATGCGAATCTGTGAGCGAATGAGTACCTGTCTGTGTAACTGCCCAGTGATGTACTGGCCTCCTTTCCAGGACGTACCATGTGTCATGGCCTGTGCACCCACGATAGGCTCCAGACCACTGCAACCCTGCATTGAACAAGCAGTTACTGATGATGGATGGACTCATAGACAGATAAAACCCATGCCTCAGGAAGAAGATAGAGTGCAATGTTGAGCTTATGTCCAATTCAGCTGGCATTTTAACTGACAATCCCCAACTGCCAGTATAAAGTATAATGGTACAATAATTCTGAATTTGTGCTCATCTTGCAAAAGAAAATTGGTTTTGTTTACCTTTTACATAAGGGGGCGCTGTGGCACAATGGGTTTGGCCTGTGCCTGCTCTCTGGTGGGTCTGGGGTTTGAGTCCTGCTTGGGGTGCCTTGCAATAGACTGGCATCCCACCCTGGGTGTGTCCCCTCCCCCTCCAGCCTTGTGCCCTGTGTTGCCGGGTTAGGCTCCAGCCCGCCGCGATCCTGTTCAGGACAAGCGGTTTCAGTGTGTGTGTGTGTGTGTGTGTGTGTGTGTGTGTGTGTGTGTATATATATATATACCTTTTACATCACATGGCAACATTTTTCCCCAGTCTTGTTTTCCTCCAAACTGGTTTTTCAAACCATACTTAATGAAGCACTCCAGTTCTGGCAGGTTTCTGTTGAATAACATCGCAGCAGATTGCTTGTTTCTGATCTGTGCACAGCGGCAGTGTACACGTACAGTCATGTGATCTGAAACCAAAGGACTGGACAGTCAGACCACTGGTGTACATATGTTTGTCTGCCTAAACGATGGTGAAGCCATACTTCTCTTTTTGTGGTGACAATGCATAAAGTTTGAGTGCTTATTAAAAAACAGACCTGTTTGTCCTTGCAAAGCGTATCCTCTTAACTTTGGAGCGTTGCTTATTGAAAAGGAGAAATTAGCTGGGGAGTGGAGAGTGAGAGACTCAGAACATTAGCAGCAGGCTAAGAGCAGAAAGCTCCGGGAACAGGGAACACTGGATTGGGGGGGCAAAGGTAACCCTGTCCTGTGTCACACTCACCTTCAGATTTCCAGTACTTTGTTACAGACAGAACATCCGAACATCTTCAACAGATGAGCCACAAGTCCTTTGGAGGTTCCATAAAGGTCCTCGGGGTGAAGTTCTTTCACAGCTGGAGAGAAACAGAGGACATGAGAATGAGCACTGGGCAACCAATAAGGATCGCTACTGTGAGGCTAAGAAGCAGGGCCACCTCAATAACAGCGGCTCAGCACTGGGACACTGCCACAGCAGGCTCTTACATCTAAGCATTGTTTTTAATGTTCAGAAGGACTCAGGAGGAGCTGATGGCATGTGGGGCAGTTGATAACGAAATGGTAGGATCCAATGCCTTTGGGTCCAAAGGTTGCTGGTTCGAACGTCACCAACGGCTGTCGTTCCCTTGAACGAGGTGCTCCAGTAAAATTGCCGAGTTGTATAAATGGGTAAATAGTTGTAGGTCGCTTTACGTTGCAAGTCACTGTACAGAAACGCATCGGGCAAATGAATGACGTAGAGGAGACTGGCGAGAAGCGGACTGGCCCTATCCATTTTGCCACCATGTCACGTGTTCCAGCGACTTTTAGCAGAAAGGACAGGAACTTTGGCATCAACGTGGTGATGCTCTGAATAATCTCAACCCTGCATCACACCTCCGATAAGAATCAAAGTGGCTGTCGCAGTGCACTTCAAGTGGCACCGATGCCTTCTGCGGCGCGCCAGAGAACAGCGCAGCCGAGGTACTACACACAGATGGCAAGAAAACAAAGATGCAATTCAAAACACCGCTCGCTGCTGGGCAACTCGATATGTCAAACAGAGCAAATCGATTGTCCACACGCTCAAGGAAATCTCACTTGCCAATAGCCTACCTTTTAAAGTGATATGTCAAGGAGCTGCAGTCACTACTCTGTGAAATTAACACTGAGTCAGTGCCCTCCTTCTCAGCTAAGATTTAATTCAAACACATCACCAAAAATTATAAACAGCAGAGAAAATGGGTAGAGGACACTTTCAACGGCAGCATTTACAGAACAACATTTTCCTTTAATAAATTTTGAGACAAAAACAATTAGAAATTTACTACATATAATCTCTTAAATGGATGTTTCACTTTTTCACAAGAGAGGCGCATGACAGAACGCAATCATTCTTGAATAATTACAAATGGCAAAAAATTTCCGAAGATGAACTATTTTTTGGTTTTCTTTAAAATTATTCTGTATGCATTTTATTGATATCTTTAATAAAATTTGTTAGTAAAGGAGGTCTGCATTTACACACCCAACCGATGGGTTTCAGAAAATGTGCACAACGAAAAGGCCATGTGTCTGACAGGTAATGTCCCTTACACGACACACAAATATGTGTATACGCACACTGTTCTCCCACAGTTCTCAACACAACCACCGTATTAAAAAAAATTCTCTTGCCTCAGATAATAAGGGTAAAAGTGGCATCCAAACAGCAATAGTCTCCAGGAAAACAAGACCTACAGACAATTTAATATTTCTTTAACTCACAGAAATTAACTGCCGTATGATCGCATAAACTGTGAAAGAGATGCAAAAGCAGCAATAATGCTGAAAATAATGCTGAAATTAAGAGATTTTAAATTGACATTTTTTAATTTAAATAATGCTAAAAATATACTAAGTGATATTATTGCTTTTGTAAATGAAGCTCTGAACTCCTTTTGTGGCCATGTTGCTTGCATACATCCCAAAAGAGGAAGTGCTTTTATTCAAAATATACCTATTTTTATACATTGGTTACAATTTTACATAAGCCTGTTTGTACATCGCAGTGTGTGCTTAAATGGTTTAGGTTACAGTACTTTGTTCAAGGGCATTAATTTGCGTCAGTTTCCCTTCTGGGAACTGAACCTGCAATCCTCCGTTACATTCTGTTAATTGTCTCGGCACGTTCCTTCCAGTAATAAATAGCTAAATTGAAAAACTGTATCTTAGGTCTTTTACCTTGATAGCTGTGTCTAGAAACCAAGGAAATACAAACATAACAAAAGCGAAGCTTTCAGGGCATGGCCAAGCGCCGCTGTGAAAAACACTGGAGCTTGTAAGGCTTTCATTAGTTTGGCTCCTGTCCGTTCAGTCTGAGCTGCACAGAAACAAACTTCTTTATCGCTTCCACTGTCAGCTGAATTATAGCTTGGTCTTTATACTGTATATGTACACGTATATAGTGTGTATCGAGCATTTTATGTACATATACACATACACAATTATAGGCCTCTCTGAGCAGGCTTTCATCGTTTTTATCCAATTGTGTAAACACGCATTATATTCCACAATTGCATTTTAAAAATAACCTGATAATTTCAGAGCTGTGAAAATACCACAATGTTCCATTTTCCAAATTTGACAAGGAAGCGTAAGAAATTTCACCACATTTACGTAAATACGCACACGTAGAATTAAAACCCATAAGCGACTGAGACACTCGAGTTTTTGGGGTTAGGGTAACAGACGTGTGAAAGGAATCTGCGGTTAGCCTTATTTCCAGTTTCCACGGGATACAAGAGAATGCATGTTGTGTGACTTGGGCTTGACCCTTAGGGAGTCACCTGTCAACCAGCTATTCATTTACGAGGCTTCAACCTTACAAAGTCTGTATTTTCTGTTTGTCAAACTCAGGAAATGCACTAAGGCACGTGCGCAGGCCAGACAATGCTGCATTGTGTAAGCGTTGATTTAGAACAGTACACAAACTTCTGCTTGGCTCTCCATGTGGGTGCACACACAAACGTGGAGGCAGATTCATATTTCTTATAAAGAACCCCTACCGTGCTGCTGTAATGCTAAGTGAAAAATGTGATGTCGACTAGTATGAAACGATAACAGTCCTGCGTACTTTGCGAGCAGGAGATGCACACTCGTGGCCATTAGTGCACCTTCAGCACAGAAAATGCTTTCAGGAAAAGACATAGTTTTCCCCTTTCACTACATGCATGGGAAGTGTTGTGCAGCAGTAGCAAGGCAGTGCTTCCCCCTGCCTTCCCTCTTAACTCTACACTGCTGTCTAAATCATCACTCTATATCCAAATGGCAGGTCAATTCTAGGGGCAGCAGCTGTTTTTATTTTTTTTAAGTTGTGCTGAACTATTAAATCAATGCACCTCTATATATTGGATGGGTTTAATTCTTAGTTGATATTGATGGCTTTGCGGCTAGCTATAAGTGCCGTGAAGGACACAGAGTGGGGGGCAACAGACCTGCTTTCTCCGAGAAGGAAAAAGACATTTGTGAAATGTGAACAAGGTGGATTAGGGTAATTCAGAAAGCTTCACAGTGCAGGCCTCTGGCATCATAAGTGCTTAAGTTCTCCGGATGGCTCTGACATCATTCCTACGAGACAACATTTACCTTTATAAATACAGCGGTTTTCTAGGATCCTATTTGGTAAAATAAAAAGGTAGAACGGGGCAGCAGGTAGTACAGTCATTAGAGCTGTCACCTTATAAATGGAAGGACCTGGGTCTGTGCCCCTGTTCCTGCTGTAGTACTCTTGATCAAGGTACTTATCCTCAATTTGGAGAGGGGGGAAAAAAAGAAAAAAAAATTGTAGGAATGTTATCAGGATTCATCTATCCTGTGTTTTATGCAAATACTCAAGCGATGAACTTCAGTGCATCAAGTGTAAAGTAACTAACTAGGTTTAAGAATCACATATCTGCAGCCATGTCTCTTTCTCCTAATGCAAGACACAAATTGTATTTTTGCCGAGACGTCGCTTTGGAGAAAAGCGCCTGCTAAATGAATAAATGTAAATGATACAACGAAAGACATCCAGCTGTATAAATGGGTAAATTATTATATGCATCTTAACACTGTACGTCACTTTGGAGACGTGACAGTACTGGAATACATAACATCGTAAGTTGCGTTAGAGAAAGTATCAGCTAATTAGTATGTGTGTTCCACTCATGTATGGATGAGTGACCCATTGTAAGTAGTGTATCTAGCAGTGTAAGTCACCTTGGTGAATAAGGTGTGTGGGCTGATAACACTACATAGTATCCATTGGAAGTTGCTCTGGAGAAAAGCATCTGCTAGATAAATAAATGTAAAGTAAAGCATGTTTGCCATTTAAGCCTAAAGGTTGCTTTTTCCTCCCAAAATCCACAACTTAAAAGATATCAATGGAGTCTTGACCCAATGACAGCAGAAGGGAGAGGAAGAGAAAAGCAGCAGCATTCATGTGTCACAGCGCTCTCTGAATCACTGTTTTCTCTGTCTCCGCATGGAGCCGGAGCCACATATCGGGTTCCACGGACCCCACGCGGCCCCGCTCCATCTTCAGATCGTTAACCGCTCAGAGAGGCTCAGCACAGCTCACTTCAGTAGTACATGTCCAGGGTACGAGTGCGACAAACATTGAACAAAATAGGAACACTGTTCAAATGTATTAACACTACAGCAATGTGACAATACTGGCTACTCAAGGATGTATAATGTGGGGGGTACATTTTAAAACTTTGGTAGAAAGAAGTTAATTGCTGGAGATGTAAATATCTAGGCCTTTCAATTTCATTAACCCAAATAATTTGAAGAAAAATTAAAAGTAAATCTTGACACTTTAACAGTAAATATCATTTGCCTATCATGTCTCTATGAAGAATTTACATCCTTGATAATCGTCGTTAGGAAATTTGCATTGTTGTAGCACACTTGTCATCAAGACGCTGCTCCCCAATGTATGCCAACTTAAAATTTTCTCCGCTTATTTTATAAATCGGTTTCAAACTTAATGCTCTTCACTGAGACGGGGTGTTGCTTTAATAGCGATTAAAGAAAATCACCATCCCGGGTTATTAAAGCTAAGCAAACAGGCAAAAACACCTCCGTGGTACGGAGATCGAGAGCCCCCTAGAGGCCACAATCAGTTACTACACGTTCCCTATGTGTGAGCGCACCATCTGCCGGGCGCATAGAAACGCAGTACTATAGGAATTAGTCGCAATAAAGGGGAAAGCGTACAAGTTCGCAATTACACATCCTCGAAAGAACAACTTTCAAAAGACCAAATAAAATTCGCTGGGATTTTTTAAACGTGTTAGTTCGAAATAAGACTCATAACTAGATTCAACATGTGACGTCACATAGGGGAATAACTTACTAAAACTGATATACAGCGTATGAATTCCATGACCGTTGCTAAGACCCCATTATAATTAAAAGAGCACTTCTCTCCTACTTACTGTGCTTGCTGGTATTTATTACCAGCAAAAAACAAGTAATTCACAAGCAGCCTTAGTGTAACGTATTAATCGCGTCAGCACCCGATTCCAATTGTGCGCCGCAGCTGTTGATTGGAAGTGTGTGCGCACGAGCAGGCAACACTCGCCCTAATGTTCGCTTCCGGGGAAAACCGGAAGCAGGATACGGGCGCTCGCGCTCTGAAACTAGTCGCTTGTTATTAGTCGAATGTCGCGTAGGTTGTCTTTCATCGCGAGCCCGAGCGGACACCGCCGAGTGTGACCGCTAGAATGTCCATGTCGACATTTCATAAGGTGACGCTAGTGTCCTGCGCGTTCCTGTGCGTCTCCGTACTCCTGCCCAGGCTGCTGCCGTCCAGGGAAAGGAGGGAGGCCGCGCGGGCCGACGCCGCCGGTGAGCAGCCGCAGTAGGAACCGGAGAATCGTCGGGGCTGAGGCAGCGAGTGAGGAGCTGGAGTAGAACTCGGGGATGCGGTCGGATGGGTCACACTCAGGAGCCGTTTACTCCCTTCCCAGACACGCAGTGTAGTCATACTCATGCTAGTATAGATTAGGTAAAGATTGTCGGTTCAAAAAACCATTGCGTTAATACGTCATTACGTAGGGATTACGTACGTATACGATACTTATTACAGACAGAGTACAAGGGAAAACTCTGTACACAACCAAATCGTAGTTTATTTAATAAACTTTGATGTTTTAACACTGTCGCTTGTGTCCGATGAATATAAAGGTTATACAAGAATGAAGGCCGGGGTTTGGAGAGATAGTTGGCTCAGATAAGAAGTAAGCTCAAAAGTTGTGCTGTACTGCCGTCGTTTGAATGTCGCTGGCTGGACACGTTTGACGTCATTTCGCAGGGGGGTCTCGTGCCTGTTGTGTGACGTCACGGAAGCGATGATGGGTAGCGAACGGAATATGAAAAGGAGTCTGTGGACTGTGACCCCCCCAACCCGGCACTGTCACTGTGGCTGAATGCATGTTTGCCTCTCATGATGGTGATGATGAGGTGCATATTCATTTAGCGGACGCCTTTTTTTTCCAAAGCGACGCACAGAGAACAATATAGAAAGTGCATTACATCAACAGAAAGAGAGATTTGAATGCAGACACGTGGTTCCAAAGCACAGTTAATAATTCACATTCCACCATATAAACCAATGAATGTATTTCACACGAGTACTTAGCTCCACAAAGGTTTGTTCATTATTCAGTCATTGTTGCAGAGTTATTGAACACAATTTGACTTTTCTTTCAGATTTCACATATATTTAAAAAATACCTTTTAAAACCCTACATGAAAGTTTTCTTGAGTTTTTGAGTAGTAAACTACTCTTACACATTTTACAAGCGGTAACAATACATAAGCTTAGCATAAGTACTGATGTTTGGTCATGTTACAAATTTTTTTTTTTAACTGAACAGTGTTATAAGGGAAAGTCTGAGGTGTCAAAGTCCAGGCAAGTAAATATCAGATTGATACTGTATATATGGGTTTAAATGAAGCCTTTGTATTTTCCTTGTTTTGCCTGGTGTGAAAAGTGTTGTCTCACCCTCCTGAGAGTGTAGAGGTGCAGGGACATGGATTTTGGTTACACGCCTTTCTAAAATGCAGAGTAATTCTGTTATCTGTGTTGTTGACCCTTGTTCTTTTTGCGCTGACAGTTGGACCTGGGCATTTTCCTCCCATGATGAAACGGCGGCACATGTCAGAGGGCCAAGCAAAGTTGGGGGCGGGGCAGCAGTATGCCAGAGCCCACAACGCAGAAGCAGTGACCAGGACCAAGGGAGGCAGCATGAGGTCCAGCCTTATGGGGCAGATCCTTCCTATCTATGGTGTCGGGATATTCCTTTACATCCTCTATGTTCTCTTGAAGGTGAGCCTCCTTCTAAACCTGGAACACTCAGGTGCTGAGCCCCATGTTGTTATAAAAGAGGTAACGGCATGATGTAACTTTCTGCTCTCTTAGTGCAGCCCATGTGGTTCCACTATCACAGTTCCTGCAGGGAAAAAAAAAGAACAGATCATTTTCACCATAACAGATGTATTAAATGTCAGTGTGAAATAAAATAAAATTTCACATGTTACAAAAGTCTGATTTCTGGTAATAGGTTTTTCATTTTTGCTGTTGTGTTTTACAGAATTGAAAATACCAGTAACGGTTATTTTGAAATTAGGGCCGTATCTGGAATTCTTCGGTTAAAACACAGCCACATATTGAAACTACAAAAATTGTAGAAGAGTTGCTTGAATGGGAAGCCTCTGCTGAACAACTTGTTGATAACTAGGACAAAGCAATGTGGATGTTTAGTTTAGTCGAGCTCAACTGTTCTGCTGCTGTTTTTCCTCATTAGATATTTGTTTTAATTATAATTGCCGTTTTATAACATTGTCATTCAGCTCCTCACAGGTGTTGTTTTTTTGTAGACTTAAAAAAACATGAATTGCTTCTTATTCACAGATCACTTCAAAGGGAAATAACACCAAGCCAGATAACCAGTTTCCTGTGCTGAAGTCCGGAAACATCAAGAGAAAAATAAGTAAGTGCCATAATGTGAGCACCCTGCTGGAGCTTTGGCTGAAGATATTATAAATGGTATACGTTGGCACACAATCTTGGGTTAACTTTATTAAAAAAGTTTCCATAAATTATAATAAAAGACAAATAGGCTTTTTGGTGAAGTGTTACACTGCCTGGCGGTGAGCCCGTTCTAGCCTGATGCTTTTGTGGCTTTTGGTTAATTGTAATCCAGCTCCTTACATGTAGTTGTTGAGTTCCATGACTGTCAAACATTCACAAAAGGGCCTTGCACAATGCAAATGGCTCCTCCAGATAAGGTAGATGGAGATCCCATGCAGTTCTCAGGCAGCTTTCTCAACGCTTTTGTTAGACCTGGATTAGCAAACTAAGTGATGTCGTATCGGCCCAGCGGTGCTAGTACCAATTAACTGCATGTCTTTTGGTTCGGCACTAAGAGGTTTAGTTCCATTCATCCAATGCATGCCAAGGGTGGGGAGAGCACGTCAGATGGCAGTAAATCAGGATAAATCTTACTGGTTATTAAAATCACAATAACTTGTCATGCAAAAAATCTGTCTGACATAGCAATAATTACTTTAGATGTATTTTAATCTCCAGTATGTGGTCTGTGTCCTTTATCATGTGTTCTGTGTTTTAACCCCCCAGAAAGGATCGAGTGTAAGTTCAAACATGCAAGAGCATTAGTTACTCAAGGGATATAACCTTGTGTTTAATTGATCACATGACTAAGATTTGATGCCCAAGTGTAGCCTGTACCACATAAATTAGTCTTAAGCTTGATCTTAAAGCATGTGATTAACTATGGAATGTAGACGGGTGATACGGGTAGATTAAAATCTCCAGTGTAATGTGAGAAATGGGAGCTACTCTCTAGACCCGTTAATCTGCAGGTATAGAGTTGTATGGATTAACTCCCCCTTAAATGACTGTTGAGTTCAGTACCTGCCAGTAAGTGTATAACACTGCTAGGAAGAGTCCCAAGAGTTTTACTAGATCCAAGTTTCCTGCATTAAACTCAAGTTCTGCATGATTTTCTTCCTCCCCCTTCCCTTCAGCTGATTATGAGCTGGAACAGCTTCAGGGGAAACTGAAGGAAACAGAGGAAGTAATGGAGCACATCATGTCCAAAGCAGGCCACCATTCCAGACGGTAAATGGGCTACCCACATCCGTAGCGATAGCAAGCAGCAGACAAATTAAGGTGCACTTTCCTACGACAGGCCAGACTTATAGATCATTCTTCTCGCTCAGCAAATTTATTCTCTTTATTTTTCATGTCTCTTAAAGCAGTTATATTGTCACTGTTAATGTTTTGTCTGTTTTTGCGTAAATGTTTACCATTAAATTTTCATTAGACATTGGCATAGCAGAAGCTCCACAGAAGTGGTAAATATCATTAAAAAGGATTTATAATAAAGTTTAACTTTTTGTCTAATGTTCACACAGATACTGAGACAGGTGCCTCACAGGTGAATATACTTCAGAGTGATGCCTCATTAACAGCTATAAATAACATTAGCAGCAGAAGATACGCTTATGCTTCCAATAAATCCTGCTAACATGACTCACTTGGGGTTTTCTATTCTCTAGTTTCAGTACCCGGCTTGATCTTTGCTGCTCTTCCATCTTATTCACTTTGTTTTAAAATGGTACCTCCTTCTTCTAACAAATTTCTTTATTATATTGACTTCTGTGAAGCTTTAAAATTCCTTTAATTGATTGCCTGTACCAGGAGTCTCGTTCTCAGTTCATGTTGAGCCTTGTGTATGCATGATTTGTGGTCGTGTTACTGGTCTTTGTTTCTCAAACAGGAAAATCGGTTTGATACTTGAAGGTCTAGCTGACATGTCTTCTCAGCTCTTCTGAAGCAATTCCTAGAGTTGTAGGACATTTAAGGGTTGCTTGCCTTTCATGCCTCTCTGCAGTTCTTTCCATAAGAGTCCTAAGGAATCACACACATACTCAAACTTTTGACTGGACTGTAATTAAATAAACGTTTAATTATGCATTAGTGATTTTTAGCCAAAAGGTATGTATAGCCATTACCAACATGACCAATTAAATATGATGGACTGGCCCTACCTTTCGGTCTACCTGGGATTGGCTTTGGATCGGTGAACTTAAAGAAGTTATTGATCGTTACTAAAAGAGATTGCTTTGTCAGGTGGTTGAGTTGAAATGAGAACCTGCGTACACATGGCAAAAGTGAACTAAGTCTGAGACCCTCAGCTTAGCTGCGATAGCTAGCCAAAGCTCCTTTCATTTCTTTCTGCATCTACCCCAGCGAGCGCAGGGCAAGACGCACTGCCCGGGAGCAAGAGCAGAAACTGCTGCGGCAGCTGAAGGAGATCGCCCGTGTCATGCGGGAGGGCCAGCTGGTGGATGGGATTTCACCTGAAATCGAGGCTGAGCACACGCACTATGCCGAGGACTGGGAAGGTACACTAACGTGTCTGTTCCCCTCCCCACAGCTGCTTACAATGAAATTTCGGTGGAAGGAAGAAAATCTGCACCATTACTGTTTACTTATTTCTTGTTGTCCTGCTTGATGCCTAGACATTGAGCAAATCCACTGAAAATATCAGTTGTGTCCCAGATATTTTTCATTTATTCATTCGGCACATTTAAAAATAAAAATACAAAAATGCTGCAAGCACTTGTGTCTGTGTGAAATGTAGATTGCAAATGAGTATAAGACATTCAAGATGGCATACTGCGTCAAAGGAGAGAATAAAGGGCCAGTTCAGGGAGCTAATTTTGCACTGGAGTTTTTTTCCTTCATCTCTGCAGCTGTTGTGTGACCACATCTTGTCCCTCCACCCACTTTGCAGGCTATCCCGAGGAGACCTACCCACAGTACAGCGAGCCCTCCAGCAGGTGGAACTGTGGGACCATCATCGTGGAGGAGACCGACAATCAGCAGCCTACTGCAGAGGAGCAGGCCGAGAGGATGCAGACAGAGTCGCAGGGTGATGAGGAGGAAGAAAAGGCGGGACCAGACCAGCCACCAGATGAGGAACTAGAGGAAGAGGGGGAGGAGCCACAGGAACAGCCCTGTACGCCGGAGGCTTTGTGCACAGACACGGCTACAGAGGAAGAGGAGGAGAATCCTGCAGAGAAGGAGGCAAAGCTATGCAGAGGAATAAAGCAGATTACCTTCAGCAACAAGCATGAGGTGTTCTGCTATCTGGAGGAGAGCTCTGATGACAGTGACGACACCCAGGAGGCAGGCTCGGTGAAGGGTGAGGATGAAGAAGATGATCCTGTGGCAGTGGCAGAGAGCCTGAGGTTCAGCAGTGAAGCCTGCAGCAACCATGAGAGACAGCAGGACCCAGAGGAAGAGGAGGACACGGAGGAACAGACGGAGCCAGAGCAGACGGACCTGGAGGACTCGGATGAGCTCCTCAACACAGGCGATTCCGAGGATGAGTGCAGTGCTGAACTGGCGATTGCTGAGGAACTGGGATTCGGGTCTCTTCGGAAGCGTAACAGGAGAGAGCCATAGTAGCAGACTGCAGTACAACTTACTTTTCTGAGTAATTGTGATTCCTCCCAACCTGACCTTTGCAAAAATCCGACTGGGTACCCACAGGTTTCACCTTTCTTAGAATCCCTCTGTGCAGTCAGAATGCAGAGAATTCATTTCTGAGTTTAGACTTGGCTTCTTAAAGACCATTAGTTCTCCCAGTTTTTACTGCATCTCCATTCATATGTCCCTGGTCTTTTTGAGACCCAACTGCTGAGAGTGACCTGTGGACATGGCTGGGTCCTATAAAAGGAACAGGAATAGGGCAGCAAAATGCAGGACAGTGTATAAGATAGGCTAGGACCTGGTTTAAACCTTAATATTAAAACCTTAACTTTTAAATTAATGTTTTTTATTTTTTGAAATTAGAACATTTTCCTCAGTTTTGATTTAAAAAAAAAAAAAACCTAGTTTTCACTGTATGTATTTAAATATTGAATGTTATAACAGTGGACTAATTAGTGGTCTGTTAATTTAATTCTATTAGTTGTGTGACTTGTGCTTACATAGTAAGTGTATTAATAGTTTTTGTTTAAAATTGTTCTCATAAAACCATACCCAGAGAACTGCTGGCATTTCATTAGAATAAAAGTTTATTTTTATAATTATGGTTCTGTGTGTAAACAAACACTGTATATAGAACATACATTTGATAAAATTACACTAACACCACAATAACATATGGTCTGGAAGGTTTTTTTTTTTTTTTTTTTTTTTTCTCCCCCTCCCCTCTTAATTTTGGACACGAAAAACCGATATGAAAAGCACAGTCGAAGGTTCGTTGAAGTTCATCGTAACTCAGAAAATTATCTGAATACTCAAACAACACATTTTAGTGCAAGAGTTGAATTGATTTCACTGGACTTTTAACTAAGAGATTTTTTTTATGGATTGTTCTTTGCTTTTTAAAAGAGCTACTTCCTTTAATTTCCTTTTCTGCTCTCGTTTAACAGTGAGGTGGCCTGGCAGAAACTCCTCAATGTCTTAGAATAAAAATACGAAAGGAATTCAGTAGAAAAAGTAGCTAATGCAGCAATTTGAAGCGTCATACTTGCTTTCATTTAAGTGCTAGATTCAAAGACATAGCGTACAAAACAAAATGGCAAACGGCAGGGGGGGGCGCGGCTGAAAAGGGGCTGCAGCTTCACGTTCCAACGATACGAGAAGAGGTGAAAGGCGTAACCCGTTCTCCTGGAGAAATTGCAAGGTCAATGCCATAACCAGTAGAGCACATCGGACAAGGGTGTACAAAACCTTATTTACATACCTATGACTGTTTAATGAAAATATTTACAGAGACGAAGAACTTGTTAGATGTGGAAGCTGTATTCTGTGTTACAAGAAATTGACTGAAATTGGCAGGTGAAGTGTTGAAGGAAACTGATGTAACGTTGTGTTTACAGTAAACAGTAGTTCATGGTTGATGCCTGGACCACCGCAGTTGTGAGGTCGCCAATGATCGCAGTCCACCGAGTAGACCGCATGACAGTGAGGCAGAAGGGCATCAGCACTGGATGCAAATATCTTCAGAAATAAACACAAAAAGCATAACACGAAGGCAGGAATTTGGGAGGGAACAAACTGAAGATCAGCGAAGTTAGAAAACTCTTCCGCATCCCGAATTAAAGCATCGCAACTGATCTTTGACTCCAAAGGCACAGTATTTACAGCTAACTACCTTGACCCAAGCACTCTGTTGCTGAGCATTTGGACAGTTTAGGCAAACTGCTTTTGCACAGTGTGTGTTTTCATCTGACAAAAGTGCAGGGACAATGAATCAATCATCCTGAATCAAATCCTGCTCCCACTGCAACTTCAAAACAGGTGTTATGCCTCACATTTTTGGTGAAGTGTCTTAGTAGCCATGCAAAAATGTCAAGTGCTTCAGGCTATAAAACAAATACATCTTGGAACAATGCACTACATGAATACGTAAATGTAATTGGACAAATATCTATGTAACAAACGCATAATTCCGTGTCAAGTGAAATTCCAACTGCGATCTCAGATTCTCAAAGGTCATAGGTGGTCTGGCTAAATACAGCAAATATATCAAAGGGATGAAATAGTATGATATGGTAGCATGAAAGTCCTAGGTGGTGTTCTTTAGTCAGGGGATCAAATCTCATGTAAGTGCAGTTTTACTACAAGTAGTGTTACACATTGTATTTTCTATGAGATGTACGTCACTTTGGAGAAAAGCGTCTGCTAAGTGAATAAATGTACCCAGCTAAGTTGAGAGCAAGCACGATTTTTACAGTATGAAATTTATTTGCCATGAATGAGCATCAAAGTCCTCGTGATTAGTGTTGTCTAGTAATGTACCCTCCAAGAAAGTAAAAGCCATTTAAGTGTAAATCAATACCAACATTCACCACACTTAGAAATACTAGTAATCATAGCCATTCGCTGTCATAATTTCACTTGACACACTGTCAATATGGAGAAGCTGTCGATGCAGCCGGGAGCTGCTCCTTGTGCTTATCTGGGTTGCGCAATGAGATGTTCTTACCAGCGTCCCAAAGGTCAGTTCAGGAAATAGGAGCCGAGCAGGATAAAGAGAGCTCAGCTACACGCTGTACCTCAATTCGAACCCCAAATCAGCTGCGCACGTCCAGGAGAAATTCCCACAGCTTTAGAAGCAGGCAGTGGTTTTCAGAGGCTCGGACCCCTTGGAGAGTGGGGTGTGGGTATGGTTGTTGTGTGGAGTCGGCCGTCGCCGGGTCCATGGAAAACACGGTCGCTGCCTTCTACTCACAGGCCAGCTTGCTGTCGAAGCTCGAGAGGGCTATGGCGAAGGCTTGCAAGGCGCACATGGGGTAGTTGTAGTCCATGGTGAAGACGTCCTCCGCTACACGGCCAAACTGCATCACGATGTAGTCCGCTGGGGAGCAAAAATCAGTCAGTATGTGAGAAGGACCAAAAATGACAGATTTGGAATATTGACCAACACAAAGCATCAAATAGAACACCAGTCCACAAGACTGGTCATTCAGTGATTGACACCTTGAGTGTTAATTTATCTCTATTCTTACGGTCATTGTCATGGATAATCTGGAAGTTCTTGACGGAGGCTTGGGTGACCCTGCCATGGAAGTTGAGCACATAGGACTGCGTGTCATCGTTCCACACGGGCGTCTTGTTGTGCAGTTCAATCACGCTTTCTGTGTTCTTGCTCTGCCATCGTGCCAGCAGGGACTCGTGATCCTGAGTACGAGGAGAAGGACATGCTCACACCATACATGAGCTAGCCAGTGTTACTTGACCTGATGGCCTGACCAGAGAAAGAGGAAGATGGACAGATCTGTCTCAGTGACTCACATTTCGGGGTCTGATGGATACCCTCTCATGGTCCATGTTCATTCCAGGAATAATGACACTCATTTTTCGGGGTCCTTTAAATCCTAAAACATTGGTTTCCTGAAACAAAGTATGATGCGAGATGTTTTTTTTACCTGACTTATGCTTTTCTATTTCAAGAAATGTACAGTGTTTGACCCATTTACAGAAGATGGGAAATTTATCATAGCAATTCTGGGTAAGTACCCTGATCAAGGGTACTACAGTAGGGAGCATGGCTTGAACCAACAACCTTCAGGATACAAGTCTATGCACTTAACTGCTACACTACCTTATGTTTAATGGTATTAACAGTTGACCAAAATGAAAAGATACAGATCAAAAATATTTGTCATTTTTAAGGATGACAACCTCTCGGTTAATCCATCCAATTTCAATAACTACCTGTCCTGAGCAGGGTCATGGTGAACTGGAGCCTAGCCCAGAATCATTGGGTGCAAGGCTGATGAAGGGTACACTCTAGAAGGAACACCAGTCCATTGCAAGGTAGCCACACAAACAAACTCATATATTAAGGGCAATCTGGAGTCATGTCTTCGGACTGTGGGAGGAAGCCCACACACACCGAGTGGGGACTAAACCCGCAATCTCTTGACCACCCTAGCACTCCGCAGTAACAGCGGAGCAATAATGACGTTGCTATTCTGTGTGTGGCCAGTAGGAGTCTCAACTGTTCTTTACTGTATCTCACTGAGACGCTTGACTATATTTATGTGTTTTCTCCCTCTGTTTTCCTGTACCTTTTCGGAATACATCGCCAAGGTCCTCCGCTGGGTGTAAAGTAATCCACTGTCCTAAAGGCTAAAAGTGCCTTCCAGCTGACTGCACACCCCGCCACCAAAAGGGTACTTACATAGCAGATAGCTGCTAATTCCTGACGAAGGTTGCCAGCCTCCAAGCTGGATGTGGTTTTCATGGGATTCAGTCCGCTGTCATAGACTGTAAACTTTGTTCCCATCAGGTTTGACCTGTTGGCATAAACGGACCCAGGACTGTAATTCGATAGTCTCACTGGGATGAGCAGCCACGTGGCCCAACGGTCATCAATGACCGTTAATCAGCCCGCAAAATCCCCTCCCACCACTCAGCAGTAATGACCAGTAAAGTGACTAGACTGACTGAAGAAAAACAATACACTTGCAGCATACCCACATACAATTAAAGAACAGGGGAAAGACCCCCCCACTTAATTATACACCATCCATTATTGTGCACTAGTGCTATTAATAAATCTAAAAGTAGGCTACTGCATCAAAAGGAATGGAGTCATTCATGAGACCGCGGCCCCCTCGAGAGTGAGTGATCTCATTAAATGACGTTCACCTGCTCAAAATAATTTCCTCGGTAACTAAAACACGGCCGGATATTCTCGACGTGACCTCCGTGCCGCCAGGCAGAGAGCGTGTATTCCATCATCCTCAATTTATTTCCCCCTGGCTGTTCCATCAGTTTTTACAAGATAAAAATCTGAACTTACAGCTAACGTTGATTCCCCTTGTCAACAGTAATCTAAACAAAAGAAGGAACGCGCATCGGTTTCTGTAACAGAAATGAGGAAAATATAGATTCGGAAGACTGCCCTGGTATAGAGGAGTACATCTCAGACCCACCTCAGCTTCCCAATGAAGCTCTCGCCACCTCGAGAAAGGTCCGTTGGGTCAATAGAGATGAGGTAATTTGAGGTTTTGCTCTTCTTCCTCTTTCTACCAGCCAAAAGGAACGCCTGTTGACAGATGGACTTGATAAACAAGGCAAAAGAGCCAAAGGACAGTGATCATAATTGTCTAAAATGACATCAGTGCCATTTTAACCCCATCCTGTGAGCTCAGAAACGTGTCTCTCCACTACTGTTTCAGACCTCTGAGCTACACCTTACACCATGAACTTGGAAAGCATTAAATAAAATGAGGATACTGACCTTCTTGCCATCTTCTCGTTCCAGGTGGAGGTAGTATGTGGGGTACATGCCCCGATCCATGCCCTTCTTGTCTCGCGTGATCCTGCACTTCACCGTTACTCCCTGGGGCGCCGGCCTCATTGTGAACTCCTCAAGGTCGTCCACGTCGATGGCGGGCTCGTTGGCTGGTGGACTTGGTGCAGAGGCAGCCTCCTGGAGGAAATGATCCATCATTTGGGGGAGATGTAGAGAAAGAGGCATGAAACAGCAGGAACAGGTCATCATTTTCATTCACTGGCAGTAACCACTTGTCCGGTGCAGGATTGCAGTGGCAATCTAAACAAGCCACAAGTATGTTGATGTTCCACAAGACTGTATGTTGCATAATGAATAGAATCGTTCAGATGTTCGTGAGAGATACGTTCTGTATGGGACATTAGTCCATCAGAGGGCAATCACATACATATTCACTCACACATGCATGCACTAAGGGCAGTTCACGTATGGACTGCCCTTTGGACTGTGTGAGGAAACCAGAGCACCAGGATAAAGCCCACACAAACACAGGGAGAACATGCAGAACTCCACACACACTGAACCAGAGTCAAACCAGAGAAGAGTCTGAGAGATGAGAAACCAGATGATCAGAGTTCATGAGTCATAAACATAAGCCTGAAAGAGCTGATTGTGGTCAGCGGAGGCCAAGTGTCTGTGAGCTGATGATGTCATCAGGTAAGGCTATCGGTAGCCCCCTCGTACCCCAGTGTCACAGTGACAGGTTTAATCTGCAGACATGCTGCTCCAGTCAACACTAGAACCGTATGTGGAAACACGACGGGCAGCGACATGGAACCACCAACCCCAACCAGGCGAATGTGAATCGATACTCACTGCGAGCGCAGCACCACTCTGATCTCCCATCATGCTCCAGTGTTTCCCAAACACAAACAAGAGCTGTCTGCAGTCTGGACAGGGCGGTCGGTGAAGTGCTGTGTGTCGATGTTGAAGCCCTCACTGTCACAAGTGTGTTGATGTTCCACAAGACTGTATGTTGCATAATGAATAGAATCGTTCAGAGGTTCGAGCACACGTACTGCTCACGTGCTGGAACGCTACCTTTGGCCAGTTGAACATGAGCGCCCCCTATGAAACGTGAGTGACATTTGAATTCATTTTACGCCTTGGCGCGGCGGCTGGGAGCTTGAACGCCGAGGAGTGTTTCCGTGTCTGCTGGAAGTGTCAAAGTGTCTAGACCAGAACTGATCCTCTCCTCGAACACGGTGCCCCACAAGGATGATCATCAAGGGAGGTTTTGTATCGCAAGAGACGTGCTGGGAAATTCAACACGCCCGTGTTTTGGGGCCTATGAGGACAGGTGGGTTTTTGCTGTCGTAAGGAGGCTGACGGTAGAATGAGGGAACCGGGTTTGTCTCAGAGCTCCACCGAGCAAACGTTACAGGAGAAAGAGGGCACTGATGTAAAATGACGGCCCTAATACAGCTCTCCGTTACGTTTACATTCACTCATTTAGTTAATGATTTTCCCCAAAGCGACTTACAACATAAAGTTTACAACGTGGCTCTAACCACTATGCCACCTACTGCCCTCCAGTTCTAAATCAGTATTTCTCAGCTTAATCTGTTATGGACACAGCCTAGGGAAGGTGTGAGATAACTTGACAGACTGTTTTCTGACACTAAAAGGGACATCTGTTGTGTCAGCTGGCAACGAAAAGCTGCTGATCCGCAGAAACCCCTGAGACGAACGAAGGGCAGAAAAGTGTCAGCAATGCCCGCGTATGACCTGTGGCTGGAGGTTCATCATGACACTGGCCCATACCTTGCTGGATTTCTTGCTGGTGGCCGAGCCAGGTCTCGTGTTGCTGTTAAGCTGGCAGGAGCTGGAACTGTCTTCTTCTTCTTCATCCTCCTCTTCATCAAAGTTCATACTGCTGGAAATGCCTTTGCGGACAAACAGAGAGCGGACTGCAGCATCTGTTCAGCTGAATTAA
Source organism: Scleropages formosus (assembly GCF_900964775.1). Taxonomy (NCBI): domain Eukaryota; kingdom Metazoa; phylum Chordata; class Actinopteri; order Osteoglossiformes; family Osteoglossidae; genus Scleropages; species Scleropages formosus. Next base: position 8,890,161 of record NC_041807.1, read on the forward strand.
ATTCAGTTCAGTTTTATAGAAGCTTCCTGACAAAGTGATGCAGAGAGCTGAACAATCAAGCAAAAAAAAGACCAGAATATACACAGAAATAAAAGCAGAGATAGTGGTAGGAGCAGTAACTAAGAAAGCCAACTAGCAGTTTATGAGAGATAAAGAAAAAACTCCCAGCAGGAAGAAAGGGAGAAAAATAAATGTCTGGGGGTCCGTATACCAGTGGCTGCCCACCCCTCCTGGGCATTCTAGTCTAGCACATGGGACTGTGTAGGGAGAGTCTATAACTAAAAAAAACTGTTTCCAGGCTACATAGAACTAGTGTCTGTGACAACAAAAGTCATGGTCCTGTCTCAGTCAAAAATGGTTATCGGATCCAAGCATAAAGTGACCAGTCTCAAGGATGTCAGTGATCAAATCTAACTGCAACAGTGTGGAATAATAGAGAAGTACAGACTGGACTTGAGTGGTTGGAAGCAAGACTTGAATGTGTTTTTACTGCCCTTAAGTGAGGCTTCCCATTATGCACTTTGGTACTCTTTGTAGGACCACAGGATCCCCAGCTCTGAGCTGCAGACTGGAGCAGCTGCTGTATGCATGGAGGGCCATGGAAGGGATCATAGTTCAAACCCCAGCTGATGGACTGACTGGGCCTGTAGGTGTGTTGCGCGTTCGCCCCATTGCATGCTGGGTAGTGGGGAAAACCTCACTCTTGCCTCTAGGACTGCTGCCTCCTAGCAGGGGAAGCTACCAGGCTGTGAGAACACAGAGACCCTGCAGCTGTCCCCTGGTGTTATTTCAGCATGCTGTTAGTGTAGGTTATTGCAGAGAAGGAGGTTAAATCACAGGGGGAAGAAAGACGACAGCGCTGAGAGCAGCTCTCCTGCACGCAGGTGGTACAAATACCTCTGCGGAGATTGGCTGAGTCGGTCACAGCCCAAAGATGTTATTACGCTGGACACATTATACCAGGTTTCCGAAAGGGAAAGTTAAAAGTGCCTTTTAGGGAAAACATTTTCGAGGAGCTCTGTATCCACGTACACAAGCAAACACACAGAGGTGGGCATGTGACTGGGGTTACCTTTCTTCAGCATGGTTACTCTGAGGTCCTGCTTGGTCGTCTGTGGACCACTGCCCAGAGTGTCACTGTCCCCCTCCTCTGCCGCTGACTGACCCACAGTGAGGATCTGGATTTGACCACTCGGGTCCTGCGCCTCATCTGGGAGGCCAGCCGGGCCGTCAATCCCTGTCGGACCACAACACCATCGGAGGCGAGGCAGGGCTGCGTCTGTGTCTGCGCACTGCAGAGCTTATACACACTCGAGCGGGTGCACTGTGTTACACTGCATGCATGCAAACCTTGGGATGGTCACTTGTGAAGCTGCATGTGTACGAACATGCGCCAAGGTGTGGACAAAAACAGGCTCACACATAACACATGCACTGGCAAACTGGCTTGCTCTGTTTTGGCAACTAATGTTAACTAAGTAATTTGGACAGTTTTAATGAGATCTGAATATGTTTCAGCATAAATAGGTGTCAGTTTTGTGGCTCGGGAATGCATCAGCTTTTTACTACTGAAACCCAAGATTATGTCTTTGAGTTACGAGAATTCACTTTACCAATGCTTTTCCAGGAGCAAACTGCCTTTATAAGATGAGGGAAGACTGTACCGCACTAACTGTACCAAACTCAGTCTGTCTGCTGGTCTATTTTTAATACACCTACAAATTTTGCCACCGGGTCCAAGTTTCCATCATCACAAACTCTCCGTTCACATCGTGCTGTGTGGCCTGCGTTCCCGATAAAGGAGAAGAAATCCGACGACCTGTCGACCCCTGTGCTTTTAGCCTGAACCAGCACTCCGCCTTGGCTGCCACATTACGCTCTCCGTTTTCCTCTCCGGCTTTCACACATACCAGCCCCTGTGTTCTCACTCAATTAGCCCCCAACACGGGGCAGAAAGTAGCATCCCTAATTGCTCCTGCTGGCCACCGGCACCCGTGTCTCAAAATACATTAAGTGCTTCTTCACAAAGACAGGGTGCTGCCAAGCAATCAAAGCCTCAAAGACACTGACATTTTACTTCCTTTTCTTCAAATTTCAACATGCGAGGTGAAATTTGGCAGATGGGGTGAGATCAAGGTTATTACACTGTGTGTCCTGAGAGGCCGCCCTGCCCACTGGGTGGATATGACACTCCAGTCAACAAAAAAAACGGCATGGAATCCTACGTAAAAGCACTTATCCACACAGTAATTAAAGCACCATCATTTTAACCGCTGCTGTCACAGCATTTCCAAACTGAAAAGCCGAGTGGACACAGAGTCAAGGTGAAATAGCAACACAAACGGAATCAAGTTGTAACAGAATGGATGAAAGAGAGCATGTAGATGTTTGATTGCCCCAATTCCAAAATTAATCACATAGGAATGGAGGACGAGGCACCCGAGAATTATAAACAGACAACAGAGGATCAGATATAACCTTCAAAATGCCTGTGAGTCACATCAAGGTTTACTAACTTCCACGTAATTTCAATAACTGATTGTCCAGAGCAGGGTCACAGTAAACCAGAGCCTGTCCTAAAACCATTAGGTGGAAGGCTGTGAGGAGGTAAACCAGTCCGTAGCAGGGTAGCCCAATTTAGTGTCACCAAGTCCCTTGGCTTGCACATCTTTGGACTGTGGGAGGAGACCAGAGCACCCAGAAGAAACCCATACAGACGTGGTGAGACAATATAAATTTCACACCGGCTGAGCAGGGATCGAACCTACGATCTCCCATACCACCCAAGTGTTGTGAGGTCGCAGTACGACTTATTGCGCCCCGTCCCACCCTAAACTAACTTCCTTTATTTTTTCTTATAATTTGTGTACCGAAAACTTTTCTCCAAAACAATATATAATGTTTAGATAATACTTACAATGATTTACCCATTTACACATCTGAGTAATTTTTACTGTATCATCTCAGGGTAAGTACCTTGTTCAAGGATACTACAGCAGGAGGTGGGATTCATACCCGGAACTTCAATTCAAGGCAGTGACTCTAAGTACTGCACCACCTACAGCCCCCTTATAGAAGGATACACTATAAACTAATTCCATGACTTTATGGAAATTCGTATTTCTATTCATTCAGATCGACAATGTAGCTGAAGAATATCTCAGCAGTGTCTGACAGCCATGAGCGCACGCAGATGTCTTTTCACCAACACTTTCATATGGATCCTCTGGGAACAAAGACTGAGCGACTGCCGGGTTTCTCCTCCAGAGATTACCAGCTATGTGAGGCGCTTCCAGGCATGCGGTCGCTTTGTTTCAACCAACTGGAGACTCGCATGAGAGGAGTAGAAGTAAAAGAAAGTTAAAAAAAAAAAAAAAAAAAGATGAAACGATGGTAATAAAAATGTACCAACAAGGGAATACGGTTCACAGTTTGACGGTTTCAGTCGCCACCTTCCGAGGACAATCCGTCTGGCTATAATGATGACGGAGATCTTTGATGACCTGCTGCATTCACGCACTTCCCTCAATTACAGCAGAAAGCCAGACCGGGATTGAGCAGGACGCCCCTCAAACTCCTCTTTGTACCAGAAAATAACGTGAGTGTTGTATTCCTTATGTTGCATATTAGCGCTAACTACGGCTTTCAGCTGCCACAACGCAGTCTTCCCAAGCCAATGCAGATATGCCTAAAAAAAGCACTTTCACAGTAGCAAATTTCTTCATTTAGCAGACAATTTTCTCCAAAGCAACTTCCATCAAACTCTACACACGTTACCAGCCCACACCCCTTATTCATCAAGGTAACTTACACTGCCAGAAACACTACTTACAAAGAGTCACTCATGCATACATCAGTGGAACACACTCTCTCTCTGTCACTCACACACAATGGGGGAACCTGACCAGCATGTCTTTGGGAGAACATGCAAACTCAACACAGACTGAGGGAGGATCAAACTTACATCCTCTCGCACTATCCAGGTACTGTGAGACAACCGTGCTACTTGCTGTGCCACCATTCCAGCTGTGCATTTAGCTCGAGTATACACCCAATTAAACGTATCATTCTGTTTAAACTGCAATAGGATCATGTTTCCCAATGCATAGAACACAAGACACTGAAAACGTCATGACAGTGCTAAATATCACACACAACACATTTGCTGAAGCCGCTTGTCCAAGCGGGGTCGCGGCAAGCTGGAGCCTAACCCGGCCACACAGGGCGCAAGGCTGGAGGGGGAGGGGACACACCCAGGACGGGATGCCATTCCATCGCAAGGCCCCCAAGCGGGACTCGAACTCCAGACCCGCAAGAGAGCAGGACCTGGCCAAGCCCACTGCGCCTGCAGCTTGAGCCCTGCTTGGGGTGCCTTGCAGCAGACTGGAGTCCCGTCTGGGATGTGTCCCCCTTGGCCGTGTGCCCTGCGTTGTCTGGTAGACTCCGGCTTGCTGCAACGCCCCCCACTCGGGACAAGTGGTTATATACATTATTTGGTTGGATTGGTTGTTAATATTTAAAAAATAAAGTTTCATTTAGCTGAACAAGATCAGTTGGTGGGGATAGGGATCTCTAATATCATGTATTGTAGGATATCAGTTCTAAACCATTTTAGGATGGTTCGCAGTCTGTTTAATCCATGGTCATGCTTGGGTTCAAGATACCACATATAAAGCAATCTGCACTGTAGCTGTTGGTTGACGTCCTGCTACAACAGGTATCGTTAACCAAGGGCACGATGACCACTTTGTGGCCCGCAGATGGTCTTCAGGGGAACTGAAACACCCTGAGAAAAACATTGTCTAAATTAAAGGTTAAAATGCAGTCAAGACATTGCTATGGTTTGTCAGATGCTTCAAGGGGTCTAGGAACAGTTAAGGAGATCTAATGCACTAGATACTGAGGGACACTGCATTGACACCATGGGGAAACCTGCTGAACTGGCGTAAATCCTGCAGAGACGAACACACTCTGGTGCTGGACAACTGATGCATGCTGGGAAAATACGAGATTGCAGGAACATGCAAGTGAACCTTTGTTCTTTCCCTTTTTCTCCTTTTTAGCGCTGCCGGTCTGTGGGGTTGAGGAGGCGCCTTTGGCCTTTTTGACCGAGCGCGGCGCCTGTTGGTCCACTATGACTTTGGCCTCCTCCTGCTCAGCTTCTTGCACTGGGCGGTGTTATGAGGAGGCCATCAGAGAGAGTGGGAGCAAGCAACAGGAAGGCAGAGAGAGAGAGAAACAGGAAGAAACTGGTTAAAGGGTTACCGTAAGGAAAAAGGAAGCAGTTAAGAGGTAAGAAGAAAAGACAGTGTTAAATAACAAGAGACAGATATAGCAAGATTTAAAGCCCTTGCCTTTGTCTGACAGCAGAGCATGAATGCTACAGAAATTTTAAAAACTAATAAAATTTGAACACACCGCTGCACAAAAATGTTCCAAGCTGTATCATTAACAGATTTAATTTCCTTGTATAAAGTCGAGCGTGAAATTAGTCCATTGATAAGAAAATCCTCTTGTTCACCCGGGTGTCTCTCTTAAGCTGGGGCTGCGGACTGGAGGCTTCACTTTGGATTAGCAAGAGCGAAACAGCGCGCAAAGGTTACTGGACAGGGGTCTTCGGCATTTTGTCTTGCAGGGGTTAGCACAACCGCACGTAGAGCAAGTCCACAGAACGTTCTGGAACCAAGCACCTCACAATGGACAAGATGATATTTCAAAGAGCAAACCAAGGGCAAATAAGATTTGGTGATAAAGTGAAATATCAAACAATGGTTGAAATTGTTCTTTGTTAAAAAAAAACGGCACAAACGATTTGTACTGTTGTCTAATAAGTGTTTCTCACTGAGAGTTTTTGGAAGCTGTACCCCTTTGAGAGCACCCCCCTATGACAACCTGTGCTGCTCACCTGCCCAAATCTTAGACCAATGCATTGAACTGCAGCTCAAGACCTCACTCATTCCTGCCTCCTTTTCAGCATCCAGAAGGGTTGTGATGCTGATCTGCAAACCGCTCTGCCTGAAAGAGACTCCCAAAACATCTACAAAACAGCATCTTTGGTGGGAGGACACTGGGGCTGTTGTGTACTTGATGGCCCTTGGATGTCCACTCAGCCCTGAAGAAAAATGAAGGCTGTAAAAAATGGAGCAGCGTGTCTCAGTTTCTGCTTTTAATGAGCTTGTTTAGTCACTTCGGACAGGGGTGGACAGGCCTCTGGGCACAGTGATCCACGATGCGCAGAGCAGACGGAGATGCGGTGTGACATGGACACTGGGGCAACACTGGAGCTGCTGTGAGTGCAGCACCACAGTGACACTGGGGTGCCCTGATACGCTCTCTCTATCTCTCAATGTGACAGTCAGCTGGGTTCAGCCAAGTAGCCTTTATCGGCAAGCTTCTGATCGATGTCCGTCAGCTCTACGCAGTCACGGTTTGAATGCAGGTTACTAAGCCTTAAAAGTTAGACTTATTGCTTTAACTTAAAGGTTTGCTCATCTCCTACTGGCAGAAGGGTCAATGGATTTGGATGAAACAGACCAATAAATTTGGCCTAGCTCATACACCAGCCGCAGGAAACTTGTCGTCCATATTTACTTCCAAAACTTCTACCTCTCTTTGTTCTCGATGACAGGAGCCAGACGCATGTAAAAGAAGCTTTGATTACTGCTACAGGTGAGCTGCGGAAAACTAGCTGCCTCCAGGGGTTCAAATGGGTCCTGTCTGAAGATGCATCTCAGAAAGAGGAAAAGTGAGGCAGTGAGAGCGCCCTCTCTTAGCAATGGACTAAACAACACCCATATCCTGAAGCAACATATGCCGGCTAATCAAATTACGATCAATGTACATGGCACTCTGGGGAATCCGATCAGCAACCAAGACGCAAGCCCCAGTGGAGCTGCCACCTTTGGACGCATTTGATTAATCCAAGCAGGAGGACTTCAGGATCAGTTTTTTCACCCCGACTCAGATTCACTTCTTGCTGATGAATGCTGCAGGCTGTGTTACTGCGCTCCATATTGCTCCCATAAAGCAATCCTCCATGTTACAGCCCTGTTACGGCCCTGAACAAAAATCAATAGGACTACTTGATCAAACAGACCTGCCTATGGGAACTGAGAGCTGTTTGCCAAGGAATTCATACAGTATTTCCATTTTCATTCAGGAGTCTTTCAGAGGCACTCTGTTTGTGCAAGCGCTAATCGATGCCGCAGTATCAACTCTCAGACTGCAAGGGAGACCATGCGGCTTGCCCTTGAAACCGCCCCATTCACGTCCGCGCCAGTCCAAATGCAGTGAAAGAGCTGCACGTAAGCTGCACGTGAGCGGGAGTATGACTCTATCCTCTTACCGTGGTAAATGGTGCTGCTGTTGCTGCTCAGGTAAGACTCCACAAGAGGCGCCTGCTCCTCGGACTGCTTAGTCCTGCGGGCACGTGAGCGGCTGTCCACGTTTGCCTGCACCATCAGGGGCTCCTGCCGCTTCTTCTTCTGCTTCTGCTCTAGCAGAGCACGCTACAACATACATGAACATATTACCACAAATAATCACATACTCAAGTACATGTGTAAATTTTCCGTAAACTGAATACACACCCTAAGCGGCTCTCAACTATCCATAGAGTCGCCACGAGTCGACGGCACCTAACAAAAAGTGGCTCCAGCACCAAAGGGGACTTTAGGCTATTTATAAAATGAGACGTGATCTGGACGACAACCCCCACTTCTTCATATTCCATAAATATTGGCAGTGAGCAGAATGACCCATTTCAACCCTCCTGACCTCTCCACAGCAAGCACATTTTCTAGTAATTAAGCCAGAAATCAGCAATCAGGATTTTCCCCTCATCCTCCTATGAACACCGAGACCCTCTTCCTTCAGCTCACATACACAGCTCTTGGGAGCAGCGAGAGCTGGATCCCCGTTCCAAATGTTTCAGCAGCTCGGCAGCAGCAAGCAGAATTGCCTTTGACTGTCTGTCTCGGAGACACGTAAAAAAGGAATGCAATACAGACAGAGAAACAGAACAGGTTTTGCTGCCATTCTTAAGGCTTAAGAAGGCCACACACCTAACTGTTTGCAAGGTAATGGACTTATTGTTTAAAAAGGAGAAGGTGCTACACTCTGACCCATATACATAGGGGAGGCTCTTAAGTAAGCTCAAGTGCTGTTAAGGTTTCCCCAGAGAACAAAGCCATGGGGGTATAACTAATAGATGAGTTTTTCTCTCAAAGCTTGTGTGGTTATGTAAGGATCCCAAAAAAGGAGGAGGATCACAAATTCTGTAGCCCATTAACAATTAACAATGGACTACACAGAATAAGCAGGAGTGGGACAGCTGGTAGCGTAGTGATAAGTGTTCCTACCTTTAATCTGAAGGTCACAGGTTCAATTCCCACCTCTGGCTATAATACCTTTGAGCAAGGTACCAACCTTAAATTGCTCCACTAAATGAACCACTTGTGTAAATAATTACAAGTTACTTTGAAGAAATGTTTAGCTAAGTGAATAAATGTAAATGACCCTGTAATAATTGTCGAGCTACATAAACCGTTGCACATAGCTTAACGTTGCAAGTCACATCGGTTAAATGAACAAATGTACTGTAAATAATCAGCTACTTATTTTATCTCAGTGTAGTAATTTAAGTGCTGCTTAGACACAGCCCATTGGAAAATGGGCTTCATAAAAAAAACACTGCCCTCGCTACCTTGCTGAACCATTAGCATACAGTATGTCTGAATACCTCTGATACAGTACGTTCTTCTGTAAGGCTTGCATAACTGTAACTCCCAAAACAGAGCATCCTGAGCTGGTAAAGGTGAGCTTATTAAAAGAAAAATTTTTAGTTGTGACATGGGAACTTAAAAACGGGTAACGCCTGCAACGACTCAAACTTCTCAGGACAAGTGAACCGACCAAGAGGGGACGAGGACAGGGACTTACAATACTGCATTTTCATTCACCATAACAGCACTATTTTAAAACATAAAGCTGTTCAAACATGTCTGCTGGAGGAAAAAAAATCAACCCAGTCTTTTCCTTCTATGCTTTTATGAAATTCAGTTGTGAAAATCCCCTTTGCCATACTGCAGTATAAAGCCAGTGTAGGAGACAGGTCTATGACATAGACACGTTGTAAATGTAGCTTCTGTTTCAACTGTGTCAGACTAGCAGTGCAGGGTTTTGTGCTATACAGTTTCATGGTACACCATGTAGGAGCTGCAAAGAACGTTACACAAGATTTTAAAAAAGATAAAATAGACTGATTATTAACAATGAAAACTCTCCAATATGCTCCCCTGCCTGCAGGAAAAAAAAAAAAAAAAACTCTTGAAAGTCTCACAGTTGGATCCTGTGACTGTAATTGTGGAACTTGTTATGGTCTGCATCTAGCTAATGCAAAAATTCACTTTAACATTCAGGTCATGATTGTTCTTGCTCGCATCTTGCAACAGTGTTCTTTGTTATAAATGAACAGTTACCAAATGAACGCATCAATTTATAATGAAATTCCTTCTGCGGGTTTTTGTATGTAACACGTTCACAAAATGAACAGAAACTATAAAGTCCATGTAGTGCAAAAATCAAGGGTGTTAAGACTGAGACAACCTCCTTTCCCAGGAAAAAAATGCCTCACCATGTGTGATCACCTTAGCACTTCTGAGACAGCAAGATACACCTTGGACAGACAGTGACTATGGACACGTCCAGCATCTACATTCAAAGAAACCAAGCAAGAGCAGAGCTACTCCCTCACTCATTGACAGCATCAGTGACACTGGAATTATCATCAAGGTGGACTGCGGTTGTTCACTAGAAGGTAGAAGATAAAGTGGTTCACTGCAAGTGCTCCTTGTTGCCCTTTCTTGATTCTGTCATGGTACTTGAATGGTAAACTAAGCACTGTTTGTTAACTGACAGCCAACGAGAAAACAAAGCACTGGGGAAAACTGGTGTATGTAGGAGCACTATCTTTTCTTTTAGGGATTTCTACAAAGTGGTGGTCTTCCAAGGTCATTATTCTTCTATACCTACTGGGTGCTACTTGTCCTCCCCTACCAGCAGCCCACTGTTGATACTGGCTCAAAATGCACAGCTACTGCCTTGCGATGCCTCAAATATTCTCATCCATTTCACATGCCTTGATGAAATATTCTACCCTTTACACCAAAATCATTCTGAATAAATGGGAAAGGTTGCCATATGGAAGGTGAGACATTACACCAATAGTACTGTGCTTTGATGCACAAACTCCTGATCACCTCATCTGCAGGCCAAAAAAAAGGCATGAAGAGATTATTAAAATTGGAACACTACTTGTAGATGTTTAAAGTAGGGTGCTGATTAGACTTGTGATTACTGTATTCTCAGCCACTGGTGAGTTTCTGTTGAGTGCTGCATGAATTGCTGCAAACATGAAGCTTCGATGAGGTGGGAAAAGATAAACACGAGTAACTCCGCACTTCAGTGCTCTACACAGAGAAGCACTGTCAATACTCAAGTAGGCAGTGCATAAATTGCTCTGCTGAACCGAGGAAAAACATCAAAGATGGAAGAGCTTGTTTGTTAATTGCAATAGCAATCTAGGGATCATCAATAACAGGGTATGTTTTGCTTTTTCTGTTTAATCCATTTCAGTCTACTTGAAGCGTAATATCACTGAAACGGTTCATGATTCATATTTGTAATTAAGCACTTCATAATTCTACATGTGAAAGATTCGGTTTTTACCTTGACTGTGACTTGTCATCAAGGACAAACAGTAGAAGAGTATTTACTGAGTAATTCCATTTGCGTCAGTCAAAACTTTATTTTGTACTACTTTATATAGTATAAAAATATCTGCATCTCATTACTTGGAAATCTTTTGACAGTGATTTACAAAAAGCATTATTACTTTTTGAATTTGCAGATGACTACACAATTAATTTAACAGCTTGTCACATCAACAACCAAGGGGATTAAATGTCTGCATCTTTTGTGGTAAACAGAGTATGCAATAGACATGTGTCTCTATTAACAAACTCACCCATGAGCAGGACAGCAAAGATGATGGAACTTATGAGGAATCAGCTCCAGTCTGAGGATTATTAATTATCTTCATACCATTTGGTTTTAACAGTGCCACCATACCGAAACGCATGCAAAAAGAAATTCACTTATGTATAATGAGACCAGTTTGTACACTGAATGAAAAGGTCCTGTTCACCACATTGGAAAGACATCCCAGTGCACACTTCTTTTCAAATCTTTCTCTTTTAACTTGTTGCCCTTATTCATTTCTTACTTCCTCTTTCAAATCATGCCTTTAGAACAAAGGTCAGATGGGACTGATGAATTGCCAGCTATGGGGAGGGAGGGAAAGGGGCAGACATCAGCAATAACAAAGAGGAGGACATTCAATCCAGGTTGAGATGGCCTTGTGGCTCAGCTCTGTCGGATGCATATTCCACCTACCTGTCTATCCAGCTTCTGTTGGCGAAGATTACTGCTGTCATCATCTAGAACACTGCAAAAAAAGAGAGAAAGAGACAGAGCCATGAAGGCAGCAGTTATTCAATTATTTTTATAATGGCCTTCTCAGTGGCATTTCGGTAAATTGCTTTGTCTGCCACACTAGCCAACTGTGGCAAGGAGTCTCAGCAACACAAATTAGCCATTTACTTGAGTGATGGAAGCAACAAGGCTTCTTTTCCACTCTTTGTTCTCTGAGGCATCTAAGGTCAGATGGGTGCCTACACGGTTGCAAAACGGTTGTGTAACTTGGAAAATTGAACTCTTCTCTGAGCATTGTACAACACTTTATGAAGCCCAGAGCTTAGAAAATGGCTCAGAGTATGCACATCAGAGACAATCTGTACCAGTTTCCATTCTTAGTGAGTTAGTCATGGGTCAATTTAAATTGTTGATCACCCATGGGCGTCATTCATGTTATTTTTCTATTTAAAGGCCTAAAGATGCTTAAAATCAAAGCTTCAACTACGTTTACTCAACATGGTCTTGAAAATCAGAGAGGAAGCTCAGACACAGCATAACTTGCGTCAACTCCCACTTTGCTCGCTTTTCTGAAGACATGCCGAATTTGTTCTGCTTCACCAGCAGCTCTCTTCTTCCTGAGCTCCATGGAAGTTATATAAATGCCCAGGGCTCCCAGGCAGCATGCTTCTCTGAGAGGACATGGGAGATGCTTTCCTGGCCACAAGTGACACATGTCTGAAAAGATGCTGAGATTGGTGGTGAGGGACAGGAGAAGGGAGGGGGTGTTGCATCAACAGACATTGGTCAATGACTGTTATGTCAAAACCCTTCCTGGAACAGCATTGTGCGATCAGCTTGACAATGTTCTGCTTGCACTGCTAGCAACCAAATCTGTATGCAGTGGTCGTCACTGAACAGAAGGAGGAAATAAATTCAGGAAACTCATTAAAAACTGCTCATACAGTTACTCCTGAGGCAGGTTTTAGGTCTGGCTTTGTCAGATGATGGTGGTCTCCTTCCTACACGGCACTAGCAAAATATTTCCCTTAGCCATTGCATAATGTCTAGTGCTGGCAGTCCAATAACCATTGTAAGGTGTAAATATGTATTTACCTCCTTGCAAAACAACCTCTCTAATCAAAGCCTCTACACTGATTGCTTTGAGTCATAGATGTTTCTGATTCTCAGCTTCTGCTGGCCAAATACATCACTACTTTACACATACAATAACAATTTTAATACTTTCATTCTTATCAACAGCTTCTCCTATACGGGGGGTTGCAGTGGTGCAGTGGGTTTGGCCAGGTCCTGCTCTCTGGTGGGCCTGGGGTTCGAGTCCTGCTTGGGGTGCCTTGTGACAGACTTGCATCCTGTCCTGCGTGTGTCCCTCCCCCTCCAGCCTTATGTCCTGTGTTGTTGAGTTAGGCTCCGGCTTGCCGCAACCCTGCTCGGGACAAGCGGTTTCAGACAGCGTGTGTTTTCCTATGCAGGGTCCCGGTGGTCCATGATGAAGGGTGAACACTAAACAGGACATCAGTCCATCATACAACAATCACATACACACACTTTCACACGCTATGGGCAATACAGAGTCACCAGTTCACTTGAAATACATGTCTTTGGGCTGTGGAAGGAAACTCAACACCCAGAGGAAACCCATGTGACTAGAGGGAGAACATGGAAACTCCACGCAGACAGACTGGATTTGAACTCACATCCAACCACACAAACGAAGCTCTGGAAGGTACCAGCACTATCCACTGCTGTATCATGCCACCCTTAGTGAGTTCATGTTAAATTTATATAAAATGTTACTTTGTATCCCAAGTTATATTATTACAGATCTGTTTTACAGAGGCGGGGGTGTGGTGTTGCAGCAGACTTGGCCAGGGCATTTTCGATGGTGGGTCTAGCGCTCTAGCCCTGCTTGGGATGCCTTGCGGCGGACTGGCGTCCCACCCTGGGTGCCCCAGCCCCGCACCCTGCGCTCTCTGGCTCGCCACGACCCTGCTCGGGATGAGCGGCTTCTGACTGTGTGTATGTGTGTGTGTGTGTGTGTGTGTGCGTGTGTGTGCGTGTTTTACAGAGTAACCTCTGATTGTCTTATCACGTACGCTAACGAACATACAGCAACATAAAACAATATCACTCCTGTTTTTACATTAGTGGGTTGATAAATGGTAAATAGTTAAAGTGGATATGCAAAGGGTGTGGAATCTTTATTATGGCTGAAGATCCCTTATGTGCCGACGGAGCTATTGCAACTTTTGTGCAGTAGAAATGTCTTGCATTTAATTTATGCATCTTGCAATTATGTGCCAATTATTTACTTTAGATGTTTGTCAGAACTGACGAGAGAGCCTAATTTGCTGAAAAATGTTTAGAGTGTTTAATGGCTTGGCCTGTTTTGTTTTCTTGTGTTTACTGCTTCCACCAGTGAAGCAGGGCAGCCTTTGCTTTTTACATGCACCAGAGTACTATACTTATTACATCTGAAAATTAAATCTGGTGTCTTCCACGTGTCTGTTGCAACTATAACAAGTAATACATCCCATTACTTTCCCGAAAAAATAACAAAGTAATATCACTTCTTAAAGTAATATGTAATATAACTCTCAAATAACAGACGCAGCGTGCAAAGTCAGCTGAGGGACGGGAGCAATATTAGTTGTTGGAGAACAAGAGAGTCCTACTCAAAGATTTCTCAGTAAAACATTCCAAGGGCCTTGTGAGGCATTTTACTAAAGAAGTGTGAGACGGTCAGACAGCTGTGTGGAGTAACAGGCGCACAGGAGGCAGGTGTGCTAATGTCATAGGGCATTCCCACAAGGACAGCACTTGAGTGGAATACTCCCGCTGCATTTAACAAGGTCAGTCATTCGCAGCTCATTGGAGGAAGAGAGGCACCTCTGTAAGAGCTTCCATCTGATTGGCCAGCGTGAGGTGCCAAGTGGGGCATGACTGCTGTAGGAAGATGAAGCTGCGCAAATTCTCTAATACACCCGAACTGCTTTCATGTATGGATGCAGGAGAATCCAGGCATTTCATGCTGCTGCCAGAATTGTTTGGCAAAATATTTACATATGGAGAAATGGGTCGAATAACAGAAGAACAGAAGAGTATCAGAGAAAATATCAGCATATATGAAGTTTTAATTACCCTTTGCCTGAAGGACTTGATAAAGCCATCGTAACAAAGGCCCCGTGTGTATCAAAGGCATTGTCACTAGCTAGCAAACATGGCGAAGGCCCTTTAATGAGCTGCTCTGGCATGTTCTTGTTCAGGAGCTGAGGAAGGAGACACTGAAGGTTCTCCGCTATGGCCCTCTCTGATCTGAGCTATCAGTGCTATGCAGTTTACTAACAAGTCTCTCCCAAGGAACATGGGCAGAGAAAGACATTAGTGGTTTCAATGAATGGACATGAAACAAACATGGTTTATTTACAGCGTTTGCCTTTTTTGGCCACCTCCTAATTGAGTGGGGAGGTAATTTCTGACTCATTCTGCTTCCAGTTTGACCCACATCCCCTAACCAGTCATGACACATTAGTAATAGACTTCTAATTTATATTGCTTGAAATCATGGGGACAATTAAAACTAAAAGCCTTTCAATTGAAACGAAATAAGTGTATCAAAACCCGCAGGCTTCCGCGGTTGGTGTCAACTGACTGGGAGTTTGTACTTCTGGATTAAACGGCATGGTGTGGGACATTGGATCCAACGTTTCGCTTCTCCTGTTGGAAGCATCGTCAGGGAGCTGCGACATCTTGTAAAGGTTAGATGTGAAATGGAGTGTTTGACGAGGGTGTATCTATGGGCGGGAACATCGACTCAGCAGTGGCTGAACACTCACTGCAGACCGGTCACGAGATTTGCTTTGAGGAGACCACAATTCTCGCACCTGTCCCCAGATACAGGAGCTGCATAGTAAGAGAGGCGATCGAAATAGAGACGCACCCTGACAATTTCAATCGTGAGGAGGGCTTCAATTTATCTAGAACCTGGACACCTCTCATCTCGAGTCTCCGCGCCAGTTCCGCAACAACCCGACCGCATCTCATTAAAATTCAGTTCAGCGAGCATACCTGTAATACGAAAGTAACAGCGCAAGTGGAAAACACAGCGGGGGCACCACCTATCAGGACCACCCGCTACAACCTCCGACCCCGTTCCCGCCCATAAATACACCCTCGTCAAACACTCCATTTCACATCTAACCTTTACAAGATGTCGCAGCTCCCTGACGATGCTTCCAACAGGAGAAGCAAAATGTTGGAACCAATGTCACACGACGTGGTTTAATCCAGGAATAAGTGTATTTCACTAGTGCGGTGGGATGATGGCTCAGTCACATGTAGTGGAGTGCAGAGTGGGGTCAGTGGTGCTGAAGGAGAAGAATGGGAATAAATATTTTGACGCATGTTCAACCAATTCCACTAGCCTGGAAGTAACGGCTTTACCGTAGGTGGAACACAAAGACATTGGCATCTCAGCCAAATAAGTGAGGAGGAGCAGCACTAATAAGTGTGAGCAAACACCACATTCCTTCATCACCTGTTTTTCGACCACAGTCAAGGCCAGCCGTATTAGGAAAACACTTCTATTTATATGCTGGTGGTTTAGAGGTGGATTTTGATGTACCTGGGATATTCTCTGGATCGAATGAAAACTCTGTGTCTGAATAATTCATGATGTTTCACCAAGTAGAAAAACACACTGCAATCACAAAACTGTCAGCCGTCTTGAATGAAAAGTAGTCCAGAGACATTTCTCTAATAGTACAATAAACCTGTTATGTTAGGGCATTCCTAGGGTATTGCTCTGAGAACGTATGCCAGTACTTTGCCTTTACCGTTGCCATTTCATAATGGGTAACTGGTGTTCAGCAAAAACATTTTCACTGGACTGAATTTCAAAAGCCTCGTCTTCCGGAAAACTTAAAATTAATTTTAAGCTCTAATTAGTAAAGGGCAGCAGCAAGGGGCACAGTGATGACAGAACTGTGCAAGAGGTTGCAAGGTCAATTTCCAGGAGAGTACTGATGACATGCCCCTTAACCCAAACACTCAAACTCACTGTCTTCAGTAAATATCACACTGCATTAAAAATGAAATCAAGGCAGCAGGTTTTGTTGTACACAAGGCCACTGCTAGCTTCGACATAATAACTGTAGGAAATTACCGTGCTAATTCGCTCTATGAAAGGTAGTACCGTTCCTTTACACCCAATCCCCACTAAATTACTGAAAGCCACATTTTCCATACTTGCAGAACCTATTGTTAATATTGTTAATATGTCGTTACTAATGGCTGTGTTCCGAAAGCTTTCAAAGTCACTATTATTAGACCCCTACTAAAAAAATCAAATCTGGAATGTAATAACCCAAGTAATTATAGACCCATCTCCAATCTACCGTTTTTTTCAAAAATTTTAGAAAAGATCACAGCTTCCCAAATTGTAAAATATCTTTATCATAATGATATATTTTAAAAATTTCAGTCTGGTTTCCGCACTGAAACGGCGCTCACACGTGTTGTTAAGCTCCGTGAAGCTGGCCCCCTTACAAACAGCACAAATAAACAAAACCTCAAGATTTGTTAGTGCTACATTTGTGCCGTAAAAATTAGAATTTGTGCTGTTGCTATTTTTGAGATATCAAAATTTATTTTTTCCAGGAAATGACATCACTCAGCCCCCCTACAACACCGGAGACACTCAAATTCGGGCTCTTGCGTCTGTGCTTTGTCTGTGCCGGTTTGTGCCGTTTAAACCGCGGTTCCATCTCCTTTGGTTCTGAAGATATTAAAGATTGTTTATGTGGCATGTGACGTCACTCGATTCCCCCTACAATGCCGCAGAAACTCGAATTTCAGCTCATTGGTTTGTGCTACGTTTGTGCCGTTCAAATCGTGGTTCCATCTCTGTTAATTTTGAAGATAATGGAGGTTGTTTACATGGTATGTGATGTCACCAGCCCCCCTACAATGGCGAAGACACATGACTGCAGCCCCTCTATCTCAACTATGGTTTGATATGGTGTGCCACAGGGCTCTGTGTTAGGTCCATTACTGTTCTCACTCTATAAGTTATCACTGGGTGACATTATCCGCAAACATAATGTAAGTTTCCACTCATATGCCGATGACACACAGCTATGTTTTGTTTAAGCCTGATGACCCATCACATGCAGTGTTTTTAGCTAACTGTTTTACCAATATAAAACCATGGATGAGTAAATTTTTTTTTTATCTCTAAATGTCACTAAAACAGAGGTACTTGTAGTGGGTGGTGATACCAAAACTTTTGACAGAATCACACCAATCTTTACCACAAATGGTATAAGCTTTCAGCATACAGATTGTGTTAAGGATTTGGGTGTCTTTTTGGATGGAAAGCTGTCATTTGTGCCTCATGTAAATAGTTTGACTAAGTCATACTTCCTTCAGTTGAGAAACATAGCTAAATTACGGCGATTCCTATGTAGATGGGATGCTGAGAAACTGGTTCATGCTTTTGTTTCAAGCAGGATGGACTATTATAATGCTTTATTACTGGGTTGTCCATATCAGACTGTATCCAAACTACAGTTGGTACAAAATGCCGCTGCGAGAATTGTCACTAGAACTAGGAAGTATGACCACATAACACCGGTACTGAAATCACTGCATTGGCTTCTAGTTACACTTAGAGTCGATTATAAAATCCTACTTCTGACCTATAAGGCAATACAGGGCATTGCTCCAGTTTACCTTTGTGAGATTACTGATTCTTATATCCCAGGATGATATCTTTGTTCATTGGATGCGGGTTACCTTAAAGTACATGTGATCAATAAGACCTCAGCAGGAGGTCACTCCTTTAGTTATAGAGCACCTAAACTGTGGAATAGTCTACCAGTTACTGTCAGAAACGCCCCGTCTGTCTCAGTCTTCAAATCCAGACTGAAAACTTGTATGTTCACTCGGACATATCACCACAAAAATTTAATTTCACTTGGCTGTGTTTCTGTTTTTCCCACCTCTGTATCAAAATGTATTAAACTTATTTGTTGAAGTTATAAATTACTAACAATTTCTTCTTGCTGAACATTGTTCCCCTACAATAAAACCTGCAGTTACAGAAGCACCCCATGCTGACTGAAGGTGATGACCCACCGCCATGATGGACAAGATGTACAGTGCTGTGAAAAAGTATTTGCCCAATCCTGATTTCTTCTGTTTTTGTGTATGTCTCATACTAAATCGTTTTAGATTCTCAGATGGAATACAACATAAAACAAAGGCAACCTGAATAAACAAAGAATGCAGTTGTGAATTTTTATTTTTTTATTGAAGCAAAAAAAAGTTAACACCTATCACCCATGTGAAAAACTAATTGCCCCCTTACACATAAAATCTGGTTATGCCACCTTTAGCAGCAAGAACTGCAACCAAACATTTCCAATAACTGGAGATCAGTCATTCACAGTGCTATGGTGGAATTTTGGCCAAACCTTTTTTTGCAGAACTGCTTTAGTTCAGCCACATTAGAGGATTTTTGAGCATGAACTGCCCATTTAAGGTCCTGCCACAGCATCTCAATTGGGTTCAAATCAGGACTTTGATTAGGCCACTCCAAAACTTTAATTTTGCTTTTTTTGAGCCATTCGGAGGCGGACTTACTCCTATGCTTTGGTTCATTGTCTTGCTCCATAATCCAGTTGCACTTGACTTTCAACTTACAGACTGAAGACCAGACATTCTCCTTTCAGATTTTCTGGTAGAGAGCAGAATTCATATTTCCCTCAATTATTGCAAGGTACCCAGGCCTTGAAGTCGTAAAGCATCCCCACATCATCACACTGTCACCACCATGCTTGACTGTAGCAGGTATGATTTTCTTTTTGTGGAATTTGGTGTTTGGTTCATGCCACATGTAACGGGACCCCGTCTTCCAAACAGTTCCACTTTCGACTCATCAGTCCACAGAACATTGTCCCAAAAGGTTTGAGGATCATCAAGGTGTGTATTGTCAAAATTCAGATGAGCCTTAATGTTCTTTTGGGTTAGCAGTAGTTTTTCACCTCACCACTCTTCCATGGATGCCATTTTTGCCCAGTTTCTTTCTGATAGTGGAGTCATGAACAGTGACCTTTATCGATGCAAGAGAGGCCTGTAGTTCCTTCGATGTTGTCCTTGTCTCTTTTGTGACTTCCTGGATGAGTCATCGCTGTGCTCTTGGTAGAATTTTGGAAGGTCGGTCACTTCTGGGAAGGTTCGCTACTGTACCGACTTTTTCCATTTGGAGATAATGGCTCTCACTGTGGTTCTTTGGAGTCCTAGAGCCTCTGAAATAGCTTTGTAACCCTTCCCAGACTGATGTATTTCATTCACCTTCTTCCTCACCATTTCTGGAATTTCTTTCAACTTTGGCATAGTGTTTTACTGGGTAAGACCTTTTAACCAACTTCATGCTATTGAAAAAGTTCTGTTTAAGTGTCAGCTTGATT